>NC_064866.1:30018311-30352061 GCF_024139225.1 Suncus etruscus | reverse complement strand
TATCAGACCTGATACTGTAAGGTATATAGAACAACACGTAGGTAAAACACTCCATAATACTGAGACTAAAGGCATCTTCAAGGAGGAAACTGCACTCTCCAAACAAGTGAAAGCAGAGATTAACAGATGAGAATATATTAAGCTGAAAAGCTTCTGCACCTCAAAGGAAATAGCACCCAGGATACAAGAGCCACCCACTGAGTGGGAGAAACTATTCACCCAATACCCATCAGATAAGGGGCTAATCTCCAAAATATACAAGGCACTGACAGAACTTTACAAGAAAAAAACATCTAATCCCATCAAAAAAAATGGGGAGAAGAAATGGACAGGCAATTTGACAAAAAAGAAATACAAAAGGCCAAGAGGCACATGAAAAAATGCTCCACATCACTAATGTTCAGGGAGATGCAAATCAAAACAACTATGAGGTACTATCTTACACCACAGAGATTGGCACACATCACAAAGAATGAGAACAATCAGGCTGTTGGGACGTGGAGAGAAAGGAACTCTTATCCACTGCTGTTGGGAATGCCGTCTAGTCCAAATTTTATGGAAAGCAATATGGAGATTCCTCCAAACACTGGAAATTGAGATCCCATATGATCCACCTATACCACTTCTAGGGATATACCCTAGGAAAACAAAAATACAATACAAAAATCCCTTCCTTACACCTATATTCATTGCAGCACTCTTTACCATAGCCAGACTCTGGAAACAGCCTAGATGCCCCTTAATAGATGAACGGCTAAAGAAACTGGTATATATACACAATGGAATATTATGCAACTATCAGGAGAGATGAAGTCATAAAATTTTCCTATACATGGATGTACATGAAATCTATTGTGTTGAGTGAAATAAGTCAGAGGGAGAGATAAAGACGCAGAATAGTCTCACTCATCTATGGGTTTTAAGAAAAATGAAAGACAGTCTTGCAATAATTTTTAGAGACAAAGAGGGGAGGGCTGAAAGTTCCAGCTCACTTCAAGAAGCTCACCACAAAGAGTGATGACTATAGTTAAAGAAATAAGTACATTGAGAACTATTCTAACAATTAGAATGAATGAGGAAAGTAGAAAGCCTGTCTAGAGTAGAGCTGGGGGGTGGGGTGAAAGGAGGGAGATTTGGGACATTGGTGATGGGAATGTTGCACTGGTGAAGGGGGGGTGTTTTTTACATGACTGAAACCCAACAGTAATCATGTTTGTAATTAAGGTGTTTAAATAAAAATATTAAAAAACACAGGAAAAGATAATTTTTGAAATTTGTATCCAGATGCTCTTTCTGTTATGTATTTTGTTTCTGAACATTAGGCGACTTAAATTCCAAATTTATGTCTAAATTGATGTGATCCTAGGAAGGAAGTATTGTGCAGATTTGAGCCATCTGCCCTGTGCTGAGCTCGACTCACTGTATCCATGCCCTAGGCACTCTCCAGGTCAGATGGATGGGGTGAAGGGTGCCCCTGAGACCAAATCAGATAGTTAATGACCATCGGATGTCTATGTAATTGTCATCATTTGAGTCCATCTCGAGTGAGGACTCCTGGCTCGACATCTCTGCAAGCTCCAGGGCTAGCTGGCACAGACTCTCCTTCTGCAAGTTGGTAACTGACTGGGCAAACATGATGGCCAACTTCAGCTTCTGCTAGGTCTCCTCCAAGATTCTACCTTTGGGTTAGAGCAGGATGGGGGTAGATGGCAGGACAGTGACCTCAGGTGAGAACTTGGTGGCTGCCCAAGGGATGACCAACTTGGACATGTTGAGAAGAAAGCATGACTTAGCCAGGCTGGGCTTCGCTTTGCTGGGACAGATATTGGAGTGCTGGATACTAGTGTTGCCAGGAGACTTGGAGTTGGTAATCTGGCTTCAGATGGGATAGGCACCTTCCTCCACAGCCCAGTACCACAGCTTTGCCAGGCCACTTCGGGGTCCATGTTCACCTGCTGGGGGTTCAGCTCCAGGGGAAGGCAAGCACCATTTTTCCCTCTGACCTGCTCCTCCCCTGCACCTAGACAAGGTATGCTGGGGGGTGGACTCGGGCCTGGATGGCTGATTTAGAAAATTGCTATTTTATAATTATCACAGTTATGCTTCAAAATTATATGCAGATAGATAGTTTTATTTCATTTCCTTTCTGGTTTTGGTTATAGATTTTTCAGAACGTTGCCATTGCCTTTTCATCATTTCAAGGACAAACTAAAAACAAACGTTGTGGAGGCAAGCTGCAAGTCCTATGCCTTCTACTCTATTTGCTCTCACTTCTTTTGTTGTGGTCTTGTTTCCTGGTTTTGGTCCCTTCACTATGTATGTTAAAATCACTCCATAACCAATGTATTTCTCATTTATTTTTTTTCAAATATTTGAAATTCTTTTTTTTTTTTTGGGGGGGGTCATACCCAGCAGCGCTCCAGAGTTACTCCTGGCTCTGTGCTCAGAAATCGCTGCTGGCAGGCTCAGGGGACCACATTGGATGTCAGGATTCAAACCACCATCCTTTTGCACGCTATCTCTCCAGCCCCAATACTTAGTATTTTATTATTAAGATAAGACACAATTTATTCAACAAATGATCTGTGTACAGATTTGTAGGATGTCTGCAATTTTTTTTTTCAAGTGATGGCAAATACCAAGCCCTGGAACTGAGATTATCATGGATTGGGTGTGAGAAAGGCATGGTGCTTGAGATAAGGAGATAATTTTAGAGGGAAGCAGACACTCCTGCTGAGATGATTGTGTTGGACCATAATATGCATATAATCTTATCATTAACTGTGTTATTGGCCACCTATCAAAATAGAATATTTTAAATGTTAAGAAAATAAAAGTACCTCATAAACTTATTTATCAATAATGAATATTTTTCTTTTTTAAGCTTCATGCTTTAGCCTTTGAATTTGGAGAAGCAAATTTTAAGATTTTATAAAAATATTTTCTAACTAATCACTGCTATCTTGGGGGCACACATGGTGGTACTAAGGGGCTTAATGTAGTGTTTTATAGTATCACCAATGAATAGATTTATTTCAATTTATTTGTGTCTCTGCTACAAACTGGAATCATTTATATATAAGTTGTTTGTGCTCTAATTTAATTAACTGTGCCATGGGATAGGAGCATGAATAAATTCTTTTCTTGAGAAATGTGTTTGCTAGACTGCTCAGGTATCTAAATATTGATTTTTGGTATTGATAAAACAGGAATCCTGATGTGTAGTGTTATTTGCTGCTGTAATCAAAAATTTTATTATATCTCATTTCTCTGTATGTCACATGTTGACAATAGTGTTGATATTTATGGCTGTGATGTATGGTGCAAGTATACATCTACAGTGCCAAGAGAAGTTGCGAATATCCTTACATCACTTCTAAACCTCCTCCTTATCCCCTCACATCCCCTGCCCCACTTGGCATACTCAATTTAATCCAGGACCAAAGTTTTGCTGTAACTATTAGAGAATATTACTTGTCCTTTCTCTATATATAAAACTGATGAGAGATATCATCTGGGATTTATTTCTTTACCCTCTGGTTTATTTTGCTTAACATGTTCCCTTCTATTTGTTTTCAAGCCACAATGACTGCGTTCTATATTTATATATAAATATAAATATATTTATTACCTATTTATTATATCTGATTAGTATTCCATTGTCACTATATACTATAATTTCTTGGTATCCCTTTGTCTGGTCTTGAGCATCTGAGCTATTTCCACATCCTGTGTATTGTACTAAGCATTACAATACACTAGCTTTGTGTGGACTTATCTTTCTGAATTAATGTTTTTTGTTCTAGAGATAGGTGGCAAGAAGGTGGATCATGGGCTCATTTGAGAGTTTTATTATTACTTTCTGTTTGTTCACAACTGATACTAATCAGGGCTCACTCATAGTTCTATATCAGGGATCACTCCTTACCACTATACTAGCTCACCGGTCTATTTTTATGTTTTGTTTGAATATTTTTTAATTTTGTGGTCATGGTGACATGGTAGAAAAATATTCATGCTGTCTTCCCTAGGGGCTGAACCAGACAATTCATACCAACAGAGAGTTAGGATTCCTTTGTCACATTGTGTTCTAGCAAGTGGGGTTTTGTTTGACTGTCTGGATACATGCCATCTTCACTGGTGTGAGATATTACCTCATTGCTGCTTGATTTTCATTTACCTGACAATAAATGATAATGAGCATTTTCCTATGGCTATTAGGCAATCCATATTTCCAGTTTGTGAAAATTTCTGTTCATTTCCTGTCCCTTTAAATGATGAGGGTATTTGCTGGTTTTGTTGTTGAACTTTACTAGTGATTTATATAATTTAATACGTAATATAATACTTTAATATTTAACATGGAATATTTTTCTGTAAATTGGCATATTTTTTGAAAATATTTTCTGTTATTTCTAGAATATCTTTTTTTTTGGGGGGGGGGTCACACCGGCTATGTGTTCAGAAATCGCTCCTGGCTTGGGGGACCATATGGGATGCCTGATATTGAACCATGGTCCTTCGTGGTTGGTCCTGGCTAGCGCATACAAGGCAGATGCCTTACCCCTTGTGCCACTGCTCTGACACCCTAGAATATCTTTTTATTTTAACCTAAAATATTTCCACGTAATTTTTTAAATTTACCATAATTCTATTTTATAATTATATATATATATTCATTGTTATGTCTTAATGGAATGATGTTATTTAAAACAATCTTAAGGTCTTCATACTAAAGTTATAAGTATATTTTTATTTATATTCTGTTTCTGATCTATTAACAGGGTTATGAAATATTTTGAATTAACTTTTGTTTTTAGTGTGAGAGATGGAATCAGATTTATATTTGTTGCCACATGGCTATTCACTTTTCTCAGGAGGCTTTTGTTTCTGTACTTTATCCCCATGCTCCCAAGTCATTTGTAATAGATTAATTGCCAACAAATCTGAGGATTTATCTCTGTTATGCATATCTTGTTGATCTAAAAATATATATTTATTCCAGTACTATCCCCATTCTGATGATGATAGCTTTATTATATAACTTACAGTCAGGAAAGTCAATGCCTGCCTTATTTTTCTAAGAATGGCATTGGCTATCCTGTAAGTTTAATGATGTCCTATAAATTTTGGTGACTTATTCAAAATCCATAAAGAATATTTCCAGTTTTTATTATGGGAATTACATTGAATTCTTCTGTATGTTTGATCTCTCTCTCTTTCCTGTATTTAACCCACTGGTAACAGTTTTTGGACCAGTTCTCAGTGCAATTTGGAATGCCCACTTCTTTTAGGATGTATTACCAAATCCTGCCCAACATATTACCACCTGGGCCCTCCACTGCCCTGGTTGACACAGCTGCCGAAGCCTCATTCCTATCACCTACCATTTTCTTCTGTGGGAAGATGTTTAGCTTCATAAGGGGTAATAAAATTTGAAATACATTTTCTTACTCATATTATTTGACTGGGTGTCACAGAAAGATAATTATTGCATTGAATAAGATTTTATTTTCCTCTTTGTTCTGTAACATTTTGTCCACTGAAGCTATATTTCCTGAGGCTTCAAAGAATTGTGGGTTCATGGCTGCTTGTTGTTTTATTTTGCCTTATAATACATTTTTGAGATACTAACTCTGTAGTTTTCTGTGCTTGTGTACCAATTTTACATTAGCAAAATTGTCAAAGAAAACACAAATATCACCTGAAATTTTTGAAAGAAGCAGGGAATTTTGATCATTCTCTGCCCATGAACAGTATTGCTGCCTTTTCTCAGCTGTCCCAAGTCAGCTGTCTCCCTAATTCTGAGAAACTACTTACACCTGGCTCTGCACTTGCTCCTGGGTATTTTCTGGTTTCACCCCTGCTGTGGTTCAGGAGACCCTTTACGGCAGGGGTCTTCAAACTACGGCCCGCGGGCCACATATCGTATTTATTCCCATTTTTCTTCACTTCTAAATAAGATATATGCAGTGTGCATAGAAATTTGTTCATAATTTTTGTTTTTACTATAATCTGGCCCTCCAACAGTCTGAAGGACAGTGAACTGGCCCCCTGTTTAAAAAGTTTGAGGACCCCTGCTTTAGGGTCTACAGTGTTTTTTTTTAGTGTCTTTATTAAAACACCATGATTACAAACATGATTGTAGTTTAGTTGAAGTCATAAATCGAACCCCCCCACTCACCAGTGCAATATTTCCACTATCAATACTCCCCATCTTTCTCTTCCTCCCCTGCCTGTATTTGAGAAAGGCATTCTGCTTGTCTCACTCATTAAAATTGTCATGGTAGTTGTTAGTTTAGTTATTTCTCTAACTGCACTCACCACTCTTTGTGGTGAGCTTAATATAGTGACCGTCATTTCTGGCCTTCATCTCTATTGTCTCTGGGCATTATTACAACAATGTTTTTTATTTTTCTTAAAAACCATAAATGAGTGAGACAATTCTGTGTGTCTCTCTCCCTCTGACTTATTTCATTCAGCATAATAGCTTCCATGTCCATCCATGTGTAGGAGATTTCATGAATTCACCCCTCCTGACAGCTGCATACTATTTCATTGTGTAGATGTACCACAGTTTCTTTAGCCATTCATCTGTTGTAGGGCATCTTGGTTGTTTCCAGATTCTGGCTATTGTAAATATTGCTGTAATGACTACCGTCCTGAAGATTTCCAATCTTGTCTGCTCTCAGAAGCTAAGCAGGGTCTGGCCTGGTTAGTATTTGGATGGGTCTACAATATTGAACCAAGATCAGCAGGTAAAAGTCTAGTGCACTCCTAATTGTATACTTCTCCAAACCCTTATTTGTTTTATCTGTAGGGAAATTATTACATTTCCCTCTGTTTTTTTTAAAACATTATTTAAACCTTCTCTTTTCTCCTTCCTAGTTCAGAAGACATAATTTTTCTTTCTAGTCTCCTCACGTATTTTTCTTTTTGAGGAGATATTACTCATGACTCTGTGCTCATAAATCCCTGCTGGAAGATTCAAGGGACCATATGGAATGCTAGGGATCAAATCTGGGTTGGTCCTGGATAGTAGCATACAAAACAAAAACCCTACCTGCTGTGTTATAGCTCTGGCTCACTGCCTCACATCTTTTTACACACACACACACACACACACACACACACACACGTATATATGCATATGCCATCCTTAATACTTTGAAATATTTAATTCTCAATAAACACAGAAACTCAATGAGATGTTTTCTAGATATTTTTATTTGTAAGTAATTCTATTATGACTTTTAAATTCATCTTTAGTTGAGCTTTTACAGTCAAATTGCCACACATAAGTTACTAAGGCTTTATTTTGCCCAGCTTCAAGATGTTAAGAATTTAATTTCCCCACAATCATTTTTTAATTCCTTATTAAGTACAGAAATCCATTTTAGGTTTTTTGTTGTTTTTTGTTTTGTCTTCTTTCTTTCCTTTTTTTTTTTTTTTTTTTTTTTTTTTTTTTTTTTTTTTTGGGCCACACCCGGCAGTGCTCAGGGGTTACTCCTGGATATCTGCTCAAAAATAGCTCCTGGCAGGCGCGGGGGACCATATGGGACACCAGGATTCGAACCAACCACCTTTTTTGATCCTGGATCGGCTGCTTGCAAGGCAAATGCCACTGTGCTATCTCTCCGGGCCCCTCTTTCTTTCTTTTTTTCATGTCTGATTCCCCACAAATCTTTAAAATATTTCTGAAGGTTGAACCTATATCAAAATTGTACCTGAGGCAACAAACATGTTCCTGAGACAATATACCCCAGTTGCAGGATGATGTAGGACCATGTTGTGGCCTCTCTATCATCTTTTTCTTTTTGTGTCTATATCTTCTGTATTTTTTAGCTGCTGTCTCCTTAGTTATGCCCTCCTAATGATATTCTGTTATCTAGTTCTGCTATCTAATTTTGTTGAATTACATAGTAAGCCCAGAGAGCTGCCCACAATGTTGTCCAAATCCAAACCGTCAATCACATCATTGACTAAAAGCAAAACCAGAGATTGATGCCTATTCAGGGGATATAAGTAAATGAGGACTATTATAGACAATGGAATATCCCGGGGTCTCAAACTCGTGGCCTGCGGGCCGTTTGCGGCCCTCTGTACAACATTCTGTGGCCCTGCCCTAGAGGAATCTTTTTTTGTTTTGTTTTGTTTTGTTTTAGTTGTTTGGGTCACACACCCCCATATTCAAGGCTTACTACTGACTTTACACTCAAGGATCACCCCAACTTTGCCTACTCTGGCCTGCAGGTAAATTGAGTTTAAGACAGACAATGGAATGCTAAAATGGCAGGCTTTGTGGATCAAGGTCAAAAATGATTATTCAAGGGGTCAGAGCAATAGGTCACTAATTTGCCTTCCATGCAGCTGACTCAGTACAGACGGTGGTTTGATCTTTGGCATCCCATACGGTTCTCCAAGCTAGGAGTGATTTCTGAGTGCATACCAGGAATAACCCCTGAGTGTCATTGGGAGTGGCCCAAAAACAAAACAAAACAAAAAGGCCATTTAAATAGGGTAGGAAAAACATCTTTCATTCAGGTATCTGAATTGTATCTGGATTCATATCTCACAGACATGGCCATTTCTTCTAGTGGGGGATCCCACACACATCTCCAACCCCAATGCTCAGGAGTTTTTTTAATTAATAATTTTTATTTTGAGCAAAGTGGTTTACAAATAATTCACAGTAGTATTTCAGGTACATAGTGACATTGAATCAGGGCATTCCCACCACCAATGTTGTCCTCCCTCCACCCTGTTCCCAGCCTGCATCCTATATCGTCCTTCTTTTGCCTCCTGGGCTGCTAGTACAAGTGGTCCCTTCTGTGTCTAGCCTGTTGTAGATTGGGTATCATTTCTGTTGTAGTTGGCTTTGGATTTGGTGTTCAAGTCTGATCATTTTTATTTCTACTCAATGTTCATATGACTGTTTGGTCTTGGTGCACTCCATTATTTCCCCCTCAATTTGAGAGGCAGAACAAGATGGTTCAAGTTATGTATTTCTGTTTGAAGGTAAGAGAAAGAAAGAAAAAAAAAGAAAAAAATAAGAGAAAAGAAAAAATTCAATCGAGCAAAAAACAAACAAAAAAAAGGGAGGGGTCCTTATAGAAACTATAAATCTCATTTTAAGGGAAAAAAGGGAGAAAGGAAGGAAAACATAAAAAATACAAGAAAAATCAAACCCAAAATAAAACAAAACAAAAATGAACAAATAAAAACCTGCGAAGCACCACAGCATTAATGACAACATTCGCACACTAATCATGGTTCTGAAATAGAGACAAATCAAAGTATAGGTAAAAAAAAAAAGGGAAAAAAGGGCAAAGAAAAGAAAATGAAAACAAGACAAAACAAAACAAAACAACCTTTAAAAAATTAAAGAAAAAAATTATTTAATTTGTGCTATATATATATATATATATATATATATATATATATATATATATATTTGCATAGGCACAGTAAAAATTGGGGAGATTGGAAAGGGAATTCCCCTGGCCTAAGATATACAGGGTTTCTCCGCCCTTGAAGTATGCTGTCATGGGTATAACTACAGGTTCTGTACATGCTCTTTTATTCTCCTAGATTCTTTTGTGATGTCTGGAAGTTTTCTGCTCCCTCATGGATGATAAAATCAGGCCTCTGTAGCTAGTAATCTTGGTATTTGCACATGTCATAGGATGGAATCTTTCTTTATAGTACCAGGAGTTACGTTCCATCACTGTTGTTTTACTTGGTCTTCTGTAGTTGGTGGTCTTGGTTTTTGCATGTATCCCAGGACAAATCCTAGAATAGAATCATTATGTTTCTAGAAGTTCTGTTCAGTTGCAGTTGTTTCAGTCATACCTCTGGAATTAGAGATCTTGGTTGTTGTATAGTTCAGAGGCCAAAGCCTGGACTAGGAACATTGGTCCTGGGATAGGTTCTGCCCAGTCATAGTAGTTACGTTCTGTCTTCTGTAGTTAGTGATCATGGCTTTTGTGCTGATCAACGGATGTTGTGTCTTCTGGTTTCATCATATTGTTAGGTGTTGTTGATGAGACAACCTGGTCTTAGACCAAGTTATTGCCATTTCCTCATTGTCAGGATGTCATAAGCAAAACTGGGGCATAATGGTGTCAAAGCTGTATTAAGAATGTCCCAGAGGGAGTTTGGTTCCTGGAGCAGTTGCGGAGAACTGTGTCGGTTCTATATCTGAGATGTAGGGTTCAGGTTGGGTGGTCACTATCTAATTGTACGGAGTTTAAGTTGGGACCACAGGACATATGTTTAAGGTGGGAGGTGACCCTGTACCAATTCTGAATCTAAAATTTCTTCACAATATCTCCATATTGCTCTGTTTCAATTAACTTAAGACAAATCCACCCTTCTCAAAATTCCTTTTACTTTGCTTCTTATTTGTTCTACGTGGGTTCCAGAAAGTTAACTAATCTTTCTTATCTTTTTCAAGAACTATGATTTTCATATGTGTTTCCATCACAGAAGAGGAACTGGAGAATCAGCTGCAGGTGGGCCTGCAGAGTCCATAACATGCCCTAGTCTTGTTTCCACAGTGTATTAGTACAGTGATTTTGACTACCTGTCTGCAGCACTTTGCTGCTTGTCTGTGAAAATTATAGTCTCACTTAACACATGGCTTACCTGGATCATACAGTAGTACTACTATGTTTATTTACATACAAATATCCATATTAAGTATCTCTTCTTTAACCATTATTTTATTTTATCTTATTTATGTTGTTCTTAGCTTTAATCAATATAGTTTCATGGCAGAAGCAATTCTGATTTATCAGTAAATAAACAAATAAACCAACGTTTCATGAACTGGAATATTACTCGGCAACACAAAGAAACTGATTATTCATGTGCAACAACATAAATGAATCTCAAAAATATTATGCCTAACAAAGGAATCCAAGCACAAAATAATATCAGCTGTGTGGTTAGATTTATGATCTTCCTGTTCAGTGTGTTATCGCCAAAGATAACTATCAGATTGGCACCTGCCCAGGGCAGAAGCTTAAAGGGTAAGTGGTTGCCAAGGTGACCCAAGGTAACTGAAAAGAAAAATAATTCCTTTGCTTTATCTGCTTTATTAAAATAAGAGAGACTTCTATTCTTTTGAAGGGACCAAACCCAAGATGCTCAGGAGCTTCTCCCACCTCAATGCTCTGGGGAGAGGTCACTTCCAGGTGCAACCATGTAGTACGGAGGGTCAAACTCAGGCCTTGAACTTGAAGAGTATGTGACCATCTCAAAACCCTTTGAGCATCTCCCCTATCCCATGAGGGAACATTTTTTAAATATAGTTTTTGGTAGTGGGAACTGGGGAGCACACCAGAAAGTACCCAGGGTTTACTCCCAGCTTTGCATTCATGAAAAACTCCTGGTAATATTTGGGCCATATGGGATGTGGGGGACTAAACCCAGATTTGTCAGGTGCAAGACAAGGGTCCACCTGCTGTATTTATTTCTCCAGTCTCATATTTTTTAACAATATTTTAGTTGTTGTGAATTTTGTAAGGATATATAAAGAGAGGTACTCATAAAATCATATACTTGGTAGAGAGGAAATAACACTGGAAATTAAGACTGGTATTGGAACACTGTATGCTTGTAACTATTACAAACAACTTTGTAAATCATAGTGCCTTAACAACAACAACTAAAAGAAACACGTTTTTAATATTATACACTTACAATAGATGAATTAATAAAATTTTCACTTCAGTAAAGTTGTAATATATTTAAGAGAAATGATAATTATAATGAAATTCATACCAGTTGAAGACACATTTGATAGAAAGATTAAAACAAAAAGCTATAAAAGGGCCAGATAGATAGTACAGAGGGTAAGGTGCTTGCCTTGCACATGATTGACCCTGGTTAGGTTCTTGGTACTCCCATAGTCCCCTAGCATGGTTAGGAGTGATCCCTGAGTGCAGAGTTAGGAGAAATCCGTGAGCACAGCTGAGTGTAATATCACAACTCACCTCAACCCAGTGCTATGAAAGATATTGTTATGTTGTCTGGGAAACTTTGAACCTGGCCTGACTAGATGATTGTTAATAATGTCAGATCTCTCAATTTTATTATTTTTATCTTACTTTTTGCAAAACAATTATCCTGTTTCACTATTTGCAGGTGTGAACCTTCTAATACTGAGACCTGAGAGATAGTATAGAGGCCAAAACAATTTCTATCTATCCAATGGACCTTGGTTTTATTCCACAGAGCCAGTAATCACTGAGCACAAAAACAAAACAAACAAAAGCCCTGAAGGTTAAAAACCATTGTAGACCCTGTTCTCTCTGGCATTTACAATAAAATAACAACTGAGGGAGGCTTAAGCAACAGATAATTTTTCTCAAAATTCTAGATATGTCTGAAATTGGAGCTCCAGCCAGTCAGTACCTGGTGAGAGCTGTCTTACTGGCTTCTGGTCAACACCACCTTGCTCTACACGTGTGCAACCTCTCCCAGAGCCACTCCCTAATCTGGCATTTCTTCCTCTCCTTCTGTTTAGGCAGTTCCCAGCTCATGATCATAAATCAAATCTACTGTCTCCTCCCAAAACCTCAATGTCAAATTCCATTACACTGAGAACCATGGTTTCCAACTATGACCCATGATGCCATACAAACGTGACTTTTAACATATGACGCCCAAAATAAACAGTGGCCTTAAAAGGGGACCTCATCTACCTGGGACCTGATTCTATACCAGACAGGACCTAGATAGGGAGGCCACATTGTCTTCTGCTAAATCAGGCTGATGTACTTCTTACCAAAAATATCTGTGTCACATATGTCTGCCCCATTCAAGGAGATCATTTTTGCCCATGGGAGTGGGCAAAAATAAAACTTTCTACTTATTTTTACATTACTGCATTTTAAGTTCAAACTCTCATGTGAGCCCCACATTTCCTTCTTGTATCCTCTTAGAAGAAAACCTATAACCATATTCATTCCCATTCATGTATGTGAGTTATCAGTGGAATACCTACTAAGTGTCAGAAACAATGCTCATATTGTAGTATTATGCCTGCCTAGGGAAGGAGACAGCAGATAAAAAAATAATCACATCAAAAAATTCAGATACAAATAAAAATATGAGGTAAAGGCTACAACATGGTCAAAATTCTCAACTGGAGGATACTGACTCAGGTACATGTTTGTTGCCTCAGGTGCAATTGAGGGTCATTTTCTGTTGCTTTGACTAAAATACTATAGATTTATTTTGGCTCCAGCTATAGCCTACTGATTAGACTAATTACTTGCTTTGCATGGGGCCAACTCTAATTTGAACAATATCTGGTAAAACCCAAATTCCTCTCTCCCTACAAATGTAGATTTCTGGTCAATTTTTTTTCCTGAAAATGGAATGGTAGACCAAATAAATTTGAGAAGCTCTGTTGTGAAATCACCCCACAATCAATATTCCACCCCAGGAAAATGAGTCTCAGTCAGGGTCGCACATGAAATAATCCAAACCATGCTGAGGGTGAAACAGTATAGTCTGGATGTCTTTGACCATGTCTGAACTGTTTTTATTGAGTACAGAGACCACTCCAGGTAGGGCAGTAAGAGCAGAGTAAGTACTGATAGTTCAAATTATCCTGAACCAGTTTCACCAAGGTTTATATGTAAGACAATCTCTATTTGAAGGTAAAACCAATTTGTAAAATGTATACACACACACACACACACACACACACACACACACACACACACACAAAGAAACCAGGGAGGATCTTTGTTTTGGGTGAAACCAAGTTGTGAACAAATAGATATAAGGAAACCAGGGATGATATTTATTTTGGGTAAAAAAAGAGTGTAACCTAACACTCTTGTCTAGAAAAAGACATAAGCCATTGACTTAGAAAAGAGTAGAATCTGTGAATCTTTGTTTTCTTTGCTATATTGGACAGAACTAAATCTCTTTTCTCTGTTTTGGTCTTCCTCATTCCATGTCCTACCTCTGGTGGTATTGAGAAAACTGAAGAAAAATGGTTTGATTAATTAATTCTTTTTTTTTTCTTTATGAACACGGGTGCAAATATTTTGTTTTATTTTTAAATTATCTTTATTTAAATAGCATGATTACAAATAGGATTGTAGGTGTATGTAAAGAACACCCCTTTCACCACTGTAATTAATTAATTCTTGTATGTGGAAATTCTGTAACATTGTTTCTCCTTAAAGTTTCTAACACAAGTTTGAATTTCAAAAATTTAGAAAAATAGAAAAGTCAAAATCAGTCATGTATTATTGAAATAATAGATAATTAAATAATTGGACTTATGAAACATGTTAAAAATAAAACTTCCTACTTATTTTCACATTACTGCATTTTAAGTACAAACGTTCATGTGTGCCCCACAGGCCCAGCTCAAATCTGAGAAATCCTTCCTTGTCATACTTCTTCCAGATTCACCCCCTCTCTTTCTCTTAGTAAAGAAAATATTTTTATTTAGAACCTCTGATAGGAGAAAGCAAGAAAGAGAATAATGGGTTTCAGATATAATGTAAGCTTCTCAAGAGGGGAGAGAGTCCTATGTGGCTTTTGGCAAAAGGTCTTTTATTCATATTCTCCAAAATGCCTCAGCCCAGAGTTCTAATTCAAACATTTTCTTCATTCTCTTATTGAATGGACTGAGAAAGTACCCTTTAAAATATAAATTAAATCATTTCACCTCCTTTCTCAAAACTCTATAGCGATAGTGGGT
Source organism: Suncus etruscus (assembly GCF_024139225.1). NCBI lineage: Eukaryota > Metazoa > Chordata > Mammalia > Eulipotyphla > Soricidae > Suncus > Suncus etruscus. The sequence continues at coordinate 30,337,327 of NC_064866.1, read as the reverse complement.
CCTCACCAGATTGAAGATCTTCTTCCCAAGTTGTTGGGTTTATGAGCTTTTGTTCACTGTATTAGAGAGACTCTGACTGTGTCCCCTTTCGTCATCTGTACAGGCCTCTTGAGGAGCTTTGAATAAGTGAAGTACGTGCCAACCTTAGGCTTTAATCTTTCTCTGCCAAGAGCTCTTGATCCCCAGATGACCACACATTGTACTTCACTTCTTTTGAATCTTTGTTCAAGTTTCTCCTTTGATTATCCTGTTAATATCAGCATACCTTTGTTTCTCCTACTTCCCCTACTTAGTTTTCTTCATGGCATTATCATTATCTAACACTTTATCACGTCATTAACACTTAAAATCTGTTTTTATGTAGGTACTTGAATTTATAATATTGTTACTATTTTTCTTGGAATCATCATTCTAATACAACAACACCTACTACAAAGTCCATTTCCCTCTTCCACTATCCAAAGTAACCCAACTGCAAGCTCAGTTCTAGAGATATATTTTTTTTCCTTTTTGGATTTTGGGCCACACCCAGTGATGCTCAGGGGCTACTCCTGGCTATGAGCTCAGAAATCGCTCCTTGCTTGGATCACCATATGGGATACCAGCGGATCAAACTGAGGTTCATCTTAGGTCAGAAGAGTGAAAGGCAGGAAGTTTCTGCCAGAATGGGATTTGGCAGGCCTCCACCATGCTAAAGGCCTTTTTAATCAGGCCTAGGAGGGATGCAGGACTTGGGTCATCCCAGCACTCTCCTACCTCCTTCCTCCGGAACTCCAGGGCTTTCCCTGGGCCACATGCCTAGGCAAGCCAGCGAGGTGGGTCCCGACGAGGAGCTTATAGGTCACCCTAGGCTTTCCCCATTTCCCATCCAGCTCTGGAGGGAGGGTTTGGGTTGGGGCTTTGAACTTTCAGCCTTCTAGCTCTTGAAGGATCTCTTTCCTTTCTGGGAGCTGGGAGTTTCTGCCAGCATGGGGAATGACAGCACAAGAGGTTCTGGCTTCAGGAAGTTCCAGGCAAGTTTGCTTACTAATTCTTTCCATTGTGAAACATATAGACAAATATTTGGATATCGTTGTGTTTAATCTGTTTGTCATTTTTAATCTCTCTCTCCTCAACTTCATTGTTTGTATATAAAAACGCTACTGTCTTTTGTGTATTGACTTTGTATCCAGCCACTTTACTGTATTGGTTGATTGTTTCTAGGAGTTTTTCTGTGGATTCTTTAGGGTTTTTGATGTATATCATCATATCATCAGCAAATAGAGCTAGCTTGTGTTCCTCTTTCCCTACTTGAATTCCTTTGATTCCCTTCTCTTGTCGGATTGCTATTGCTAGGACTTCTAAGGTTATATTGAATAAGAGTGGAGAGAGTGGACAGCCTTGCCTAGTTCCTGACCTTAGTGGGAATGCTTCTAGCTTCTTGCCATTAAGTATAATGTTGGCTGTAGGCTTTTCATAAATAGCTGTAACTATCTTAAGGAAGGTGCCTTCTAACCCTATTTTGCTGAGTGTCTTTAACATGAACGGGTGTTGGATTTTGTCAAACGCCTTCTCTGCATCGATTGATATGATCATGTGGTTTTTGTCCTTCATGTTGTTGATGTGGTGTATAATGTTTATTGATTTGCGTATGTTGAACCAACCTTGCATTCCTGGTATGAATCCCACTTGATCGTGATGTATGATCTTTTTGATGAGGTGTTGGATTCGGTTTGCTAAGATTTTGTTAAGTATCTTTGCATCAATGTTCATTAGTGAGATTGGTCTGTAGTTTTCTTTTTTGGTGGTGTCTTTGCCTTCTTTAGGAATGAGTGTGATATTAGCCTCATAAAAGGAGTTGGGGAGGATTCCTGTTTTTTCTATGGTTTTGAAAAGCCTATGGAACAGTGGTAATAAGTCTTCTTGAAATGTTTGATAGAATTCACCTGTAAATCCATCTGGGCCTGGGCATTTGTTCTTAGGGAGTCTTTTAATTACGTCTTCAATTTCCTCTGAAGTGATTGGACTGTTTAGAGTTTCTAGGTCTTCCTTTTCCAGTCTTGGAAGAGGGTGTTTGTCCAAGAATATGTCGATTTCTGGTGGGTTCTCTAGCCTAGTTGAATATAGTTGTTCATAATATGATCTCATGATATGTTGTATTTCTTGGGGTTCTGTTGTAATCTCTCCCCTTTCATTCATGATCCTAGTGATTTGGGTGTTTTCCCTCTTTTTTTTGGTAAGTTTTGCCAATGGTTTGTCATATTCTGTTTGTCATATTCAGATCACTGCCCAGGAGTTCATTTCATTCCTTTACTCCCTCACTCCCACCTTCTATTACCCCACTTTTAACCATTTTTTTTTGTACTAATGATTTTTGTTTTGTCCAAGGTGGATTGCATATCTTTCACAGTAATGTTTTGGGGGGAGTCTGAAGTTTCATCAGGCAACACGGGGATGGCATGGCTCCACATGGTAGGCTTTTTGGCCAAGCTTAGGGGAAGATGCAGCCTCGGCTGTCCCCTACAGCCTTCCCTCTCCTTCCTCCCAGTCCCCAGGGTTACCCCTGGCTGCCTGATCAGGGTCCCAGCAAGTGGGTTCCAGCGAGGAGCAGTTTAAAGGAGACTCCAGGCTTCCCCATTCCTGCAGGGGGCAAGGAGGATGGTGAGCTTTCAGCTTCCAGCAATTAGGAAGCAAAGTCTCTTGGGGATACAGAACTTCAGCAGGATGTTGAATGTCACGGGGATGACATGGCTCTATGCACTCTTCACATGGCCAAATCACAGACCAAAGTGGTGTCTCAAAACAACACCCTCCCTCTTGACTATTTCTAAAACATAAAAGGGACATGTGTATCTTTTTTGTATATCTCAGATGTATTCCCTTAACATCTATAACTCTTTTTGAATATCCTCTTATATAGTGACAATTTTGCCCACTGTTTTTTTTTTATTTTATTGTTTGTTTTCTTTCCCCCTTTGAGATCTGTTTTATAAGCAATACTGGTAGAAGAGTATCTCTATATAGAATTCATGTCTGAACCAAGTTATGGGGAATGTTGGACTGTATTCGTTGGCCCCCAGATGCACCAAAATATCTGTGGCATTGTTTCTATTTTGCATAGGCACATTAAAATGGGAAAATAATACATATGCAAATGCAAACATCTAATAGAGATGGAAACACAATTTGGTAATGTAGTTCGGCCTTATATCATGAACATTGGCATAATGATTTGGATTAGGTCTCTGAAGAATGGGCATTGACCATACACCCCTGAACAATGGATACCATCTATGGAAACAACCACAATTGTCTATAACATCACCAGGATCCAAACCTCTACCAGGTAATACCTACCACTGCTCTGGCATTGACTTACTCCAAAGAGTGCTCCTAACACCCTGATGACTCAGCAACAGTTTGCATGCAGGGCAGATCACTCCACATTTAATGGTGTGCTGAAACTAGAGAATGTTCCACATCAGCCTGACTTTGATGAAAGAAATGCATAGAATCCAGAATTTTTAAATATAGGAACCTAATACCAACAACAGCTAAAGTATGAAAAAGTTTCACCAGGACTACAGAGAATGAATCCGATTAGACTGAAATGACTGGAGCCCAGAGTCGGTCTTTTATGCCAGTCAACTTCGGGGGTGAGGTCTTGTAATCAGATCAAGGATTTTTTTCGGTTTTCCCCATATTTTTCTGGGCCTTTGAAAACAATGCGATAGCCACTGTCACATCTTTACTATTTTTTTAACCCTTATTCTTTAAGAAAAAAAAATTACTGAACTTAAAAACAAATAACTGTAGTAGAATGTCTGTTTTCAATACAGGCAGGGGATGGGAAGAGGGAGGGGGCATTGGGAGAGGGAATGTTACACTGGTGAAGGGGGGGGGTGTTCTGTTTGTGACTGTAACCCAACTATAATCATGTTACTTAAATAAAAAAAATTTTTTTGAAAAGAGTGAAAGGCAAATGCCTTACTGTTGTAAGGCTTACAGCCCCAGATATAAATTTTTTAATCCTCATGACATGCCATTAATTTTTATGTGATTGCCTATATACTTTTTTTCCTTTATTGCATCCTACCTTCTAGCTTTTTTAGATCCCAAGAGTACTTAAGCTTTATGTAATTCATTCCTGGTTCAAAGACATTCATTGAATATTTGTTGAAAGAATAAAAACTAAATGTTAAATTTAATAAATTGTGACTGTGATGAACCTAAATGAATCTACTTAGGTCAGTATTATGAATGAGGCGAGGTCCTGTTTTAGAATAAATGGCATAGACAAGCAATAGACCAGAGACGTTAAGAAAGTTTCAAGAATAGACATTTATTAATACTTAGTTTCCTAGAGCCAGCATGGGATTGGCTGAGAAGAAGGAAACATCTTGAATACATTGCTAAGAAATGCCCATCAGAAATTAACATGTTTTGTGTAAATTTTCATGGGCTGTCTTTAGCCCAGTGGACACCAGTTTTACAAATTCATTAAAGCCGATGGCTCCATTTTCATCTTTATCCAGATCTTGGAATATTTTGTCAATAGAACTTTGATCTTTGGATTGCTAAAAGGAAAGAACAGAGATGATGCAGTGAAAATCTTTCCCACGTTCTCTGACTTGCATACCTTAGAGTTCTGTTTAGAGGTTTTTCACCTATTAACAAAAACTGTGCTGGAGACTTCAGCAAAAGATGAGAGTAGCCACCAGTATGAGCCATCTTAGACGAGAGACGACATATGGCTAGGCCTGGAGAGAAGGCTACCGTTCATTAACTACCCTATCCACTCTCCTCTTTTTAGATATAAAAAAAACTTAGTCCAGGGAGTACATTTGTGAGTGATGCAGAGACAACGTGATCCAATGAGATAAAGGTTCTCTTTCCTCCAGGTAGGAGCTCTAATAAGAATCCACCCTTCCCCAGCATCACTTTAGGTCCTGAAACACTCTCTAGGCAGGGAAGCTCAAAAAACTAAGATGAAAGGAATATCACTTACTTTTAGGACGTTTGGCATCTCCTGTGTGACCAGCTGGCCCAGCTCGTCCATGCTGAGGGTGTCAGCATGCCCCACTTTTAATGAATACTGGTGGAAGACGTTGACAATTCCTTCCATGTATTCTTCGAGCTTAGTCATCTTCAAAATTTCACCTCAACCTGCAGTAAAAAAGGAATGTCTAGGACAGTTCTTTCCTGGCACCTTCTGCCTCACCATCTTCTTTTGCACCCAAAATTTAGGCAAGTGAGAACTCCCTGTTTTTGTGTATGATTTTGTTCTGTATGCACTGTGCTTAGCCCCTGGTGAATTTTTTATTTTATGAAAGGATGGGAGAGAAAAATACATATAGTATCACGTAAAATCTAAAAACTTCTCTAGCCTCAGTTTCTATGGCTTTCTATGTTCTCCCATTCTGTCCTAGGAGTATAAATTAGTGGGTACCACTCAATCAAGATCATCTGGAAAGTTCCCTGTGGTTGGACTATTCCTTAACCCCAAGTAAGATACCTTAAGTCCTTTACAGATTTCTGCCATCTGAGTGCCTACCCCTTAGCGATCACTTTAGCCTAACACTGGATCTATTAGCACTATGAGACTTAGTCTCAAGTCAAAGAATAGTAAACATAGAAGTGACTACTGCAAAAAGTGCATGGTATCCCGTCATCTTCTCAGTGGTTATCTTCCATACTGTCAATATGGAGCACCTGATATCCCAGCTAAGGAAAGAATACAATACCTTTCAATGCACAGCAACACGGAGTGTGTCAAGAAGCTACTGCTAGTGCGAGATGTTTTAGGAGGTATTTATAACACCGCCTATGTTTATTTTCAATTATGAGTGAAGAAGCATCTCTGATTCATCTTGAGGTCATTATTAAAAAGTACATTCTTGCTCAATAGGATCTTTAAAAACCTATTATCTGTGACTGTGATTAAGCTGCTCAGATATTATCCAAATATGCGGCCCTTTGCTCAGTGTACAATAAAATATTATCCTTAGTCACCTATACAGTGTCCTACTCATCCCAAAGATTTAACTCTGTATTGCACTTCCTTAAATAAATACCAAGATGATAAGTTCTACTGTCTTATGGCTACCACCTGGCAATGAAATGCCTGCCAAGAATATTTCACATAGTCGTACTTAAATTCAGATTTGAAGGAAGTATACTGAGTTTCATGGATAAATAACAGCTCAGAAAGTGGAGAGACCCAAAACGAACTAAGAAAAATAACTTAAAGGTCTCTTCTAAGGCAGAGCAGATTCAACAACACGACAAACTGCCACAAAAAAAAAGAAATAAGATACCATGACAATAATCCTCTTAAGATCAATGGACTAAAAGCACCAATAGGACACAGAGTGGCAAAATATCAGAAAGATGAATCCAACTTTTTGCTGCTGCAAGAAAAACATCTGAATAGTCAGAGAAAACCCAAGTTTGAGTCAAAGTTGGAGGACAATTCTTCAAACAAACAACTTCCTTAAAAGTACTGGGGTGTCCATACTAAAATCAAACAACACAGACTTCAGGTCTGCCTAGTTTATAAGAGACAGAGATGGGCATTTCTTATTAATCAAGTGGTATGCACAGCAAGAAGAAATCACACTTCTCAACATATATGCACCCAAAGAGAGGCCCGAAAATACTTAAAACCATTGATAATTTACTTGATGAAAGATATCAACAGCAGCACAATAATATTGGAAGACTTCAACACCGCCCTGTCACCTCTTGATAGATCAACCAAGATAAAACTCAACAGGAATATACTGGCTTGAAGAAAGAAATGAAAAAGAGTGACTTAGCATATATAAATATATATAAAGGCTTTTCATCCACAGAAAGATGGATAAACATTCTTCAGTGCACAGGAAACATTCTCCAAGGTAGAATATCAGGGTCATAAAACATACCTCCATACAATCAAGAGGATAGAAATTGTATCAACTGTCTTTGCAGATCAGCTTGCAGATCTGTCTTTGCAGATTTCAGTGCAAATGGACTGAAAATAGAAATGAAATACAAACAGTCATGGAAAATCATTGTAAGACCTGGAAATTAAGCAGCTTACAAATTAACAGCCAATGGATCAAAGAAGGCTCTCTTAGTTATACAAATGCTGATCAACTAGCTTTGGCTGTATGCAATGAAAATAAGACTATTGTAACTTATAGTCTCTTCAGCAATCAGAAAGTGATCCCAATCACACTCAAGGCAACTATCTTAGTGGTCCTAATTGCACGCAAGAAGGAAACTAGCTCCCATAGATAGTTTCTGCCATTTTGGGGAAATACTGCAGGACAATGTGACCCACTTTACTGTTCTTTTTCTTTTTGGATCTGAATCCTCTGATACATTATTATTTATTTATATGTTTATTTATCTTCTGTCTCTTTCCACAGGCATGTATAATATCACAATCATGATCACAATCTGCACATACTGGAGGTGTTTCACAGACATCTCATATATGAACAGATAATTGGGAATGAAATGGCTGTATGGTTTTCTTTCCTGTGAATGGATCTAGAGGGGAGATGGGAAGGAGAATGGGATCTCTAGACAGAAATGATCTCCTTTAAGGAACAAAATCTGTGTGAATCAGACTATTGTGGTGAGAGGTACATTCAGTCTGATTTTGCAAAGTACATCAGAGTACCAGCATGATACTCTCTATTCTATAGAAAAAGAAGTCAAACAAAATCTTTCTAAAAATTTTTATTTCTGAGTATAAATTTTAGTTCTTTTTACAGGTAACATAAAAAAGCATAGCAGAATGATGTTTTTGTAGTTCTTGCGTTTAGACAGTAAATTTCTTAATTTTTAAACCTCTTTTCAAAGGCAGGAACTCAGAGTACCCAATGATTCTGAATACTAGAGTGTGGCACCACTTTTCCTCTTTCAAGCATGGGATTCTAGATGCAGCTGTGGAAAAGACTTTCTAAGAGATAACTACACAAAAGTGTGTCCTCCAGAAAGGACATTATGAGCCTCAGAGGAAGAATTCTGCCTGAATTGGTAGGGACACAGTAGTAACCATGAAGGTGATGAAACAACGGAGACAATGAAATGTATAAACAATATGCAATATACTTGGCTACTCCACTTGCCTATGTCTACACCTATTATCCTTCATTTTTCGGGGTCTACTTACACTGGATGGAATGATCAATACAAAATTTAAAAGAAAGTCATGATGGGCTTCCCTGTCTTCATTCAGTAGTTAAAACTAAACATTAAAATTTGTCTTTTGAATATGATTTGGAGGTTTGTATGAGTTTTTAGTCATGGTGGTATCAAAGCAGAAAATAAATCTAATATCTATGGGCAAATAGAATATTAAACTATGCTTGGGTTTAATATTTTTCTCTTCTAAGTACAGGGGAAGAAATCATGTAATTATAAGTAAGATACAAAACACACTGGAAAAGGTGAAGCCCTTGGTAGACCAGGTTAATGACCAGCCCTTCCATGAGATTTGACCGTATGATTATTTTCAAATTTTATGTAAAATGGCTAATTTAAAAGAAAAGAGATGCTCTTAATCCAATGAAAAAGTTAACTGACTGTAAATTATTTGAAAGAGCTGCTGAAGCTCTTTGACTCTGACTTTCTTATTCACTTTAGATAGTGACTTTAAAACCACAGAATTACTTACAGGGGATATTTCTTAGTATCTCCTAGTGGAGGAAATGATCCCCAACACAGACCATAGGAAGATCTGTTCCTGGAACGACTGTTTTGTTTTGAGTTCTATTGGACTCAGGGAAGCATATGGAAGCCAGGAATTAAAACAAGTAGGCCACCTGTAATGCAAGTTCCCTACCCACTGTATTATTGTTCAAGCTGGGGCTTGACTCTGGAAACAATGCAGATGTCCAACAACAGATGAGTGGCTAAAGAAACAGTGATACATATACACAGTGGAATACTATGCAGCCATCAGGGGGGAAAAAGTCATAAAATTTTCCTATACATGGATGGACATGTAATTATTATTACTATTATGCTGAGTGAAATGAGTCAGAGTGCGAGAGATAGACACAGAATGGCCTCACTTAATCTGTGGGATTTAAGCAAATAAAAGGTAGCAACACAGTAATACCTAAAGACAATAGAGATAAGGTTTGAAAGGATCAGTCCATGATATGAAGCTTACCACAAAGATTGGTGAGTGCAGTTAGAGAAAAACTACACCAACAATTATCATGACAATGGTAGTGAGTGGTAGAAATAGAATTCCTCTGTGGAAGACAGGCAAAAATTGTGAGAGGACAGACTTGGGGGGCTTTGGTAGTGGGAAGGTTGCACTGGTAAAAGTGGGTATACTTTTAGTTTTTTTATTGAGACCAATGTGAATTACAAGTCTTTCATAGCTGTATTTCAGTTACATAGTGAAGGTTAATTAGGGCCATTCCCACCACTAGTGTTGACTTCCCTCATCACAGTTCCCAGCATATGTCCCTTACCTCCACACTTAGCCCCCTAAACTGCTAGTGTAATAGGTCTATTTTGTATATAGCTTGTTATAGTTTGGGACTCTTGATTCTACTGACGTTGATATTGGTTTGGGTACTTAGGACTGTCCATTTTTTATTTCTACTCTATGCTCCTGAGACAGTTGGGCTCCTGGGTTCCATTCACATATTTTCCCTTTTTCTCAGCTTGCAGGAAGACATAAATATGAAGTAGAACCAGATGATTCATGTTCTATGATTCTGTAAGAGAGAGAGAGAGAGAGAGAGAGAGAGAGAGAGAGAGAGAGAGGCCCTATAAATATAAGTTTAAACAAAGAAAAAGGATTAAAATAAAAAGAGGGAGATATGTGGCAAGTATGCATGTTTTTCTTTTTTTTTCTTTTTTGTTTTTTTGGGCCACACCCGTTTGATGCTCAGGGGTTACTCCTGGCTAAGTGCTCAGAAATTGCCTCTGGTTTGGGGGGACCATATGGGACGCCGGGGGATCGAATCTCGGTCCTTCCTTGGCTAGCGCTTGCAAGGCAGACACCTTACCTCTAGTGCCACCTCACCGGCCCCAGTGTTTGGTTTTCTTGTTGTTTTGCATAGGCTCAGGAAATGGGAAAATTAGAAAGAAAAATTTCTTGGACTAAGAGATACAGAGTGTTTCTACCCTTGAATCATACTGCCATGAGACCCACTATAGGCTCCAGGAATGTTAGTTGTCAAAGCCTCAGGTCTTTCTTTAAGGTCTCAGGAAAACTTATGTTCCATTGAGGTAGTCTATTTTAATTATCTTGGGTTTTGCACAGAATCTTGGACAGAGCATCTTCTGTTTCATCTCACCATGAGGTGGTGAGGTAGGGCAACCTGTGCTTAGATCAAGTTGTTGCTACTTCTCTATTGCTCTCACTTCTTTTGTTGTGGATTTGTTTCCTGGTTTTGGTCCCTTAATTATGTTTCATAAAAATCACTCCATAGCCAAATGTATTTCTCATTTATTTTTTCAATACTTAGTATTCTATTATGAAGATTTACCACAATTCATTCAACAAATCATTCGTGGACATATTTGTAGGATGTCTGTAATGTTTTTTCAAGTGATGGCAAAAGCCGAGACCTGGAACTGAGGTTTCCATGATTGGGAGTGAGAAAGGAATGGTGCTTGAGAATGTGGGAAAGGGAATAATGGTGGAGGGAAGAAGACACTCTGGCTGAGGTGATGGTGTTGGAACATAATATGCATGTTATCTTATCATTAACTGTGTTATTGGCCACATTATCTAAAATAGAATCTTTTAAATGTCAAGAAAATAAAAATACCTTATAAACTTAGTTAGCAATAATAACATTTTTCTTTTTAAGCTTCATGCTTTAGCCTTTGAATTTTGAGAAGCAAGTTTAAGATTTTATAAATATATTTTTTAACTAATCACTGCTACCTTGGGGGGCACACATGGTGGTACTAAGGGGATTGTTGTAGTGTCTTATATTGCCATCAATAAATATATTTATTTCAATTTATTTGTGTCTGCTATAAATTAGAATCATTTATATAAGCTGTCTGTGCTCTAATTTATCAACTGTGCCAAGGGATAGGAGCATAAATAAATTCTTTTCTTGAGAAATGTATTTGCTAAACTGCTCAGGTATCTAAATATTGATTTATTGGTATTTATAAAAACAGGAATCCTGATATGTAGGGTTATTTGCTGCTGTAATCAGAACCTGAAATTTTATTATATCTCTCTTCTCAGTATGTTACATGTTGACAATAGTGTTATTGTTTATGGTTGTGATGTATGGTTCAAATGCACATCTCCTAGAATGCCCAAGAGAAGTTGCCAATGAGCTTACCTCACTTCTAAACCTCCTCCTCATCCCCCCACATCCCATGCCCCACTTGACATACTCAGTTTAATTCAGGACCAAAGATTTGCTGTAACTATTAGAGTATCACCTGCCCTTTTTCTATATATAAAACTAATAAATGATATCATCTGTGTTTCTTTACCGTCTGCTTTATTTTGCTTAACATGTTACCTTCTATTTTTATTCAAGTTACAATGACTGAATGATTTGATCTTTTTTTCTATTTTCTTAGTATCGCATTGTCAATAAATACCACCATTTCTTTGTATCCCCTTGTCTGGTCTTGAGCATCTGAGCTGTATTCACATCCTGGCTATTGTACTAAGCATTGCAATACACTAGCTTTGTGTGGACTTCTCTTTCTGAATTAATGTTTTTTATTCTAGGGACAGGTGGTAAGAAGGTGGATCATGGGCTCATACGAGAGTTTTATTATTACTTCTTGTTTGTTCACAACTGATAGTAATCAGGGCTCACTCATAGATCTATACTCAGCGATCACTTCTTACTACTGTACTATCTCACCAGTCCTATTTTTATGTTTTTTATGTTACTTATTTTATTTTGTGGTCATGGTGACATGATTGAAAAATATTCATGCTGTCTTTCCTAGGGGATGAACCAGACAATTTATGCCAACAGAGAGTAAGGATTCATTTTTCACCACATCTTCGAACATTGTGTTCTAACAAGTGGCGTTTTTGTTTGTCTGTCTCGATATATGCTATCTTCACTGGTGTGAGATGATACCTCATTGCTGCTTGATTTTCATTTACCTGACAATAAATGATAGAGTATTTTCCTATGATAACTAGGCAATCTATATTTTCAGTTTGTGAAAATTTCTATTTATTTTCTGCCCCTTAAATAGATAAAGTTATTTGCTGATTTTGTTGATGAACTTTATTAATGATTAATATAATTTAATATGTAATATAATACTACATGTTTAATATGAAATATTATATTTTTCTGTAAATTGCCATATTTTGTCAAAATATTTCCTGCCATTCCTAGAATATCTTTCTTGGGGGCCACATCCAGTGACACTTAGGGGTTACTCCTGACTATGTGCTCAGAAATTGCTTCTGGCTTGGGGGACCATGTGGGACGCCAGGTATTGAACCATGATCTGTCATGGTCTGTCCTAGGCTAGTGTGCACAAGGTAGACGCCTTACCCCTTGTGCCAACACTCTGGCCCCCTGGAATATCTTTTTATTTTAACCTAAAATACGTCCAGTTAACTTTTTAATTTACCATTATTCTATTTTATAATTTTATGTTTATTTTCATTGTTATGTCTTTTTTAATTATAGTACTTTTACTTTCTTTTAATTTAAGCACCATGATTACAAACATGCTTATAGTGAAGAAAGAACACCCCTCCCTTCACCAGTGTACCTCTTCCCCCACCCTCTGCCTATATTTGAGACAGGCATTCTACTTCTCTCACTCATTAACATTGTCATGGTAGTTCTTGATGTAGTCATTTCTCTAACTGCATTCACCACTCTGTGTGAGCTTCATAGAGTGAGCTAGTCCTTCGGCCCTCATCTCTATCATCTCTGCCCATGAACAGGATTGCTGCCTTGTCTCCAAGTCAGCTGTCTTTCTAATTCTGAGAAATCACTTACACCTTTCTCAGCACTTACTTCTGGATCTTTTCTGATTTCATTCCTGCTGTGGTCAGGTGACCCTTTAAGGTCTACAGGGTTTTTTTAAAATATCTTTATTAAAGAACCACGATTACAGACATGATTGTAGTTGGGTTTAAGTCATAAAAAGAACCCCCCCACATACACACTCACCAGTGCAACATTCTCACCATCAATGCTCCCCATCTCTCTCCTCCTCCCCTGCTTGTATTCGAGAGAGGCATTCTACTTCTCTCATTCATTAACATTGTCGTGTTAGTTGCTAGTGTAATTATTTCTCTAACTGTACTCACCACTCTTTATGGTGAGCTTCATATTGTGAGCTGGTTTTTCTGGCCTTCATCTCTATTGCCTCTGGTCTGGGCATTATTACAATAACGTCTTTTCTTTTCCTTAAAAATCATAAATGAGTGAGACTATTCTGTGACTATCTCTCTCCCTCTGACTTATTTTACTCAACATAATAGCTCCCATGTCCATCCATGCATAGGAAAATTTATGAATTCATCTCTCCTTACGGCTGCATACTATTTCATTGTGTAGATGTACCACAGTTTCTTTAGCCACTCATCTGTTGAAGGGCATCTTAGTTGTTTCCAGAGTCTGGCTATTGTAAATATTGCTGTAATGACTACTGCCCTGAACATGCCCAATCTCATCTGATCTCAGAAGCTAAGCAGGGTCTGGCCTGATTAGTACTTGGATGGGTCTACAATATTGAACCAAGATCAGCAGATGAAAGTTCAGTGCCTTCCTAATTGTATATATCTCCAGTCCCTCTTTTGTTTTATCTGTGGGGAAATTATTACATTTCCCTCTATTTATTTAAAAATCCTCTATTTTCTATTTTGTAGTTCAGAAGACATAATTTTTCTTTCTAGTCTCCTCATATTTTTATTTTTGACTCTGTGCTCATAAATCCCTGCTGGAAAGTTCAGGGGACCATATGGGATGCCAAGGATCAAACCTGGGTTGGTCCCGGATAGTCCGCATACAAGACAAAAACCCTACCTGCTGTGCTATATAGCTCTGGCTCACTGCCTCACATCTTTTTCCTGTGTATATATATACATATATATATGTACATATGTATATATACATATATGTATATATGTACATCATCCTTAATACTTTGAAACATTTAATTCTCAATGAACACAGAAACTTAAGGGGATATTCTCTAGATATTTATATTTTTAAGGAATTCTCTTATGACTTTTAAATTTATCTCTATTTGAGCTTTCAAAGTCAAATTGCCACATTTAAAGCTACTGAGGCTTTATTTTTGCCCAGCTTCAAGATATTAAGAATTTAATTTTCTCACAAGTCTTTAAAATATTTCTGAAGGTTGAACCTATATCACAATTGTACCTGAGGCAACAAACATGTTCCTGAGACAATATGCCCCAGTTGCAGGATGATGTAGGACCATGTTGTGGCCCTTCTATCATCTTTTTCTTTTGTATCTAAATCTTCTGAATTATATATTAGCTGTTGTCTCCTTAGGTATGCCCTCCTAATGATGTTCTGTTATCTAGTTCTGCTATCTAATTTTGTTGAACTACATAGTAAGCCCAGAGAGCTGCCCACAGTGTTGTCCAGACCCAAACCATCACATCATTGATTAAAAGCAAAACCAGAGATTGATGCCTACTCAGGGGATATAAGTAAATCAGGACTCCCATAGACAATGAAATCCTATTGCTACAATGGCAGGTATGTGGATCAAGGTGAAAAATAATCATTCAAGGGCCTGGAGCAATAAGGCACCTGTAGGGTATTTACCTTCTATGCAGCTGACCTAGGACAGACCTTGGTTCAATACCTGGCATCCCATATGGTTCCCCAAGTCAGGAGTGATTTCTGAGTGCATAGCCAAGAATAAACCCTGAGTGTCACTGGGTGTGACCCAAAAACCAACAAAAAATATGACAATTCAAATAGACAGGGTAGGAAAAACATCTTTCATTCAGGTATCTGAATATATCTGGATTGTCTTTGTTGAACCTACACCCAAAGAGATGTGGTTTTCCTTTTAATATTTTAATATAATTTTTATTTTGATCATAGTGGCTTACGTATTGTTGACAATATTTTAGGTACATATTTACATAAAATCCGGGGGGATTTCCATCACCAATTTGTCCTCTCTACACCTCTGTTTTTGTCCTACCTCCCATATGCTCTTCCCTCACCACCAGGGCTGCCAGAATATGTAGTCCCCTCTGTACCTAGCCTACTACTTAGTAGTCTTGCACCTGTTTGGTCCTGGTGCCTCCCTTATTTCCCCCTCTAACTGGGGGGCAGGACTAGCTAGTTCAAGTTACGTGGTTTTGTTTGAAGAAGAGAAAAGTAATAAACTGGGGTAAAAGTCTAATACGCCGAAAATAAGCAGAAATCTTCTAGAGGCTCTCATCATCGGTTTGAGAGACAAAGGAGAAAAAGGTGAAACACTCCTGCACCATCCTGGTTTTAAAAAAATACAGATTTGGAGTATATTGATCAATTTCTTAAAAGGATCTGCATGGCATATTTATGATGTGATTATGTGATGTGTGGTTAATAATTACTTTATGTATGGTTCATAAATCTATAGAGCTGATTGAAAGGAGAACTGCATAGTTCAGAGCAATAGTTCAGTGGGAAAGACATTTGGCTTGTATTTAGACAAAATTAGTTTGATCCCTGGCATACCATACTTCCCCTGAGTACAGAATACTTGGCTATTCTGCTTGACCTGTGTCTCTCACCTTTTGTCTACTCCTTTTAAATTTCAGTGTAATTAACTGGATGATG
This sequence comes from Suncus etruscus, assembly GCF_024139225.1. NCBI lineage: Eukaryota > Metazoa > Chordata > Mammalia > Eulipotyphla > Soricidae > Suncus > Suncus etruscus. The sequence continues at coordinate 30,321,554 of NC_064866.1, read as the reverse complement.
TATTTAATACAAATGTTAAAAGGAAGTGTTGATTTCTTGTAAAGTTCTGTCAGTGCCCTGTATATTTTGGATATTAGCCCCTTATCTGATGGGTATTGGGTGAATAGTTTCTCCCACATGGTGGGTGGCTCTTGTATCCTGGGCACACCAAAAAATGGGGAGAAGAAATGAACAGACACTTTGATAAAAAAGAAATATAAATGGCCAAAAGGCATATGAAAAAATGCTCCTCATCACTAATTGTCAGGGAGATGCTAATCAAACAACTATGAGATTCCATCTCACACCACAGAGATTGGCACACATCACAAAGAATGAAAACAATCAGTGCTGGCGGGGATGTGGAGAGAAAGGAACTCTTATCCACTGCTGGTGGGAATGCCGTCTAGTCCAACCTCTATGAAAAGCGATATGGAGATTCCTCCAAAAACTGGAAATTTAGCTCCCATTCGACCAAGCTATCCCACTCCTAGGGATATACCCTAGGAACACAAGAACACAATACAAAAATCCCTTCCTCACACCTATATTTATTGCAGCACTATTCACAATAGCCAGGCTCTGGAAACAACTAAGATACCCTTCAACAGATGAATGGCTAAAGAAACTGTGGTACATATACACAATGGAATATTATGCAGCTGTCAGGAGAGATGAAATCATGAAATTTTCCTATGCATGGATGTACATGGAATCTAGCATGCTGAGTAAAATAAGTCAGAGGGAGAGAGAGAGAGAGAGACACAGAATAGCCTCACCCATCTATGGGTTTTAAGAAAAATAAAAGTCATTTCTGCAACAATCCTCAGAGACAATGAGAGGAAGGCTGGAACTTCCAGCTCACTTCATGAAGCTCACCACAAAGAGTGATGAGTGAAATTATAGAAATAACTACACTGAGAACTACCATAATCATGTGAATGAATGAGGGAACTGAAAAGCCTGTCTGGAGTACAGGGAGGGGTGGGGTGGAATGGAGGGAGATTTGGGGATTGGTGGTGGGAATGTTGCACTGGTGAAGGGAGGTGTTCTTTACATGACTGAAACCTAATCATAATTATATTTGTAATCAAGATGTTTAAATAAAGATAAAAAAGGAAGTGTTGAAAACAGACCTGTTTTTGTTCCATAAATAAAAATAAACATTGAAAATTTACCTATTGGGTATGATTGTGAAATCTTAATTGGTTTTTAAAGATGGGAACGCCAAAACAAGAATGAACTCCAGTGTCTCATATTTTGGTTTAAAATTTTGCTCTAAAAACAACACAGGGCATAAAATTAGTTATTACAAAACAAGATACTGAGCATAGCGAACTGGATGGCACTTTAGTTGTCAATGACCAGCCTTCCATGAGTTTTAACTATATTGATAGCTCCAGATTTTTTCCAGAAAAGAAGACTTATTCAGTAAAAATGGGAGAATCTCTGGCAAATGAGAAGGCTCAGTGACTGCAGATCATTGGAAAGAGTTACTGTTACTGGAGCTCTATGCCTTGATTTTTATATCCAATTCGACAGTGATCTTAGGCAAACCAGAAAATTCCTCTCATAGTAAATTTCTTAGAGCCTCCTATTGGAAGGAATGACACCCCCCCCCCAAGCCAGAAAGGACTAAGATCTGTTGGAAGAACAACTTTATTTTTTGTTTTATTTTTAAGCCATTGCAACATTGCTTAGGGTGTACTCCTGGTTTTTAGCTCAGAGAATCACAGGTGGTAGGCTCTGGTCACCATATGAGAGGCCAGGGATTGAGCCAACTAGGCGGTTGCAAGCCAAGTACCCTAAATTATTGCTCAGACCCCAGACTGAACAAATCTAAAGAGTTTTAAAAAAGCAAAAAGCAAATCCTCTATTTTCATTGCCTTGAGAATGTCACTCACTCTAGGGAAAAAGGGATCAGGGGACTTGGGATCTAAATCATGTCTACTGTAATCCTGGACAAAGGAGAAAGACAGGAGAGAAATTCTTCTGCTATCTACTATCCTTACTCCCTATCCCCTGGATGACAGAGACATTGCAAACATAAGGACATAAAGAAAAGAAAGACAAAAAGGTAGGATAATTCTCAATACCTAAGGTGTGGGAGCTATTTAGATAACAATGTTTCCATGGTTTAACCAGACTTTAATGCTTGGAGACATACATAAATCTTACATTAGTTTTATCTCTTGCTAACTTAGCAAACTTTGACAGGTTTCTTTTTTTTTTTAATTTTTATTTTGACCAAAGTGGATTACAAATCTTTCACAGTAATTTTTTAGGTACATAGTGACATTGAATCGAGGGCATTCCCACCACCAATGTTGTCCTCCGTCCAGCCCTGTTCCCAGCATCCCATCTCCCCCTCCTTTACCACCTGGGTTGCTAGTATAAGTGATCCCTTCTGTGTCTGGCATGTTGTAGATTGGGTGTTGTTTCTGTTGTCATTGGATTTCTATTTGGTGTTTAAGTCTGATCATTTTTTATTTCTACTTAATGTTCATAAGACTGTCTGGTCTTGGTACCCTACATTATTTCCCCCTCAATTTGTGAGGCAAAATAAGATGGTTCAAATTATGTGATTCTGTTTGAAGAAAAGAAATAAAATAAAATGGAGCAAAAATCAAACAAGCAAAAAATGGGAGAGTCCTTCTAGAGGCTATAAATATCAGTTTAAGAAAAGAAAGAGAAAAGGGAGAAATATAACAATAATACTAAAAATTTTTTAAAAAATCAAACAAAAAACTCAAAAAGCACCAGGCATTAAAGACACCAACCACACAAAAACCACGGTCCTAAAATATAAAACAAAACATAGCACACACACAAAAAGAAAATCCACAGGGGGGGAAAAAAAAGCAACAAACAACAATAACAAAAATAAAACTACATTAATTTGTGTTTCTCTCTTTTTTTTTTCTTGGATAGGCACAGTAAATATTGGGGAAATTAGAAAGGGAATTTCCTTGGCCTAAGAGGTACAGGGTTTCTCCACCCTTAAAGTGTACTGTCATGGGAAGAACTACAGACTCCATACATGTTCTTTTACTCTCTCTCCCTTTGGTCCTTTGGTGGTGTCTGGAAACTTTCTGCTCCATCGTGGATGATAAAATCCTGCCTCTGTAACTAGAGATCTTGCTATTTGCACAGGGTAAAGGATGGAGCCTAGGATGGAGTCATTCTTTACAGTTATAGGAGTTCTGTTCCATCAGTGTTGTTTTATTCAGTCTTCTGTAGTTGGTGGTATGGCGTTCAAGAATAATCCCAGCCCACATTTCCAAACTAAATGCAAAATTTTTCTCCATCCAGTTCAGTAATTAAAGTATATCAAAACTGTGAGACATGGGTTCACCTGGTCTTAACTCTTGAATATAATACCTTGAAATTCTTGGGCCTTCTAAAAACTGAAGAAAAAAACTGAGTGAAAACTTAAGAATGATCATAAGAAGCAAGATCTCTCAGTTGATGAAACCCTGCAAGTTAGGACCATTCTAGAGGCATGATATCTGGCACCACATTTCTTCATCTTCATCTTCATCTTCTGTCAATCTCAGTACATATTCATCTCCAGTTTTTCTATATATACTTTTGTTGATTTTTGCCCTGATCCTGGGATGAAGCATAGGATAGAGTCTTTCCTTATGATTCCAGAAGATGTTCTCGGTTGCAATTGTCTCATTCAGACTTCTGGAGTTAGAGATCTTCGTTATTGTACAGATCATAGGCCAAGGCCTTGACTAGGGTCTTTTTTTTTTTTTATTGGTCCCATGATAAGTTCTGCCCAGCCATGGTTATCACAGTCAGTCTTCTGTATATATTGAAGTTGGTTTTTATACCAATCAAAGAATGACATGTCTTCTGAATTCATTTTATCGTTAGGAGGTGAGGTAAGACAACTTGCTCTTAGTCCAGTGCTTTTCAATTATTTTTTGTCATGCCCTCCTAAGAAGAAGATAAATTTTTCATGCCCCCCCGCACGACTGTAAATGGTATCTTTATTAAAAAAAACTTTAACCTGCAAAACAAAAAAAAAATAAAATAATTTGAACTGATTTTTTAATCAGAGGTGATATCTGGATGAATGGCTACAATGAGCACGTTTTGCAATGCATAGCTTTTCGAAGCGGGATTTGAAGCAGGACACAGCAACTCTCAGCTCCAGAGACTTACAGACATTAACACGGGGTTTAGCTTGTTATGACAGTGTTTGCCGAGGTCAAACGCGCCCACCCCTTTATGAAGCCTCGTGCCCCCCTTCTTGGGGGCACGCCCCACTATTTGAGAAGCACTGTCTTAGTCCAAGTTGTTGCCATTACCTCATTATGAGGATGTCATATCAAAATCGGCACATGTTGGTGTCAGAGCAGTATTAAGAATGTCTCAGAGGGAGTTTGGTTCCTGGAGCTGTTGCGGAGAACTGTGTCAGTTCTATGTCTGAGATCTAGGATTCAGGGTTGAATGGTCACTGTCTAATCACCTGGAGTTTAAATTAGAACCACATGACATATGTTCAAGTTGGGAGGTGCCCCTGTATTGTAAAGTATATGAGTTCCTAATCCATAGTAGATAAACACTTGTTTCAATATGTAGAATTTCCCCTTTTTTAGTATGACTTTGCAATAAGAAATGGTGGTATATTATATTGCTGATGCATTTAGAGGTAAGAGTGTCAGGCTCCATCATCTCTGTACCCTGGTTTTGACCTGAGCTATTATCCTCAGCAAGACTTTTTCTTGTAGGTTTTTGTATCTGAAAGGTTTTTTAATATGAGTCTCCTCACAACAGCATATAAATGATAATTACTTCCTTTATCATGCAGATGCAAGAAATAAATGTGATAACTGATCATAATGTTTACAAGTTAAAAGTGAAAAATTCTGCAATAAAGAGAACTAGCCAGGAGGATTTTTAAAATTTGTTGTTTCGCAAAATATCAGCTATGAAACATGAACAAATAGGGAGAATATATTTCATTATAGACAGAGTCTAGCATGCAAACAAAGGTAGAAACAACCATTTTTTAAAAATATTCTTCTTACACTAACCCCCTGCAAAGAATCAAAAATGCTGGCATCTTTCCTTCCCCTTAGGAGTCACTGCAAATTTAGATGAGATTCCCAGTCAAACAAATTGATCCTCTCATTTAAAATGCAATCGTCCTGAATCCCAAGAATACAGAAGAGTGAAATATTTAAGTGTCCCCTCATCTCAGAGTGAAATTAAATCATAGTTGGTGAAATGTTTTTTCAAAAAAGGCCCTCATTTTCTCAGCCATGGTGTTCAAGAATGATCCCAGCCCACGTTTCCAAACTAAATGCAAAATTTTTCTCCATCCAGTAATTAAAGTATATCAAAACTGTGAGACATGGGTTCACCTGGTCTTAAATCTTGAATATAATACCTTGAAATTCTTGGGCCTTTTAAAAACTGAAGAAAAAAACTGAATGAAAACTTAAGAATGATCATAAGAAGCAAGATATCTCAGTTGGTGAAACTCTGCATGTTAGGACCATTCTAGAGGCATGATATCTGGCACCAGATTTCTTCATCTTCATCTTCATCTTCTGCCAATCTCAGTACATATCCATCTCCAGTTTTTCTATATATACTTTTGTGTTAAATTTAGCCTCAGATCCATATCTCACAGACATGGACATTTCTTCTAGTGGAGGACCCCACACAAGTCTCCAACCCATATCTCAGATTTTTTTTTAATATTTTATTTTTGATCAAGGTGGGTTACATATCTTTCATAGTAATATTTTAAGTACATATTAACATTGAAACGGGGGAATTCCCACCACCGAGTATTCATCTGATACCTCCCTCCCTTACCCCTGGGATGCTTATATAAGTGATCCCCTCTGTATCTAGCTTGTTGTAGGTTGGGTATGGATTCTGTTGTTGGCTTTGGATTTGGTGATTAAGTCTGATCATTTTTATGACTATTTAATGATCATACAGTTATTTGGACTTACCAAGTTACCCTCTGTTATTTGCCTCTCAATTTGAGGGCAGAGCAAGATGGTACCAGTTATGTGGTTCTGTATGCAAAAACAGAATAAAAAATTTAAAAAAAAGAGAGGGAGAGAGAAGAAATAGAATGGGGTAAAAATGCCACAGGCCAAAAGTGGGCAGAGTTCACATCTCAGGATTTTTGTGCTCTTGTGTCAATCCTGAATTTAAGATTTCTTCACAACATCTCCATACTGCTCTATTCAATAAATGTAAGACAAATCCACCCCTCTCAAAATTCCTATTGCTTTGCTTCTTAGCTGTCCTACTTGACTTCCAGAAAGTTAACTAATCTTTCTTATATTTGTCAAGAACTATGATTTTCATATTATTTCCATCACAGAAGAGGAACTGGAAAATCAGCCTCAGGTGGGTTTGCAGAGTCCATGACCATGCCCTGGTCTTGTTTCCACAGTGTGTTAGTAAAGTGGTTTTGACACTTGTCTGCAGCACCTTGCTGCTTGTCTGTGAAAAGTATACTCTCACGTAACACATGGTTTACCTGGATCGTGCAGCAGTACTACTATCATTATTGATATACAAATATCCATATTAAGTATCTCTTCATTTACCATTATTTTATTTTTATCTTATATTTTATTGTTCTTAGCTGCTTTAGTCAAGATAGTTTTATGGCAGAAGAATTCAGATCTAATAGTAAATAAATAAACCAACATTTCATAAACTGGAATATCACTCAGCTACACAAAGAAACCAATTATTCACGTGCAACAGCATAAATAAATCTCAAAAATATTATGCCTAACAAAGGAATCCAAGCACAGAATAATATCAGCTGTGTGGTTAGATTTATGATCTTCCTGCTCAGTGTGGTTATCACCTAAGATAACTATCAGATTGGCACCTGCCCAGGGCAGTAGCTTAAAGGGTAAGTGGTTGCCAAGGTCACCCAAGGCAACTGAAAAGAAAAAATATCCCTTTGTTTTATCTACTTTATTAAAATAAGAAAGACTTATTATATTCTTTTGAAAGGACCAAACTCAAGGTTCTCAAGAACTTCTCCCACCTCTATGCATGGGGAGGGGTCACTTCCAGGTGCAACCATGCAGTACTGAGGATCAAACTCAGGCCTCGAACTTGACGACTATGTGACCCATCTCAAAGCTCTTTGAGAAACTCCCCTATCCCCTGAGGGAACATTTTTTAAATGTAGTTTTTGGTAGTGGAGGGTGGGGAGCACACCAGACAGTACCCAGAGGTTATTCCTGGCTCTGCATTTATGAAACACTCCTGGTAATATTTGGGCCATATGGGATGTGGGAATAAACCCAGGTTCGTCATGTGCAAGACAAGGGCCCACCTGCTGTATTTATTTCTCCAGTCTCATATTTTTAAAAGATATTTTAGTTGTTGTGAATGTTGTAAGGATATATAAAGAGAGATACTCATAAAATCATATACTTAGTAGAGAGGGGATGAGACTATTATTGGAACAGTGTATGCCTGTAACTATATTACAAACACTTTGTAAATCATGGTGCCTTAACAACAACAACAACAACTAAAAGAAATACGTTTTTTAAATTATACACTTACAATAGATGAATTAATAAAATTTTCACTTCAGTAAAATTGTAATATATTTAAGAGAAATAATAAAAATAATAAAATGCATAGCAGTTGGAGACACATTTGATAGAAAGATTAAAACAAAAAGCTATAGAGGGACAGATAGATAGTACAGAGGTGCTTGCCTTGCATATGATTGACCCTGGTTAGGTTCTTGGTACTCCCATAGTCCCCTAGCATGGTTAGGAGTGATCCCTGAGCACAGCTGGATGTAAAACCACAACCCACCTCAACCCAGTACTCTGAAAGATATTGTTATGTTGTGTGGAAACTTTGAATCTGGCCTAACTGGATGATTGTTAACAATGTTTTTATCTTATTTTTTTTGCAAGGCAATTATCCTATTTCACAGTTTGCAGATATGAATGTTTTAACACTGAGACCAGAGAGATAGGATAGAGGCCAAAACAATTTCCATCCATACAATGGACCTTGGTTTTATTCCACAGAGCCAGTAATCACTGAGCAAATAAACAAAACAAACAAAAGCCCTGAAGGTTAAAAACCATTGTAGACCCCGTTCTCTCTGGCATTTACAATAAAATAACAATGACTGAGGGAGGGTTAAGCAGCAGATATATTTTCTCACAATTCTAGATATATCTGAAATTGGGGCTCCAGCCAGTCAGTACCTGGTGAGAACTGTCTTCCTGGCTTCTGGTCATCAACACCCTACTTTACACTCATACAACCTTTCCCAGGTGCTCTCCCTTATCTGGCATTTCTTCCTCCCCTTCTGTTTAGGAAGTTCCCAGCTCATAATCATAAATCAAATCTACTGTCTCCTCCCAAAACCTCAATATCAAATCCCATTACACTGGGGACCAAGGTTTCCAACTTATGGTGTCATACAAACATGTGACTATTAACATATGACGCCCAAAATAAACAGTGGCCTTAAAAGAGGACCTCATCTACCTGGGACCTGATTCTTTTTTTTTCTTTTTTTTTTATTAAAACAACTTTATTACATACATGATTGTGTTTGGGTTTCAGTCATGTAAAGAACACCACACATCACCAGTGCAATATTCCCATCACCAGTGTCCCAAATCTCCCTCCTCCCCACCCAATCCCTGCCTGTACCCTAGACAGGCTTTCTATTTCCCTCGTGCATTCTCATTATTAGGATAGTTCAAAACATAGTTATTTCTCTAACTAAACTCATCCCTGTTTGTGGTGAGCTTCATGAGGTGAGCTGGAACTTCCAGCTCTTTTCTCTTTTCTGTCTGAAAGTTATTATTGCAAGAATGTCTTTTCATTTTTCTTAAAACCCATAGATGAGTGAGACCATTCTGCGTCTTTCTCTCTCTCTCTCTGACTTATTTCACTCAGCATAATAGATTCCATATACATCCATGTATAGAAAAATTTCATGACTTCATCTCTCCTGATAGCTGCATAATATTCCATTGTGTATATGTACCACAGTTTCTTTAGCCATTCATCTGTTGAAGGGTATCTTGGCTGTTTCCATAGTCTTGCTATGGTAAATAGTGCTGCAATGAATATAGGTGTAAGGAAGAAATTTTTGTATTTTATTTTTATGTTCCTAGGAGTGGTATAGCTGGGTCGTATGGGAGCTCAATTTCCAGTTTTTGGAGGAATTGGGTATTGGGTATTGGGTGAATAGTTTCTCCCACTCAGTGGGGGGCTCTTGTATCCTGGGTGCTATTACTTTGAGGTGCAGAAGCTTCTCAGTTTAATATATTCCCATCTGTTAATCTCTGCTTTCACTTGCTTGGAGAGTGCAGTTTTCTCTTTGAAGATGCCTGTAGTCTCAATGTCCTGGTGTTTTACCTATTTGTTGTTCTATATAGCTTATGGTTTTGGGTCTGATATTGAGGACTTTCATCCATTTGGATTTAACCTTTGTACAGGATGTTAGCTGGGGGTCTAAGTTCAATTTTTTGCAAGTGGCTAGCCATTTGTGCCAACACCACTTGTTGAAGAGGCTTTCTTTGCTCCATTTAGGGTTTCTTGCTCCTTTATCAAAAATTAGGTGATTGTATGTCTGGGGAACATTCTCTGAGTATTCAAGCCTATTCCACTGATCTGAGGGCCTGTCTTTATTCCAATACGATGCTGTTTTGATAACTATTACTTTGTAGTACAGTTTAAAGTTGGGGAAAGTAATTCCTCCCATATTCTTTTTCTCAATTATTGCTTTAGTTATTCTAGGGTGTTTATTGTTCCAAATGAATTTCAAAAGTGCCTGATCCACTTCTTTGAAGAATGTCATGGGTATCTTTAGAGGGATCACATTAAATCTTGCCATTTTAATGATGTTAATCCTGACAATCCATGAGCAGGGTATGTGCTTCCATTTCCGCATGTCCTCTCTTATTTCTTGGAGCAGGTTTTATAGTTTGTTTGTTTGTTGTTTTTTTTTTGTATAGGTCCTTCACATTTTTAATCAAGTTGATTCCAAGATATTTGAGTTTGTGTGGCACTATTGTGAATGGGGTTGTTTTCTTAATGTCCATTTCTTCCTTATTACTATTGGTGTATAGAAAGGCCATTGATTTTTGTGTGTTAATTTTCTAGCGTGCCACCTTGCTATATGAGTCTATTGTTTCTAGAAGCTTTTTCATAGAGACTTTAGGGTTTTCTAGGTAGAGTATCATGTCATCTGCAAACAGTGAGAGCTTGACTTCTTCCTTTCCTATCTGGATTCCCTTGATATCTTTTTCTTGCCTAATCGCTATAGCAAGTACTTCCAGTGCTATGTTGGGGACCTGATTCTATACCAGAAAGGACCAGATAGGGAGGCCACATTGTCTTCTGCTAAATCAGGCTGATGAAATGTCTGAGTCACATAACTCTGTCCGATTCAAGGAGATCATTTCTGCCCATGGAAGTTATATTCCTGTTTTCTCCTGGTAAAAAACCTATAGCCATTTTATTCCCATTCATCTATGTGAGTTATCAGTGGAACACCTACTAAGTGCCAGGAACAATGCTCCTATTGTAATATTATGAGTGCCTAAGGAAGAGACAGCATATAAAAAATAATCATATTAATACTTTCAGATATTAAAAGAAAAAGATGAAGAAAGGGCTACAACATGGTCCAACAGTATTCTTAATTGGGGGATACTGTCTCAGGGACATATTTGTTGCCTCAGGTTCAATTGAGGGTAATTTTCTGTTTGTTTAACTAAAATAACATAGGTTTATTTTGGTGGATATATAGCCTAGTGATTAAACTACTTACTTGCTTTGCATGGGGCCAACTCTAAATGATAACACCTGGTAAAACCCAAATTCCTCTCCCACAAATGTATATTTCTGACAAATTCTTTTCAGAAAATGGAATGGTAGACCATATAAATTTTGGAACCTCTGTTGTGAAATCACCCCTCAAGCAGTATCTCAAACTACCAAAAAGAGAGAGAGAGAGAGAGAGAGAGAGAGAGAGAGAGAGAGAGAGAGAGAGAGAGAGAGAGAGAGAGAGAAGAAAAAAATGCACCCGGCTAATGAGAAAAGAAAAAAAATCACCAAATAATAACCACAGGAGTGAAAAGAGAAGAGAAAAGTGGAGGAAAGAAGGAAAATGAAGTAAAAAAACTATTCTACTTGCTCCTAGATATTAGAATTTTTGCTGCTTTGGTACCTCTGTAGTAGGTGTTATTGTGTTAGAATGATGTTTCTAAGAAAAGGTGAAGTAACAATATTATAAATTCAAGTACCTAAATGAAAACAATTGTAAATATTAATGACATAATACAGTGTTAGATAATGATAATGACATGAGGGAAACTAAGTAGGGGAAGTAGAAGAAAATATGGTATGCTGTTAGTGACAGGAAAATCAAAGAAGAAACTTGAACAAAGGTTCAAAAGAAGCATAGTGTGCATATCTGGGGATAAAGAGCTCGTGGCAGAGAAAAATTAAAGCCTAAGGTTGGCACATACTTCACTTATTCAAAGCCCCTCAAAGGGCATGTACAGATGATGAAAGGGGGCATAGTTGGAGTCTCTTTAATACAGTGAACAAAGGCTCAGCGGCCATTTTTTTCTCTCTTCCTTTTTTTTCTCTTTTCTTTTTTCTTCTTATCCTTTTTTTTGACTCTTCAGAAACCTTTTAATATACTATAATAATTTATATATATTCAATTATATACATATACAACATCTCATATACATATACATATACAACAGCTCATGTGTGCGAGGGGTCAGTGGTCTCTGTCTTTGTTACCTTCCATTCTAATTTTACCCACCCTCAATTTTTCTTCCTTCCCTGTCTCTTTACTTTTTGTTGATTTGTTTTGTTTTTGGGTCAAACACAGCAGCACTCAGGGGTTACTCTTGGCTCTGCACTCAGAAATCACTCATGGCAGGCTCGAGAAACCATATGGGATGTCGGGATTTGAATCAGGGTTTGTCCTGTATTGGCTGCGTGCAAGGCAAATGCCTTACCACTGTGCTATCTCTCCGGCCTTCTTCCCTGTCTCCTTAAAAATGTTTGAATGAAGAAAAGAAAAATGGAGTTTATTTGGGTCAAATACCTCTATACATTTCCATTTTTTTATGTTATGATTTTTTTAATATAATTTTTATTTTGATCATAGTGGCTTACATATTGTTGACAATAATATTTTAGGTACATATTTACATAAAATCAGGGGGGATTCCCATCCCCAAATTGTCCTCCCTATACCTCCATTTTTGTCTTACCTCCCATTTCCTCTTCCCTCACCCCCAGGGCGGCTAGAATATGTGGTCCCCTGTCTCTAACCAACTACTTAGTAGTCTTGCATCAGTTTGGTCTTGATGCCTCCCTTATTTCCCCCTCTAAGTAGGGGCAGGGGTAGCTAGTTCAAGTTGCGTGGTTTTGCCTGAAAAAGAGAAAATAAATAAACTGGGGTAAGAGTTTAATACCCCGAAAATGGGCAGAATCCTTCTAGAGGTTCTCATCATCGATTTGGGAAATGAAGGAGAAAAAGAAGTTGAAACACTCCACCAGTACCAAAAGAAGTGTCAAATATCCAGTGAGGACTCCAGCTATAACGATAAGCACCACAAAAAAACAGATAAAAAAACAAAACAAAACAAACAAAAAACAAACACAAACAAACAAAATACACGCCGTGGTCTTGAAATAAGAAACATGGCGTAGCACATAACGAAAGAAAAGAAAGGAAGAGAAAGAAAAAAAATAAGAATAATTGGGGACAACAATTTCAATAATCACATCCAAACTGAGAAATCGACCAAAATAGCTAGGTAAATAAGAATAATAATAACAATAATAAATGAAGGTAAGATATATATATATATATATATATATATATATATATATATATATATATATATCTTCTTATCCTTTTTATCGCAAGGGACGACAGAATAGACAATCTACAACAAGCTATAAAGTGGAGGCCAGTTGCACTAGTATTCTGGGGGGAAAGGGAGAGAGATATGAGATGCATGCTGGAAACGAGAGTGGAGGGAGGACAGTACTGGGGTGGGAGTGCCCCTCATTCATTGTCACTATGTACCATAAATAATGCTGTGAAAAATAAAAATGAAAAAATAAAAAAAGGATATTAAACAAACTTTGGGTTTAATATTCTGCTCTTCTAAATATGGGGGAAGGAAATGTGTAATTATAAAACAGATACAATACATACTGATAAAGATAAAGCCCTTGGTAGACCAGGTCAATGACCAGTCCTTCCATGAGATTTGACTATATGGTTACTTTCAAATTTTATGTACGAAAGAAGGCTTATTTAGAAGAAAAGAGATGCTCTTAATCCAATCAAAAAGTTAACTGACTGTAAATTATTTGAAAGGGCTCCTGAATTGCTTTGACTCTAGCTTTCTTATTCAGTTTAGATAGTGACTTTAAAACCAGAGGATTACATACAGGGGATATTTCTTAGTATCTCTTGTGGAAGAAATGGTCTCCAACACAGAAAATAGGAAGATCTGTTCTTGGAACAATGCTGCTTTGTTTAGAGTTCTACTGGGCTCAAGACAGCATATGGAAGCCAGGGGTTAAAACCAGTAGGCCACCTGCAATGCAAGTTCCCTACCCACTGTATTATTGTTGAAGCTGGGGTTTGACTCTGGGAACAACCCAGATGCCCAACAAAAATGAGTGGCTAAAGAAACAGTGGTACATATACACAATGGAATACCATTTATCCATTAGGAAAAATGAAGTCATAAAATAAAATGTTCCTATACATGGATAGACATATAATTATTATTACTATTATGCTGAGTGAAATGAGTCAGCGTGAGAGAGATAGACACAGAATGGTCTCACCTATCTATAGGATTTAAACAAATAAAAGATAGTAACATAATAATACCTATAGACAATAGAGATGAGGTTTGAAAGGATCAGTCCATGATATGAAGCTTACCACAAAGATTCGTGAGTGCAGTTAGAGAAACTATACCAACAACTATCATGACAATGGTAGTGAGTGATAGAAATAGAATGCCTGCCTTGAAGACAGGCAGAGATTGGGAAAGGACAGATATGTGAGGACATTGGTGGTGGGAAGGATGCACTGGTAAAGGGGGGTATACTTTTTGTATTTTGGAGTTTGGGTCACACCTGGCAGTGCTCAGGGGTTACTCCTGGCTGTACGCTCAGAAATCACACCCAGCAGGCTCAGGGGACCATATAGGATGCCGGGATTCAAACGACTGTCCTTCTGAAAGCAAGGCAAATACCTTACCTCCATGCTATCTCTCTGGGTCCAAGGGGGGTATACTTTTTTATTTTAATTTTTTTTATTGAGACTAATGTAAATTACAAGTCTTTCATAGGTGGATTTCAGTTACATAGTGACAGTGAATTATGGCCATTCCCATCACCAATGTTGACTTTCCTCCACCAGAATTCCCAGCATGCAGCCCATACCCCTAAACTACTAGTATAACAGGTCCATTTTTTGAACAGTTTGTTATAGTTTGGGTCTCTCGATTCTACTGTCGTTAATATTGGTTTGGGTTCTTAGGGCTGTCCCTGTTTCATTTCTTCTCTATGTTCATGACTGTTTGGCTCTTAGGTCCCATTCACATTATTTTCTTTTTTCTCAGTTTGTATGAAGACATATAAATGTGAGGCAGAACAAGATGATTCATGTTCTATGATTCTGTAAAAATATAATAAATAAGGCAGGGGCCCCATACATATAATTTTATAAAAAGAAAAAGAAAAAAGTGGGGGAGATGTGGCAATTGTGTGTATTTGGTTTTGTTTTTGTTGTTGTTGTTTTGCATAGGCTTAGTAAATGTTGAGGAAATTTTAAAAAAATGTCTTGGCCTAAGAGATATACAAAGTGTTTCTACCCTTGAAGCATACTGTCATGAGACTGACTATAGGCTCTGGGATTGTTAGTTGTCAAAGCCCAAGGTCTTTCTTTATGGGTCCAAAAAAAGTTCTGTTCAGTTATGATAGTCCAAGTCAGTCTACTGTATTTAAATACAAGAAAAAATAAGGGAGGGTGGGAAGCTACATATACATATGGAAATATACACTACGAGTTATAACTATTGAGAACTAAACATACAAGGAAAATATAGATATCTTCATTAAGTCTTTTGAGATAGTCTGAGGGGGATAAGATCCAGGGTATATTTTCATCCTGCACCATGGGCTTATGGAGTCTGAAAAATGATTTGCTGTAGTCAGTGTCTTCAAGTACTGTCCTCAATCTGGGGATACCTTTGGAGCTGAATCCAGTAGCAAAGGAGTGTACCATTTTAGGGTTAAAACTCAACTAAAACATGTTTGTAATCATGGTGTTTAAATAACTTAATTAATTTAAAAATGGTCATTAAAAATAAAAGTTAAGTCATGACTCAAAACTGGTTTTACATTTATAAAAGGACTTAAAGAAATCAAAATGAAAACCTTCATTGTCTTAAGGATTGTTCATTCTAGGCAGACAAAACACCAAGGAACTTTCGGCCCTAGGCCATGTCTGTTCAAATCCTGGACAAAGGAGAAGAATAAGAGGGAAATTCTTCTTCCATGTTCCCTAAACCTGGAGGACACAGATAATACAGGGGTAGTGAGAAGAACAGAAAGGCAATCCTTATTCTCAAAACCCAATGGATGGAAGCTCTGAGAACAGAATGTTTCAAGTTTTAACCAGACTCATGCTTAGAAACATACAGGAATGTAATAATAGCCCTATTTCTTGCTAGATTTGTCAGCTGTTTAAATCTGACTCTCCTCATTGGCTGAATATAGAAGACAATCACCTCTTTCACAATTCTGTTAAAAAGATAAGTGAAATACAGGATCTGACCCCTTCACTCTCTCACTCCAGAACAGTTACTTCTCCCATTAAACTCTTTTTACCCTCTGTTCTTAATGCATCAGGAACCAGAATGTTTCCCCCACCCAAGCCAGCTGCCAACCAACTCCCAAAGCAAAAAGACAGATTCCCAGCCCATCTTGCCTCAGCCTGGAGTGCTGCTGCTGATTTGCTCTCAGCAACCCCTGTTCCCCTCATTTCACTATGGACTGTTGCTTGCTACCAGATTCGGTTTATGAGAAGCTCTGTCCTGATATATGACTGCTGGGAACCATTTTTCTGACTCCACAAGACCATGTCAAATGCAAATGCTGAAGCTGCAATCCAAATTTTATTCTCCAATGTCCACCTAGATTATTTCAAAAGACTTAAAGGGACATGTATTGCTCTTTTGAATATTTCTTTAGACATATTTCCAAGATAGGTATATTTTTATTGTCTATCTTCCTATGTAGTACCAGTTTAACCACTTATGGTTTTGGATCTATTTAGTAGGAAGTTCTAGTAGATAAGACCCTCTTGTGGTTGAGTTCATATTAGAATGAGGATATTGAAACAATTTGGTTTCTTATTTTTACCCCCATATGCAACACAAGTACCATGTGGCATTGTTACTTTTTTAATAGGCACATTAAAATAGGAAAATTTACATGTGGAAACAAGTTTTTATCTAATAAGAATAGAAACACATAAATTTTTTTATTTGAACACCTTGATTACATACATGATTGTGTTTGGGTTTCAGTCATGTAAAGAACACCACCCATCACCAGTGCAACATTCCCATCGCCAATGTCCCAAATCTCCCTCCTCCCCACCCGACTCCTGCCTGTACTCTAAATAGGCTCTCCATTTCCCTCATACATTTTCAATATTAGGACAGTTCAAAATGTAGTTATTTCTCTAACTAAACTCATCACTTTCTGTGGTGAGCTTCCTGAGGTGAGCTGGAACTTCCAGCTCTTTTCTCTTTTGTGTCTGAAATTTATTATTGCAAGAATGTCTTTCATTTTTCTTAAAACCCATAGATGAGTGAGACCATTCTGTGTTTTTCTCTCTCTCTGACTTATTTCACTCAGCATAATAGATTCCGTGTACATCCATGTATAGGAAAATTTCATGACTCCATCTCTCTTGACAGCTGCATAATATTCCATTGTGTATATGTACCACAATTTCTTTAGCCATTCGTCTGTTGAAGGGCATCTGGGTTGAGAAACACATAAATTTTATATTGCAGAGGGATCTTGCACCCTGAACACTTGCCATAGTGACTAGGCTTGGACTTCAGAAGATCAGACATTGTCCAATCACCCCTGAACCTTCAATCCCATCTATGGAACCAGCACCGTTTTCTACAGCAGCACCAGCAATCAGTCTTCTACAGTGAAGTCTCTAATACTGGCCTGACATTGACTTGCTCCAGTGTAGGTTCATATGACATCCTAATGACTTCATAACAGTAAAAACCTGCTTTCAGGGCAGGTTTTCCAAGGGTTGCTGTAGCTATTCGAGCATGTTTATTGTTCCAAATGAATTTCAGAAGTGTTTGATTCACTTCATTGAAGAATGTCATGGATGTCTTGAGAGGAATGGCATTAAATTTGGACAATGCATTGGGGAGTGTTGTCATTTTAATAATGTTAATCCTTGCCAATTCACAAGCAAGGTATGTGTCTCCATTTCTGTGACTCTCTTATTTCTTGGAGCATGGTTTTATAGTTTCTTTCTGTATAGATCCTTCACATTTTTTGTCAAGTTGACTCTAAGATATTTGAGTTTGTGTGGCACTAATGTGAATGGGGTTGTTTTCTTAATATCCATTTCTTCCCTATCATTACTTATGTATAAAAAGGCCATTGATTTTTGTATGTTGAATTTCTAGCCTTTCACATTGCTATATGAATCTATTGTTTCTAGAATCTTTTTGGTAGAGTCTTTAGGGTTTTCCTAGTATCAATGGCTTGCACTTCTTTTATTGTGATTTTGGTTCCTTAACTATGTATGTTAAAATCACTCCATAGACAATATATTTCTCATTTATTTTTTTCAATACTTCTTATTCTTTCATGAAGATTTACCACAATTCACTCAATAAATCATCTGCTGACAGATTTATAGGAAGACTATAATGTTTAATCAAGTGATGGCAAAAACTAAGACTTGGGACTGAGGTTATCATGGATCAGGAGTGATAAAGGAGTGATACTTGAGGATAAGGACAAGAGGATTATGGTGGAGGGAAGCAGACACTCTGGCTCAGGTGATGGTGTTGGCACATAATATGCATGTAATTTTATTAACTGAGTTATTGGCCACATATCTAAAATATAATATTTTAAATTTTAAGAAAATATAATGACTGCATAAGCCTATTTACCAATAATGAAAATTTTTTCTTTTAAGTTTCATTCTTTAGCCTTTGAATTTTGAGAAGCAAGTTATGTATCTTAAGATTTTATAAATATATATTTTAACTAATCACTGCTACTTTGGGGGAGCACACATGGTCACATGGTGGTACTAAGAGGATTGATGTAGTATTTTACATTATCATCAATGAATATATTTATTTCAATTTATTGGTGCCTCTGCTACAAACTAGAATCATTTGTATAAGCCGTCTGTGCTCTAATTTAATCAACTGTGTCAAGGGATAGAAGTGAGTAATTCTTTTCTTGAGAAATGTGTTTGCTAAACTGCTCAGGTATCTAACTATTGGTTCATTGGTATGGATTGATAAAGCAGGAATCCTGATGTGTAGGGTTATTTGCTGCTGTAATCAGAACTGAAAATTTTATTATATCTCTCTTCTCAGTATGTCACATGTTGACAATAGTGTCGAAGTTTATGGTTATGATGTATGGTGTAAATGCACATCTCTCACAGTGCCCAAGAGAAGTTGCCAATATCCTAATATCACTTCTAAACCCTATCCTCACCCACCCACGTCCTCTGACTCATTTGGCATTCTCAATTTAATCCAGGACCAAAGGTTTGCTATAACAATTTGAGAGTATTACCTTGCCTTTTTTCTAAATATATAACTGATGAGTGATATCATCTGGTGTGTATTTCTTTATCTTCTGGTTTATTTTGCTTAACATGCTACCTTCCATTTTCATTCAAGCTACAATAACTGCATCATTTTATCTTTTCTTATATCTGCTTATTATCCCATTGTCAATATATACCAGAATTTCTTTGTATCCCTTTGTCTGGTCTTGAGCATCTGAGCTGTATCCACATCTTGAACTAAGCATGGAATACACTAGTTTTATGTGGATTTATCTTTCTGAATTTATGTTTTTTGTTCTCGGGACAGGTGGCAAGAAGGTTTGATTGTGAGAGTTCTATTACTATTTCTTGTTTGTTCAAAACTGATAGTAATCAGGGCTCACTCATAGCTCCAAACTCAGGGATCACTCCTTACCACTGAACTATCTCATCAGACCTATTTTTATACTTTGTTTGAATCTCTTTTTATTTTGTGGTCATAGTGACATGGTTGAAAAATATTTATACAGTCTTCCATAGGGGCTGACCCTCATACCAACAAAGAGTTACGATTCCTTTGTCACCACATCTTTGAACATTGTGTTCTAACAAGTGGAGTTTTTGTTTTTCTGTCTGGATACATGCCCTCTTCATTGGTATGAGATGATACCACATTGTTGCTTGATTTTCATTTACATGACAATAAATAAGAATGAGCATTTTCCTATGGTTGTTAGTTAATTCATATTCCCAGATCGTTCAAAATTTTGTTTATTTCCTTTCCCTTTAATGATGAGGTTATTTGCTGGTTTTATTGATGAACTTTATCAGAGATTTATATAATTTAATATGTAATCTTTTACTATAATATTTAATATATATTAATTTTTCTGTAAATTGGCATATTTTGTGAAAACATTTCCTGCCATTCCTAGAATATCTTTTAATTTTAACCTAACATATTTCCATGAAATTCATTAAATTTACCATAATTCTTCTTTATAATTTTATGCTTATTTTTATTGATATGTCTTAATGGAATGAGATTATTCAAAATCTCTTAAGAGAGTTTTTTCTTGATCCTAAAGATATGTGTATATCTTTATTAAATTATGTTTCTGATCTAATAACAGGGTCATGAAATCTTTTGAATTTGTTTTTAGTGTGAGATATGGATTCAGATTTATTTCTATTTCCACATGACTATCCACTTTTCTCAGGATGTCTTTGTTTCTGCACTTTATCCCCATGCTCCCAAGTCATTTGTAATAGATTGTCAACAAATCTGAGGATTTATCCCTGCTTTGACTCTCTTGTTGATTTAAGAGTATACTTTTATTCCAATACTACCCCATTCTGATGATGACACCTTTATTGTATAATTTACATTCAGGAAATTTAATACCTGCCTTATTTTTCTGAAAATGACATTGGGTATCCTACAATTTAATGTTGTCATATAACTTGTTCTAAATCCATAAAGAATATTACCAGTATTTTGATTGGAATTACATTAAATACTTCTTTATGTTTCGTGATCTTTTTAAGAATTCTAAAACCAGCATTTCTCCTCTTCTGAAATTAATGTTTTTTTTTGTTTGTTTATCATTTTCTGGTTTCTGATATCCTGGTGTGACTTCCAATTCCTAATGTGTAAGTTTTTTGGGGGGTAGAGCACATCTGACATTACAAAGGTATTTCTCCTGGCACAAGCTCAGAATTTATTCGGGCACACTTGGGCTTAGAAGAAAATATGCTATGTTTAAGAATAAATCTGGGTCAGCCATGTGCAAGGCTACCATTCTTATCATTCTGGCCTCATAATGTATATAACTTTATCATCTTATATTTGATTTTTAAATATCTTTATTTAAACACCTTGATTACAAACATGATTATGGTTGAGTTTAAGTCATGTAAAGAACATCCCCCCATCACCAGTGCAACATTCCCATCACCAATGTCCCAAATCTCCCTCCTCCTCACCCCACCCCTGCCTATACTCTAGACAGACTTTCTACTTCCCTCATTCATTCTCATTGTTAGGATAGTTCTCAATGTAGTTATTTCTCTAAATACACTCATCACTTTTTGTGGTGAGCTTCATGATGTGAGCTGGAATTTCCAGCCTTCCTCTCTCTTGTTTCTAAAAATTATTGCAAGAATGACTTTTATTTTTCTTAAAACTCATAGATGAGGGAGACTATTCTGCGTCTATCTCTCGCCCTCTGACTTACTTCACTCAGCATAATAGATTCCATGAAAATCCATGTATGGAAAATTTTCATAACAATTTCATAACAATTTTCATTTCATAGCAACTTTCATAGCAATTTCATGACTTCATATTGCCCAATGGCTGCATAATATTCCATTGTATATATGTACCACAATTTCTTTAGCCATTCATCTGTTGAAGGGCATCTTGGTTATGGTAAATAGTGCTGCAATGAATATAGATGTAAGAAAGTGATTTTTGTATTGTATTTTTGTGTTCCTAGGATATATCCCTAGGAGTGGTATAGCTGAATCATATGGGAGTTCAATTTCCAGTTTTTGGAGGAATCTCCATATTGCTTTCCATAAAGGTTCGACTAGACAGCATTCCCACCAGCAATGGTTAAGAGTTCCTTTCTCTCCACATCCACGCAAGCATTGCTTGTTATCATTCTTTGTGTTGTGTGCCAATATCTGTGGTATAAGGTGGTACCTCATAGTTGTTTTGATTTGCATCTCCCTGATGATTAGTGATGTGGAGCATTTTTCCTGTGCCTTTTGGCCATTTGTATTTCTTCTTTATCCAAGTGTCTGTCCATTTATTCTCCCCATTTTTGATGGATTATATGCTTTTTTCTTGTAAAGTTCTGTCAGTGCCTTGTATATTTTGGATATTAGCCCCTTATCTGATGGCTATTGGGTGAATAATTCTCCCACTCAGTGGTGGCTCTTTTATACTGGGCACTATTGCCTTTGAGGTACAGAAGATTCTCAGTTTAATATATTCCACATGTTAATATTTGCTTTCAGTTGTTTAGAGAGTGCAGTTTCCTCCTTGATGATGCCTTTAGTCTCAATGTCAGGGAGTGTTTTACCTACGTGCTGTTCTATATACCTTATGGTATCAGGTCTGATATCAAGAATATGTGCAACAGGAAGCAATCACACTACTAAACATATAGCAACCAATTAGAGATAAGGAAATTATCTAATACAATTATTGACAAATTTGAAAGAAGACATCAATAATAACACAATAACTGCGGAAGACCTCAGCATGCCCCTGTCAACACTTGATAGATCAACCAAACTGAAACCCAACAAAAATTTACTAGCCCTGAAAAGAGAATTGGAAGAAAGAGGACTAGTAGATATATATAGGACACTCCATCTCCAGAAGTATGGTTATACATTTTTCTCCAATGTACATGGGTCATTCTCCAGGATAGACCACATGCTGGCACATAAAACATACCTCTATAAAATCAAGAGGATAGAAATTTTGCGGTCTGCCTTTGCTGACCACAAGGCTCTGATATTAGATGTGAACTACAAAGGGATACAGTAGAAATAATTTAACAACTGGAAATTGAACAGCCTGCTACTGAACAACCAGTGAGTCCAAGATGAATTCAATGAGGAAATCAAAACTTTCCTGGAAACAAATGACAATGAAGACACAAACTATTAGAATCCATGAGGCACAACAAAAGCCTGCCTGAGAGGAAAAGTTATAGCTTTGCAAGCACACATCAGAAAAGAAGAAGGGGCATAACCTGAACAACTTAATAATGCAGCTTATAAAATTAGAAAATAATCAACAAAAGGAATCAAAAATAGGGAGACAGAAGGAAAAAAACAAAGCTGAGAGCAATGAAGTGGAAACCCAAAAAACAATCCAAAAGATCAACGAAAGTAGAAGTTGGTTTTTTGAAAAAATAAACAGGATTGAAAGGCCATTGGCAAAACTCACAAAGAAAAACAGAGAAACTTGATAACCCATATGAAAAGGGGGAGATCACTACCAATACTACAGAGATTCAAAGGGTAATTAGAGATTACTTTGAGAAACTTTATATTTGATAGTTTATGAACATTTTTCAAATGGAGTCTTTTTTAGAGTCCTTCCCCTTCTGGAATTAGCCTTAGTGAATGTCATGAAGCCGGAGGCTCTCAATGCTAAACCTTTTGTAAAGGAAGTTGCTACCATTTTAGGCCTTGTCAGCAGGCATAGAGCAACATTGCCTCTGGCTCTGTCCAGGCAACTAAGCCATGACAAGTGTTCTGGAGGTTCTTTGTGCAGGAAATCCATAGAGTCCTATGGAAGTCTTCAATCTCTCTCTTTCTTGTATGTTTCCAACTGTTAACAATGTTTAGATCACTTATAATTGATGTCTTCTTTCAAATTTGTCAATAATTGTATTAGATATTTTCCTGATCTCTCTCTCATTGGTTGCATATATGTTTAGTAGTCTGATTGCTTCCTGTTGCACATATCCTTTGATTAGTCTGAAGTGTCCATCTTCGTCCCTTACAACTTTTCTGAGTCTAAAGTTGGTTTCATCAGATATTAATATGGCCACCCAAGCTTTTTTAAGGGTGTTGTTTGCTTGGATGATTTTCCTCCAGCCTTTAATTTTGAGTCTATGTTTGTTCTGACTATTCAGGTGTGTTTCTTGAAGGCAGCAAAAGTTTGGGTTCATCTTATGATCCATTTAACAACTCTGTGTCTCTTAATTGGTGCATTTAATACATTGCCATTGAGGAAGATGATTGTCATAGGATTTAATGTCATCTTTGTGTATAAGTTTGGTGTGTTTGTTGGTCTCTCATGTCTTAAAGTAGACCTTTCACTTTTTCCTTTAAGGCTGGTTTTGCATCTGTGAAGTTTTTGAATTGTTGTTTATCCATGAAGCTACGTTCCTAATGCAGTTTGGAATGCTCACTTCCCTAAGGATATAGTATCAAATCCTGTGCAACGCATTACCACCTGGGCCCTCCACCATCCTGGTTGATACAGCTGCCAGAGCCTCATTCCTAGCACATACCACTCTCTTCTATGGGAAGATGTTTAGTTTCATAAGAGGTAATCAATTTTGAAGCACATTTTTATTCATATAATTTGACTTGGTGTCACATAAAGTTAATTATTTTACTTAATAAGATTTTATTTCCCTCTATGCTCTGTACCATTTTGTCCACCAAGGCTCTATTTCCAGAGGATTCAAAGATTTGTAGGCCCATGGCTGATGGTTGTTTTATTTTGTCTTATAATAAATTTGAAATAATTTCTCTGTAGTTTTCTGTATTTGTGTACATTAACAAACCTGTCAAAGAAAACACAAAATGTCACCTAAAATGTCTATTAAGGAATTGTGTAATTAAGGAGTTGCACAATTAAGTAATTTTGCAAGAATCCAGCTTTACCTATCAAATTTGCCTTTCCTGAGAGAACAGGTATTTTTTAGGGACTATCACAAATAACTAACTTCTAAGATCTAAAAAAGAAATAGTTTTTAGAAGTTGCAAATTAAAGAGACACTTATCTGTAAGAGATACAAATCTATACTTGGTAAAAGTTTTCTTTACAGCCCAATGCTACTGCCTGGCCAAACTTTGGATGTTAATTCTGAGGTAAAATATAGCTGCACATTACTCAAAAGTTCCTTAGAGATGTCCCAAAGCAAACATCCTTTCATTTTACAGAGCAATTTAAACCTGCAGGGCACTTAAAAACTATGAGGAATAAAATTGTGTTTAAGTATCTTTTCATGTTAAAAATTTAATCAAGGCTATATTTGCCTGTATACATCCTTATGTTTGTCAGTAAATGCTCAAATATATACACACTTAATATAGAAAAAGAGAGATTAAAATTTAGGCCAAATAAATGTTTGAAACTAAGCATGAAAATATCACCCTCACTATATGAAATCTTGGTCAGCCATCCACACTGAGGAAAGGCCTCTTAGTGGGCACTCTAGTGTGACTTATTAGATTGTGGGGGCAATAGTTGATTTAAAAAAAACTATGGGGTTGTTTTGTTTAGGGCTTTTTATGGAACTTAAAGTTAGCTCTAAATATAAATGCTGAGATTAGTTGAGTTTGTAGCATTCTGACAAGACACCTCATGCTCTTGGAAATAAGATTAACTGGCCATGGAAAGACAAACAAACTCTCCTAAACACCTAAATGTCTAACCTTTTAATTTTGGTTAGTGAAAATTTTATTTTGGTTCATGGACATTTTATTTCTGTGAGCAGGTAAGGGAAGGTAAGGGAAGTGCAACTTAATGATATTTGAATATTTTACTTCAGACAGTAAATTGCTTAATTTCTGAACCTCTTTCCAGGGGCAAGAACTCAGAATATCCAATAGCTCGGAGTCCTGAGTGTGGCATCTTTTTTTCCCTTCTCAGTACTGGGTTTCCAAATGTTGGCTATGGAAAACATTATTCGAAAAGATACTTGCAAAGCAAATTGTGTGTAGAGACACATTACAAAATATGTGCAAGAGTGGCAACCATGAAGGTAATAAAACAAAGGAGACAATGAAATGTATAAAGGTATTATAAAAGTATAAATGAATAAATGTAGTGTTGTGCAAAATACTTGGCTACTCTATTTAGCCTATGTCTCCCCCCCTTTTGTCTACTCCTTTTAAATTTTGGTTTAATTAACTGGATGAAGCATTTACTACAAATGTTGAAAGGAAGTGGTGATAAACAGACCTGTTTTTGTTCCATAAACAAAAATAAACATTGAAAATTTGCCTATTGGGTATGATTGTGAAATCTTGATTTGTTTTTAATCATGGGAGTGCCAAAACAAGAATGAACTCCAGTGCCTCATATTTTGGTTTAAATTTTTTCTCTAAAAATAACACAGGGCATAAAATTAGTTATTACAAAACAAGATACTGAACTGAGTGGAGCTTTAGTTGTGATGGTCAATTACCAGCCTTTTATGAGCTTTGACTATATGATAGCTCCAGATTTTCTTTTTTGTTTTTGTTGTTTTTTGGGGCCACGCCAATTTGACGCTCAGGGGTTATTCCTGGTTATGTGCTCAGAAATCACTTCTGGCTTGGGTGACCACATGGGACGCAAGGGGATAGAACCCGGTCTGTCCTAGGCTAGTGCAGGCAAGGCAGACGCCTTATAGCTAGTGCCACTGCTCCGGACCCTGCTCCAGATTTTCCCCAGAAAAGAAGACTTATTCAGGACAAATGGGAGAATCTCTGGCAAGTGAGAAGGCTCAGTGACTGCAGATCATTGAAAAGAGTTACCATTACTGGAGCTCTATACCTTTGTTTTTATATCCAATTCAACAATGATTTTATGCAAAGCAGAAAATTCCAATCATAGTAAATTTCTTAGAGTCTCTTATGGGGAGGAATGACCTCCCACTCCAGAAAGGACTAAAACCTGTTGTTAGAACAACTTTTATTTTTTGTTTTATTTCTAAGTCATTGCAGCATTGCTAGGGCTTACTCCTGGTAGGCTTTGATCACCATACGAGAGACCAGGGATTGAGACAAGTAGGTTTCTGCAAGCCAGGTACCCTACCCTCTAAACTATTGCTCAAACCCCTGGTTGAAAGAGTTTTTAAAAAGCAAAATGCAAATCCTCTCTCTACTGTAATTGTGTTGAGAATGTCACTCCCTCTAGGGGGATAAAGGACCAGGGAACATGGGATCTAGAAATACAAATGGCCAAATGGCACATGAAAAAGTGCACCACATCTCTAATTATCCTAGAAATGCAAAACAAAACAAGTCTCAGATACCATCACATGCCACAGAGAGTGGAGCATGAAAACAAGCAGTGCTGGTGGGGATGTAGAGAGAAAGGAACTCTCTTTCACTGCTGGTGGAAATGCCGTCTAATCCAACCTTTGTGGAGAGCGATAAGGAAATTTTTCCACACACTAGAAATTGAGCTCCCATATGATCCAGCTACTACTTCTAGGGATATACCCTAGGAAAACAAAAATACATCACAAGAATTCCTTCCTCACACCTAAATTCATTGCAGTGCTATTTACAATAGCCAGACTCTGGAAATAACTAAGATACCCTTCAACAGATGAATGCTTAAAGAAAGTGTATATACACAATGGAATATTATGCAGCCATAAAAAGAGATGAATTCATGAAATTTTCCTATACATGGATATACATAGAATTTATTATGCTGAGTGAATAAATCAGAGGGAGAGTGATAGAATAGTCTCCCTCATCAATGGGTTTTAAGAAAAATCAAAGACATTTTTACAATAATTCCCAGAGACAAAAGAGAGGAAGGCTGGAAGGTCCAGCTCACAACATGAAGCTCACCAAAAAGAATGATGAGTATAGTTAGAGAAATAACTACACTAAGAACTATCATAACAATGTGAATGAAGGAGGGAAGTAGAAAACCTGTTTCGAGTGCAAAGGGGGTGGGGTGGGGAGAAGGGAGATTTGGGACATTGATGATGGGAATGTTGCACTGGTGAAAGGGGGTGTTCTTTACATGACTGAAACCCAACTACAATTGTATTTGTAATCAGCTGTTTAAATAAAGATATAAAATACTGATCCCAGCTCACATTTCAAAACCAAATGCAAAATTTTCCTCCATCCAGTTCAGTAGATAATGTATATCAAAACTGTGAGATATGGGTTTACCTGGTCTAAACTCTTGAACATTATACCTTGAAATTATTGGGCCTTCTGAAAAATAAAAAAAAAAACTGAGTGAAATCTTAAGAGTGACTATAAGAAGCAAGATCTTTCAGTTGGTGAAGCCCTGCATGGTAGAACTATTCCAGAGACATGATATCTGGCGCCAGATATCTTCATCTTCATCTTCAATTTCTGCCAATCTCTGTACACATCTATCTCCAGTTTTTCTTTATATTCTTTTGTATTCAATTTAGCCTTAGATCCATATCCCACAGACATGAACATTTCATTTAGTGGGTGACCCTACCCAAGTCCCCAATCCCAATCCTCAGGATTTTTATGATCTGACCTCAATCCTGAATCTAAGATTTTTTCACAACATCTCCATACAGCTTTGTTCCAATAAGCGTAAGACAATTCACTCTCTCAAAATTTCTTTTTATATGCTTATCTCTTCTACTTGGCTTCCAGAAAGTTAAGTATTTTTCATAGCTGTTTCCGTCACAGAAGAGAAACTGGAGAATCACCTACAGGTCAGCCTGCAGAGTCCATGACCATGCCCTGGTCTTGTTTCCACAGTGTGTTAATACAGTGGTTTTGAATATCTGTCTGCAGCACATTGCACATAGTTTACCCGGAGCATGCAGTAGTACTACTAATATTATTGATACAGAAATATCCATATGAAGTATCTCTTCTTTGATCATCTTTTTATTTTTATCTTTTTTTTTTTTGCAGAACATTTATCTTATTTTACTCTCTGAAGGTATGAAAAGTTTTAACAATGAGTCCAGAGAGACAGTATAGTGGGCAAAGTAATTTCCATCTATACAATGGACCTTGGTTTTAGAGGGCCCTTTGAACCCCATAAAGAGTGACCACTGAACACAGAACCAGTAACCACTAAGCACAAAAACAAAACAAACAAAAGCCCTGAGGGTTAAAAACCATTATAGACTTTGTTGTCTCTGGCATTTACAATAAAATAACAATGGCTGAGGGAGGTTTAAGAACCAGCTGTATTTTTCTCAAAATTCTAAACATGTCTGAAATCGGGGCTCCAGCCAGTTAGTACCTAGTGAGAGCTCATCTTCCTGGCTTTCTGTTCAATACCAACCTACTCTACACTTGTGCAACCTCTCCCAGGGACGCTACCTAATCTGGTGTTTCATCCTCTCCATCTGTTTAGGAAGTTCCCAGCTCATGATCATAAGTCAAATCTACTGTCTCCTCCTAAAATCTCAATGTCAAATTCCATTACACTGGGGACCAAAGTTTCCAACTATGACCTATGGTGTCATACAAATATGTGACTATTAACATAGGACACCTAAAATAAACAGTGGCCTTAAAGGGGGAACTCATCTACCTGGGACCTGATTCTATACCAGACAGGACCTAGATAGAGAGGCCACATTGTCCTCTGCTAAATCAAGCTGATGTATTTCTTACCAGAAATGTCAGACTCACATATATCTGTACCATTCTAGGAGATCATTTCTGCCCATGGAAGTTATATTCCTTACTGTTTCCTCCTGGTAGAAAACCTATAACCATATTTATTCCCATTCATCTATGTGAATTATCAGTGAAACACCTACTAAGTGCCAGGAACAATGTTCATATTGTTATATTAAGACTGCATAAGGAAGGAGACAACTGATAAAAAGTTATCACATCAAAAGATTCAGATACAAAAAAAAAAAAAAGATGAGGGAAGGTCTAAACATGGTCCTACAGCATTCCTGAACTGGGAGAAACTGTCTCAAAGACATGTTGTTGCCTCAGGTGCAATTGAGGATCATTTTGTGTTGAGTAAAATAATATGGGTTTATTTTTGGTGGATCTATAGCCTAGTGATTAAACTATTTACTTTCTTTGCACATGGCCAACCCTAATTTGATCAACACCTAGTAAAACCCAAATTCCACCTGTTTCCCACAAATGTAGATTTCTGGTAAATTTTTTTCTGAAAATGGAATGATAGACCAAATAAATTTGGGAACCTCTTTTGTGAAATTGCCCCACGGAAATGAGTCTGTGTCAGGGTCGCACATGAAATAATCCAAACCTGGCTGAGAATAAAATACATATAGTCTGGATGTCTTTCACCTTGTTTCTCCTGCAAGCTGCCTGCCAGAACTGTTTTTATTTGTTTTTATTGAGAATAGAGTCCACCCCAGGTGGGGCAGTAAGAGCAAAGTACAGAGTGTTCAGGATATCCTGAACCTGTCCCACCCAGGTTTTCATGTAAGACAATTTTTGTTTGAAGGTAAATCCAAGTTGTAAAAAGAAATAAACACACACACACACACACAACACACACATACACAAAGGAACCAGGTATGATCTTTGTTTTGTGTGAAACCAAGTTGTGAACAAATAGATACAGGAAAATCAAAAATGATATTTATTTTGAAAAAAATAAGGTGTAACCTAACACTCTTGTCTAGAAAAAGACATAAGCACATGACTTAGAAGAAAGTAGAATCTGTGAGAGAAGTCTTCGTTTTATTTACTAATGTTGGACAGAACAAGATCTCTTATCCTAGTTTTTGTCTCCCTCATTCCATGTTCTACCTCTCCTCATATTGAGAAAACTGAAGAAAAATGGTCCGATTAATTAATTACTGAGTGTGGAAATCTGTCACATTGTCTTTGTTTCAAACTTCTATCACAAGTTTTAATTTCACATTTATAAAAATAAAATAGTCAAAAATCAGTTATGTATTATTGAAAGAATAAATTTTTATATAGTTGGGCTAATGAAATACTGGTATGTTAAAATAAAACTTCCTACTTGCTATAGCAATTAGGCAAGAAAAAGATATCAAGGGAATCCAGATAGGAAAAGAAGAAGTTAAGCTCTCGCTGTTTACAGATGACATGATACTCTACCTAGAAAACCCTAAAGTCTCTACGAAAAAGCTTCTAGAAACAATAGACTTGTATAGCAAGGTGGCAGGCTACAAAATTAACACACAAAAATCAATGACTTTTCTATACACCAATAGTAATAAGGAAGAAATGAACATTAAGAAAACAACCCCATTCACAATAGTGCCACACAAACTCAAATATCTTGGACTCAACTTGACTAAAAATGTGAAAGACCTATACAAAGAAAACTATAAAACTCTGCTCCAAGAAATAAGAGAGGACATGCAAAAATGGAAGCACATACCCTGCTCATGGATTGGCAGGATTAAAAACATTAAAATGGCAATACTCCCCAAAGCATTGTAGATTTAATGCGATCCCTCTAAAGATACCCATGACATTTTTCAAAGAAGTGGATCAGGCACTTTTGAAATTCATATGGAACAATAAACACCCTAGAATAGCTAAAGCAATCATTGGGAAAAAGAATATGGGAGGAATTACTTTCCCCAACTTTAAACTTTACTACAAAGCAATAGTTATCAAAACAGCATGGTATTAGAATAAAGACAGGCCCTCAGATCATTGGAATAGGCTTGAATACTCAGAGAATGTCCCCCAGACATACAATTACATAATGTTTGATAAAGGAGCAAGAAATCCTAAATGGAGCAAAGAAAGCCTCTTCAACAAGTGGTGTTGGCACAACTGGCTAGCCACTTGCAAAAAATTGAACTTAGACCCCCAGCTAACATCTGTACGAAGGTTAAATCCAAATGGATGAAAGACCTCAATATCAGACCCGAAACCATAAGATACATAGAACAACATGTAGGTAAAACACTCCAGGACATTGAGACTAAAGGCATCTTCAAAGAGAAAACTGCACTTTCCAAGCAAGTGAAAGCAGAGATTAACAGATGGGAATATATTAAACCGAGAAGCTTCTGCACCTCAAAAGAAATAGCACCCAGGATACAAGAGCCCCCCACTGAGTGGGAGAAACTATTCACCCAATACCCATCAGACAAGGGGCTAATCTCCAAAATATACAAGGCACTGACAGAAATTTACAAGAAAAAAATCTAATCCCATCACAAAATGGGGAGAAGAAATGGACAGACACTTTGACAAAGAAGAAATACAAATGGCCAAAAGACACATGAAAAAACGCTCCACATCACTAATCATCAGGGAGATGCAAATCAAAACAACTATGAAGTACCACCTCACACCCCAGAGATTGGCACACATCACAGAGAACAAGCAGTGTTGGCGGGGATGTGGAGAGAAAGGAACTCTTATCCACTGCTAGTGGGAATGCCGTGTAGTTCAACCTTTATGGAAAACAATATGGAAATTCCTCCAAAAACTGGAAATCGAGCTCCCATACAACCCAGCTATACCACTCCTAGGAATATACCCTAGGAACATAATATAATACAAAAATCCCTTCCTTACACCTATATTTATTGCAGCACTATTTACCATAGCAAGACTCTGGAAACAGCCAAGATACCCTTCAAAAGATGAATGGCTAAAGAAACTGTGGTACATATACACAGTGGAATATTATGCAGCTGTCAGGAGAGATTAAGTCATGAAATTTTCCTATACATGGATGTACATGGAATCTATTATGCTGAGTGAAATAAGTCAGAGAGAGAAAGACGAGAATGATCTCACTCATCTATGGGTTTTAAGAAAAATGAAAGACATTCTTGCAATAACAACTTTCAGACATGAAAGGAAAAGAGCTGAAAGTTACAGCTCACCTCATGAAGCTCACCACAAACAGGAATGAGTTTAGTTAGAGAAATAACTACGTTTTGAACTATCCTAATAATGAGAATGTACGAGGGAATAGAAAGTCTGTCTCGAGTACAGGCGGGAGTTGGGTGGGGAGGAGGGAGATTTGGGATATTGGTGTTGGGAATGTTGCAATGGTGATGGGTGGTGTTCTTTACATGACTGAAACCCAAACACAATTATGTATGTAATAAAGTTGTTTAAATAAAAAAAGAATAAAATATAATTTTAACCACATCTGTAATCCTCAGGGCTTACTTCTGGTTCTGTGCTCAGGGATTACTTTTGGAAGAACTCTTATAAAAAAATAAATAAACTTCCTACTTGTTTTCACATGACTGCAAGTAAGTAAAAAATTTTTTATTTAGAAACTATAAGAGGAGAAAGCAAGAAAGAGTATAACAGGTTTCCAGAGATAATGCAAGCTTCTCAAGAGGGGAGAGAATCCTAAGTGGCTTTTGCCAAGGAGTTATATGTGGATGTTCTCCAAAAGGCCTCAGCCCAGAGTTCTTATTCAAACATTTTCTTCAATCTCTTCTTAAATGGACAGAGAAAGTGTCCTTTAAGATAAAATGAAATCATTTCACCCCATTTCTCAAAACTTAGTAGTGATAGTGGTTCCTCACCAGATTGAAGATCTTCTTTCAAAGTAGTTGGGCCAATGAGCCTTTGTTCACTGTAGTAAAGAGACTCTGACTATGCCCCATTTCATCATCTGTACGTGCCCTTTGAGGGGCTTTGATTATGTCAAGTATGTTCCAACCTTATGCTTTAATCTTTCTCTGCCAAGAGCTCTTGATTCCCAGATAACCACACACTGTACTTCTTCACTTCTTTTGAATCTTTGTTGAAGTTTTTCCTTTCATTATCCTGTCAATACCAGCATACCTATTTTCTCCGACTTCCCCTACTTAGTTTTCTTCATGTCATTATCATTATCTAATACTATATCGTGTAATTAATATTTAAATTTTGTTTTAATTTAGGTACTTGAATTATAATATTGCTACCCCTTCTTTTCTTGGAAACATCATTGTAATACAACACCAACTACTACAGAGTCTATATTTCTCCTCCACTGTCCCAAGTACCTCAACTGTAACTTCAGTTCTATAGATGTATTTTTTAATTTTTTTTTTATTTTGGGCCACACCCAGTGATGTTGGGGGGTTACTCCTGGATATGCGCTCAGAAATTATTCCTGGCTTGGGGGAACATATGGGATGCTGGGGGATCAAACTGGTCTGTCCTATATCAGATGCAAGCAAGTTAAACGCCTTACCGCTACATTATGCCAGCCCCAGAGATAATTTTTTAATCCTTATAACATGTCATTAATTTTCATGTGATTACCTATGTACTTTCTTTTCCTTATTGTATCCTACCTTCTAGCTTTTTCAGATCCTCAAGAGGAAATGATCTTTATGTAATTCATTCCTGGTTCAAAAACATTCATTGAATATTTCTTGAATGAATTAGAACCAAATGCTAGGATTTAATAAATTCTGTCATGAACCTAAATGAATCTAGTTAGGTCAGTATATATGGGTGAGGTATGGTCCTGTTTTGAAGTAAATGGCATAGACACATAATGGGCACAGAGACATTAAGAAATTTTCAAGAACAGATGTTTATTAATACTTAGTTTTCTAGAACCAGCATGGGTTTGGCTGAGAAGAAGAAACATCTTGGGTACATTGCTAGTAAATGCCCAACAGAAATTAATATGGTCTGTGTTTATTGTTATGGGCTGTCACTAGCACCTTGGACACCAGCTTTATAAATTCATCAAGGTTGACGATTGCATCTCTATCTATATCCAGTTCTTGGAATATTTTGTCAATAGGATTTCGATCTTGGAATTGCTAAAAGGAAAGAACAGAGATGGTGCAGTGAAACTCCTTCCCACATTCTTTATGACTTTTGTTCCTCAGAGTTCTGTTCAGAAGTTTTTCACCTATTAACAAACACTGTGCTGGAGACTTCAACAAAAGGAAGTAGCCATCAGCATGAGCCAACTTAGTCTAGAGGTCACATATAAATAGGCTTGGAGGGAAGGCTACAATTCACTAACCACCCTATCCACTATCATAGTTATAGATAAGAAACTTAGTCCAGAGAGTACATTTGTGAGTAATGAAGAGACAAAGTGAGTCAATAAGATAGTGATTCACTTTTCTACAGGTAGGAGCTCTACCAAGAATCTACCCTTCCCCAGCACCACCTTCAGGTCCTAAAACACTCTCAAGGCAGGGAGGCTCACAAAACTAAGATGAAAGGAGCATCACTTACCTTGAGGATGTTAGGCATTTCCTGTGTGATCAGCTGGCTCAACTCGCCCTTGCTGAGAGTGTCAGCATGCCCCACTTTGACTGAATTCTGGTGGAAGATGTTGACGATTCCTTCCAGGTAGTCTTCGAGCTTAGTCATCTTCAAATTTTCACCTTAACCTGCAGGAAAAAAAAGGAATGTCTAGGACAGCACTTTCCAGACACCTTCTACCTCACCATCTTTTTCTGCACACAAAATGTAGACAAGTATGTTTAGTGTATGTTTTTGTTCTCCCTGCCCTGTGAGTGGTTCCTGGGATAATTTTTATTTCATGGAAGGATGGGAGAGAAAAACACATATAGTATCACCTAAAATATTAAAAAATACTCTGTCCTCAGTTTCTATGGCTTCCTATGTTCTCCTATTGTGTCCTAAGGAGTATAAATTAGTGAGTACTACTCAATCAAGATTACCTGGGAAGATCCCTGTGGTGGGGCTATTCCTTTTATCCCAAGTAAAATACCTTACGTCCTTTACATATTTCTACTTCTGAGTGCCTACCCTTTGCCATCACTTTAGCCTAAGATTGAATCTATTAGCACTATGAAAATTTGTTTCCTTAAGTCAAAAAATAGTAAAAATAAAAGTTCCCTATGGAAGAAGTGGTTATATACAATATTGACAGTATGGAGCACCTGATTTCCCAGCTAAGGAAAAAATACAATACCTATCAATGCTCAGAAGCATGAAGTGTGGCAAGAATCTATGCTAGTGCAGGACATTGATCTAAAGAGGTATTTATAGGTCATTCTTTATTGATTTTCAATCATGAGTGAAGAAGCATCTCTGACTCACATTGAGGGCATTATTAGAAAGTGAAGTCTTGCTCAATAGGAGCTTTAAAACCTATTATCTGTGACTGTGATTAAGTTGGTCAGACAATACCCAAATATGCTGCCCTTTGCTCAGTGTATAACATAATATTATCCTTACTCAAGTACTCAGTAGTCTACTCATCCCAGAGATTTAACTATGTATTGTACTTCCTCAAAGAAATGCCACGATAATAGGTGCCAGTGTCTGATGGCTCCCACCTGGCAAAGAAATGGCTCGCCAAGAATATTTCACATAGTCAGACTTTTTTTTTTGATAGTAAAATAATTTTATTTTCTTTTTTTAAAAAAAGGTAGCATTTTACATAGAAATTTAGATTTCAAGATTACAGTGTGTATTTGCCAAAAGGAACATCCCTGGAGGAGGGACGGGCTCTGAGCTCCTTGGGGATCTGGACTCTGGAGAGAGTGAAGTTGAAGTATTTTTTCCTTAATGTATCACACTATTTCCCTGTTCCTCAGCTCTGCCACCAGGGCTGTGACTTGTAAGAAAATCCACATCCATTACTTTGAGGCAACAGCTTTTTAGCTCATGTGAATAGAAAACATTTCTGGGAATGAAAGCACAAAGGTCAATAATTCAGACTTCCCACAACAATCATTCATCTGCAGCAACAATATGATGGGTGGAGATTATATTCTAAAAGTACTTTAAAGGAGGGCTTGGAACACACAATTCTTGTGTATCATTAAATGAGCAAAAAATAAAAAAGCTATTTTACATATTAAAAATGTGTCTATTGTATAAGGACCAAGAAAAAAGATCCACCAGACCTGGGACTTCTTTTCCCACCAAGTGTTTGGCACAAGCCACATGTTGCTGTGAGAATGGCAAGACTGACCAACTGACTCAAAGTGGTCCCATATTTTCTATCTTTCAGTATTGTGCACACAAGAGTCACCTGAGTAGCACATTGTCTCGGGAAATTGCCTCATGGGAAAATGGTCGAAATAATTAAGTCTCCTATATCCCAGAGGCCAACTTTGCCACCCTCTCATTGAAGAGTAAAATTCCAGGCTGTCAGTGTCAGTGGATTCAAGACTCCCAGGAAGGTGAATGCTGGAATAAACAGCTTTGATTCCAACGTCTCAGGGCCAGGACAAAGGAAGATGGTTGAAGGTGGTCACAGGTTAAAACGTTTTAAGTGATTGTGTTGAACTATGGAGGCTCCTGATGCACAATCTTAAGGAAAATCAGTGTGCTAGTAACCATGGAAGCCTGAGGACTTGGTCTTTAGGCAGAGGTGGTGGGGCAAATGCACATACCCTATGATGCAATACTGTGCAGTAAATAGCGAGGAATTGGATGTTTTGGATCAAAGTCCTGTCCTGCTCTTGGCCAGCCAGAGCTGGGAAGTGACATGTAAGGAGCTGGCTATAGTTAAAACCAGGCACCATAGTCACAACGGCCTGGAGCTTCGAAGCAGACAGTCACCACCCAAGTGGGAAAGTAGACCCCAGAACTTGGGCTCAAAGCAAAGGTTTCATCTCACCCAGCACTTCAAACCAAGCTCTAGCTCTGAGCTGACAAACACAATAATCTAGTGATTAGAAATCTCTATGAGGAATCTCTGGTTAGGAGACAAAGCACATGTCCCAGCAGGCCACCAAACTGGCTACTGGCTGAAGGAAAACAAAAGGTGCAAATCATATCAAGTAAATGGTTGCTCAAAAGAAACATCTCTTCCAAGGGAACTTCAGGGGTCTGGTTTTAATGCCATAGCAGAATACCAGGATCAGACCTCAAGATCTAGATCTAGATCTGGATCTAGAGAGTCAGTCAGTCTTCACTTACCATATCCCGGCTGTCTTCACACTGGCCTCTCATGA
Organism: Suncus etruscus; assembly: GCF_024139225.1. NCBI lineage: Eukaryota > Metazoa > Chordata > Mammalia > Eulipotyphla > Soricidae > Suncus > Suncus etruscus. Next base: position 30,284,330 of record NC_064866.1, on the reverse strand, counting down.
ATGACTGAGCACACATTTCCCCAAGGACCCATGTAAACATTATTCAATAGATCTCAGCTTAGAAAAGCAGAGCTTGCTTTAGGTTTAGTGTTGAACATTCCAGTACAGGGAGTATCTTAGCATCAGATTTTCCCTCATTCATGAGTATCAGTTTAGAAAAGAACACAGAGAGGATATTTCATAAGACTGTGGCTGCACACTATTTACCATAGCAAGACTCTGGAAACAACCAAGATGCCCTTCAACAGACAAATGGCTAAAGAAACTGTGATACATATACACAATGGAATATTATGCAGCTGTCAGGAGAGATGAAGTCATGAAATTTTCCTATACATGGATGTATACGGAATCTATTATGCTGAGTGAAAAAAGTCAGAGAGAGAGAGAAAAACGCAGAATGGTCTCACTCATCTATGGGTTTTAAGAAAAATGAAAAACATTCTTGCAATAATAATTTTCAGACACAAAAGAGAAAAACGCTGAAGTTCCAGCTCACCACAGGAAGCTCACCACAAAGAGTGATGAGTTTAGTTAGAGAAATAACTACATTTTGAACTTTCCTAATAATGAGAATGTATGAGGGAAATGGAGAGCCTGTTTAGAGTACAGGCGGGGGTCGGGTGGGGAGGAGGGAGACTTGGGACATTGGTGATGGGAATGTTGCACTGGTGATGGGTGGTGTTCTTTACATGACTGAAACCCAAACACAATCATGTATGTAATCAAGGTGTTTAAATAAAAAAAATACAAAAAAAAAAAAAAGACTGTGGCTGCAGAGTTCCTTTGGGTGTCAGCAGCTGTTTCTGTCCTGCAACCAGCTGGTACATGAGGATGACCAAAGGAACGGCAGAATGGAACTCGGGTTCTTTGTAAATCTGAAGAGTGTCATAATCTCATGGGGCACATCTCAGTATGGCAGAACATTTCCACCTCTTGCATCAACCTATGCTCTCATTTTGGATGGGGCTCTTCCCAGAGGGTTCCAGTGTCTCCTCAGAGAAGAGTGAGCTTTTTCTTCCAGTCCTTGATCAGAATATTTCAAAGGACAAGAGGAGTCCACAAACATGCTAGGGATGTTACTGCCAAAGTAGATCTTACTGTTAGAGGCAATGGCCTGGTATCTTTGGAGCTCCAGATACTCCGGGGCCAATTTGTGCTTGTTTGAGGTGGTATACTTGTGTGCAGCATGATATTTAGCACCTGCTTTCGCCTTTTCTCGAGCCAGGAATGCATCTTCAATTTCAGATATGCGTTTTTCAGTTTCTTTCTCTATCACTTTCTGCTGAAGTGAAATGTTTGCCACCTGCGCAACTTTTTCTGCTTTATTTAAAAGACAGATTCTCACATTGGATAAGATAACAAAATCCAGTTATATGCTGTTTACAAGAGACATACCTATAATAGCCTTTTCCTCTCCGTCTAAGCTTCCTTCTCTACAACCTTTTGCTTCTGGGCAGCTATAAGAAGTTTTGTCTTCTCAGCCTCCATTAACTCAAAATTTCTTCTTATAGCTTCTGGGATTTGGGGTTTAATAATAACACACAGCCTGGGCAGTGAGGCCTGGGGCCATGACATTTAAATCTTTCTGCAAAGCTTGCTTGAGGTTTTCATCTATTTGATCAAATAGTTCAATGTAAACTTCTTGAAGTGTGTGGGCACTGCAAAACTGGTTCAGTCCATGATGGATTTTATTGAAGATTAGGATCTTGTCATAATCTGCTGTGTAGTTCCTCACAATATCAAACACTGCGTAAGGAGCCAACATAAGACCACTTCTATTCTGTCGATATAGATCATGACCCGACCACTTGTTCCACAAGGCACATTTTTCACTTCATCAGCTTGCAGAGTTGTCTGAATGTAGTAATGAAAGGCAACATGATATGATAGCCAGGTCCACTGGGGCTAGTTAGTAAAGCTCCTCCCCTGTAATACTCAGCCAGGTGCCCTTCTTCGATCTTGTGGATGGAGGCGTAGAGCAGCACCACCACCAGCCCCACAGCCGCAGCCACCAGCGTCACATTCATCCTGGCGCCTCCAGGAAAATTGGGGGGCCACAGCCGCACGCCGACCCGACAGGACCCCCACGGCCGTGCCTCACCGATCACAGACGACGCATCGCCCGCCTACCATAGTCAGACTTTAACCCATATTTGAAGGAAGCATACCGAGTTTCATGGATAAACACAGCTCAGAAAACTTATAGACTCAAAACGAACTAAAAAAAAATAACTTAAGGCTCTCCTTTAAGGCAGAGCTAACCTAACAACATGACAAACTCCTACAAAAAAGATGACACACGATCCCATGACCATAATTCTCTCAATATAATGGACAAAATACACGTAGAGTGGCAAAATATCAGAAAATTGAATCCAACTCTTTGCTGCTACAAGAAAGTTGTCAATGTCAATGTCCTTACATCATCACTTCTAAACCTTATCCTCATCCCCCACATCCTCTGCCCCACTTGCTTTCTCAATTTAATCCAGGACCAAAGGTTTACAATAATTATTTGAGAGTATTACCTTGCCTTTGTTTCTATATATACAACTGATGTGTGATATCATCATCTGGTGTTGATTCCTTTACCTCTGGTTTATTTTGTTTAACATGCTACCTTCTATTTTAGTTCAAGCTACAATGACAGCATCGTTTTATCTTTTCTTATATCTGCTTAGTATTCCATTGTCAATACCATTTCTTTGTATCTCTTTGTCTGGTCTTGAGCTTTTGAGCTGTCTTCATATCCTGGCTATTGTACTAAGCATTGCAATACATTAGCTTTGTGTGGACTTCTCTTTCTGAATTAATATTTTTTGTTCTAGGGACAGGTGGCAAGAAGGTAGATCATGGTTTCATGAAAGTTTTTATTACTGTTTCTTGTTTGTTCACAACTGATAGTAATCAGGGTTCACTCGTAGCTCTATAATCAGGGATAACTCCGTATTATTGTACTTTGTCACCAGTTCTACTTTTATGGTTTGTTTGAATTTTTTTTATTTTGTGGTCATGGTGACATGGTTGAAAAATATTCATACTGTCTTCTATAGGGGCTGAACCAGACAATTCATACCAATAGAGAGTTAGGATTCCTTTGTCACCACATCCCTTAATATTGTGTTCTAGCAAGTGGGGTTTTAGTTTGTCTCTCTAGATACAAATCATCTTCACTGGTCCTGCTTGATTTTCATTTACCTGACAATAAATGATAATGAGCATTTTCCTATGGTAATTAGGCAATCCATATTTCCAGTTTGTGCAAAATTCTGTTCATTTTCTTTCCCTTTAATGATGAGGTTATTTGCTGGTTTTAGTGATGAACTTTATGGTGATTTATATAATTCAATGTGTAGTCTTTTACTATAATATTAATTTTTCTGTAAATTGGTATATTTTGTGAAAATATTTCCTGCCATTCCTAGATATCTTTGTATTTTAACCTAATATATTTCCATGAAATTTATTAAGTTTCCATAATTCTAATTTATAATTTTGTTTATTTTCATTGATATATCTTAATGGAATGAGATTATTCAAAACTTGCTTAAGGTCTTGATCCTAATGATATGAGTATATTTTTATTTATATTATGTCTCTGATCTAATAACAGGGTCATGAAATCTTTTAAATTAACTTTATTTTTTGTGTGAGGTATGGATTCATATTTATTTCTGTTGCCACATGGCTATCCACTTTTCTCAGGAGATCTTTATTCCTTCACTTTATCCCCCTGCTCCCAAGTCATTTTTAATAGATTGCCAACAACACTACAGACAATGACTTGCACTGTACAACCTAGAATGCCTGGATCCTACAGTTGGTCTTATGCCAGAAAACTTCAGGGGTAAGGTCTCCTTGTATTTAGGCCAAGGATATTCTTTTCCATGCCCACCATATTTTGCTGGGTCTATGCAAACAACAATTGCCATTCTAACACCGATTTTGCTGTGCTCCTTTGACTCTAATCCTTAAAAAAAAAAAAACCCACTTAAACTGTTGAGATTAACTTAAACTAATATGCATGTGCATGGAACCATAAAAAAAATACTATGCCTTCAATGTTAACAAAGTTACATAAACTTTGTTGATTTAGATTGCTTTGTGTACTGCTAAGAAATATTATAATGTAATACAATCTGGGGACTTGAGGGACAAAGTAATTGTGCATGGGTTTTGTTTTATTTTTCTTGATGTTCTTTGGCTGAAAGTTCAATGAAGCTCACTACAAAGAGTGGTGAGTGCAGTTACAGAAATAACTACACTGAGAACTACCATAACCATGTGAATAAATGAGGGAATTGGGAGTGCGGTAGGATGGAGGGAGACTTGGGACATTGGTGGTGGGAATGTTGCACTGGTGAAGAGGGGGGTGTTCTTTACATGACTGAAACCTAATCACAATCATATTTGTAATCAAGATGTTTAAATAAAGAAATTATATATATATAGAAAGAAAATACTATTCACTAAACTAGAGCACACCATGACACTTTTTTTTTTTTTTTTTGGTTTTTGGGCCACACCCTGTGACGCTCAGGGGTTACTCCTGGCTATGCGCTCAGAAATTGCTCCTGGCTTCTTGGTAAACCATATGGGACACCGGGGGATCGAACCGCGGTCCGTCCTAGGCTAGCGCAGGCAAGGCAGGCACCTTACCTCCAGCGCCACCGCCCGGCCCCATCACCACCATGACACTTTTTAAGAGTAAAATATGTATTATGTGAATTAATAATCTGGTAATAAAGTATAACAGATGAAATCTCAAAAATAAAAAAAGAAAATTCAAAATTAAGGTGTCAGCAAGAGGATTTTTTCTGAGAATTCTGTTTATGGGTGATTGTCTTCTCACTGTAACTTTACCTTGTCCTCTTTCTTTGCATCTTTGTTCTCATAATAAAAAAATTTTTTTTTTTCAAAAGAAAAAGAAAATAAGATTGACAAAAAAAATCTGAGGATTTATCTCTGCTTTGTCTCTCTTGTTGATCTAAGAGTATATTTTTATTCCAGTACTATCCCCATTCTGATGATGATAGCTTTATTGTATAATTTACATTCAGGAAATTCAATACCTGCCTTATTTTTCTGAAAATGGCACTGGGTATCCTGCAAGTTTAATGATGTCATATAAATATTGGTAACTTGTTCTAAGTTTATAAAGAATGTTACCAGTATTTTGATGGAAATTACATTTAATTCTTTATGTTTCATGATCTTTTTGAGAATTCTAATACCAGCGTTTCCTCCTTCTGGAATGAATGGTTTTCTTTATCATTTCCTGGTTTCTGTCATTTCTTCCTGTTGCAACTTTCAATTACTAATGTGTAATTTCTGGTGGGGTGGAGCACATCTGCCATTGCACAGGTATTTCTCCTGGCTCAGTGCTCAGAAATCATTCTGGCAGATTTGGGCTTAGAAGAAAATATGCGATGCTTGAGATTAAATCTGGGTCAGCCTTGTGCAAGGCAAACATGCTGCCCCATACTTATCATTCTGGCTCTATAATGTATAAATTTTTATCATCTTATCTTAATAGTTTATGAACATTTTTCAAATGGAGTCTTTTTTAGAGTCCTTCCCCTAATGGAATTAGCCTTAGTGAATGTAGTGAAGCTGGAGACTCTCAATGTTAAGTCTTTTGAAAAGGAAGTGCTACCATTTTTGGCCTGATCAGCAGTCATAGAGCATCATTGCCTCTGATTCTCTCCAGGCAACTAAGCTATAACAAGTGTTGTAGAATTTCTTTATACTGAAAATTCACAGAGTTTTATGTGTGTCTTCCATCACTCTCTAGGATTCCTGTATGTCTCCCACTGGTAACAGTGATTAGACCAGTTCCCAATGCAGTTGGGAATGCTCACTTCTCTAAGGATATACTATCAAATCCTGCCCAAAATATTACTTCCTGGGCCCGCCACTGTCCTGGTTATACAGCTGCCAGAGCCTCATTCCTAGCACCTACCACTTCCTTCTATGGGAAAATGTTTAGCTTTGTAAAGGATACTCAATTTTGAAGCACATTTTTCTACTCATAATTTGACTTGCTGTCACAGAAAGTTAATTATTTTACTGAATAAGATTTTATTTCCCTCTATGCTCTGTAAAATTTTGTCCACCAAGGCTATATTTCCTGAGGCTTTGAAGATTTGTAGGTTCATAGCAGCTTGTTGTTTTATTTTGTCTTATCATAAATTTGAGTTACTTTGTCTGTAATTTTCCGTACTTGTGTACATTAGCAAAACTGTCATAGAAAACACAAAAGGTCACCTGAAGTGTCTATTCTGATGTACATTAAGGAATTTTGCAAGGATCTAGCTTTACCAATCAAATTTACCTTTCCTGAGGGAACAGGTCTTTGTTTTAGGGAGTATCACAGATAATGAGCTTCCTCAGGTCTGACAAAGAATGAGTTTTTAGAAGTCGCAAATAAAAGACACAAACTTATCTGAAAGAGGTACAAATCTATACCTGGTAAAAGTTTTCTTAACTGCCCAATGCTACTGCCTGGCCAAACTTTGGGTGTTAATTCTGAGGTAAAATTTAGTTAGCAAGTTACTCAAAATAACCTGAGAGATATACCAAAGTAAACATTCCTCTTATTTTACAGAGCAGTTTAAAGCTGCAAGACATTTAAAAACTATGAGGAATAAAGTTGTTTTTAAGTATCTTTTGGTGCTGAAAATTTAATCAAGGCTATATTTGCCTATATAAATTCTTACGTTTGTAAATAAATGCTCAAATATATATATAATACAGCAGAAGGGAGATTACTATTTAGGCCAACTAAATGTTTCCAACTAAACATGAGAAATATCACCCTCACTATCAGAAGTCTTAGTCAGCCATCCAAGCTGAGGAAAGGATTCTCAGTGGGCCTTCTAATGTGATTTATTAGATTGCGGGGGTGATAGTTGTTGTTTTTTTTTTTAACAAAATACATGGTTTTTTGTTTTTGTTTTTGGAATTTGAGGTTAGCTCTAAATATCAGTACTGAGATTAGCTGCAGCATCCTGACAAGATACCTCATACTCCTGAAAATCAGAGTAACTTGTCATGGGAAGACAAACCCTCCTAAACTCCTAAACTTACAAACTTTTTATTTTGGTTAGTGAAAATTTTATTTTGTTTAATGGAAATTTTATTTCTGAGAGCAGGTAACAGAACAGAGAGGTGGAACATAAAGATTTTTGAAAATTTTACTCCAGACAGTAATTTTTTTAATTTCTGAATCTTTTTCCAGGGGCAAGAACTCAGAGTATCCAATAGCTCTGAGTCCTGGAATGTGGCACCCTTTTTTCTCTTCTCAGTAACGGGGTTCCAAATGTTGGCTATGGAAAAGACCATTCTAGAAGATATTTTCAAAACAAATTGTGTGTAGAGATACATTACAAAATATGTGCAAGAGTAGCAACCATGAAGGTGATAAAACAAAGGAGATGGGGCCAGAGAGATAGCCTTGCATGCAGAAGGACGGTGGTTCAAATCCCAGTATCCCATTTGGTCCCCCGCACCTGCCAGAAGTGATTTCTTAGTCTAGAGCCAAGAGTAACCCCTGAGCACTGCTGGGTGTGACCCCCCCAAAACAAAACAAAACAAACAAAAAAAAAACAAAGGAGACAATGAAATGTATGAACAGTAGTGTCCTACAAAATACTTGGATACTCTGCTTAGCTTATGTCTCCCACCTTTTGTCTACTCCTTTTAAATTTTGGTTTAATTAACTGATGAAGCATTTAATACAAATGTTAAAAGGAAGTGGTGATAAACAGACCTGTTCTTGTTCCATAAATAAAAATAAATATTGATAATTTGCCTATTGGGTATGATTGTAAAATCTGAATTGGTTTTTAATCTTGGGAATGCCAAAACAAGAATGAACTCCAGCACTTCATATTTTGGTTTAATATTTTTCTCTAAACATAACACAGGGCATAAAATTAGTTATTACAAAACAAGATCCTGAACTGAATGGAGCTTGTTTTGAAGATCAATTACCAGACTACCATGAGCTTTGACTATTTGATAGCTCCAGATTTTCTCCAGAAAAGAAGACTTATTCAGGACAAATGGGAGAATCTCTGGCAAATGAGAAGGCTCAGTGACTGCAGATCATTGGAAAGAGTTACTGTTACTGGAGCTCTATGCCTTGGTTTTTTATATCTAATTCAACAGTGATATTAGGCAAACCAGAAAATTCCCCTCATAGTAAATTTCTTAGAGCCTCCTATTGAAAGGAATGACCTTCAATCCAGAAAGGACTAAGATCTGTTGGTAGAACAACTTTATTTTTGTTTCATTTTTAAGTCATTGCCACTTTGCTTGGGGCTTACTCCTGGTTTTGAGCTCAGAGAATCACAGGCTCTGATCACCATATGAGAGGCCAGGGATCGAACCAAGTAGGCTGCTGTAAGCCAAGTGTCCTATCCTCTAAATTATTGCTTAGACTCCAGATTGAAAAATTCTAAATAGAGTTTTTAAAAAGCAAAATGCAGATCCTCTGTTCTCATTGACTTGAGAATGTTGCTCACTCTAGGGGGCAAAAGGACCAGGGGACTTGGGATCTAGAACATGTCTGCTGTAATCCTGGACAAAGGAGAAGGACAGGAGAGAAATTCTTCTGCTACTTACTATCTGTACTCCCAATCCCATGGATGACAGAGATACTGCAAACATAAGGACATAAAAAAAAGAAAGACAAAAAGGTAGGATAATTCTCAATACCTAAGGGGTGGGAGCTACTTAGATAACAATGTTTTCGTGGTTTAACCAGACTTTAATGCTTGGAGACATACATAAATCTTGCATTAGTCCTATCTCTTCCTAAATTAGCAAACTTTGACAAGTTTCATAATATGAGTTTCCTCACAACAGTGTATGAATGATAATAACCTCCTTTGTCATGCACATGCAAGAAAGACAAAAAGGTAGGATAATTCTCAATACCTAAGGGGTGGGAGCTACTTAGATAACAATGTTTTCGTGGTTTAACCAGACTTTAATGCTTTGGTCCCTAGTCAGGAGGATTTTTAAAAATTGTTTCACATGTTCATGTTTCACAAAATGTCATTTAATCAAACATGAACAAATAGGGAGGATGTATTTCAATATAGCTAGAGTCTTGCATGAAAACAAAGATAGAAACAACCAATTAAAAAAAATTTTTTACACTAACACCCTGCAAAGGATCAACAATGCTGGCATCTTTCCTTCCCCTCAGGAGTTTCTGTAAATTTACATGAGATGCCCCTGTCAAATATGTTGATCATCTCATCCCAAATGCAATGGGTTCTGAATATCAAAAATACAAAAATGTAGAGGCTGGAGAGTTAGCAAGGAAGTTAGCATGGAAGTAGAGCATTTGCCTTGCATGCAGAAGGACAGTGGTTTGAATCCCGGCATCCCATTTGGTCCCTGCACCTGCCAGGATCAATTTGTGAGCATAGACCCAGGAGTAACCCCTGATTGCTGCCGGGTGTGACCAAAAACCAAAATAATAATTAATAATAATAATATAAAAGAGTAAAATGTTTGTGTCTCCTTATCTCAGAGGGAAATTAAATCATAGTTGGTAAATGTTATTTCAAAATAGGCCCTTGAGCGCATGTTCTCAGTCATGATGTTTAAGAGTGATCCCAACCCACATTTCCAAACCAAATGCAAAATTTTCCTCCATACAATTCAGTAATTAAAGTATAACAAAACTGTGAGTCGTGGCTTCATCTGGTCTAAACTCTTGAACATAAAACCTTGAAATTCTTGGACCTTCTAAAAATTAAAAACACAACTAAGTGAAATTTTAAGAGTGACCATAAGGAGCAATAAGAAGCAATATCATTCAGTTGGTGAAGCCTTGAATGTTAGGACCATTCCAGAAACATGATATCTGACTCCAGATTTTTCATCTTTATCTTCTGCCAATCTCAGTACATATCCATCTCCAGTTTTTCTCTATATTTTTTGTGTTCAATTTAGCCTCAGAGCCATATCTCATAGGCATGGACATTTCCTTTAGTGGGTGATCCAACACAAGTCTCCAATCTTTTGTCTGATCATTTGCTTTGAGATTCTTTTCCAATCTTTTCTGCTGTATGGAGTTATTATGCATCTTATCTTCCAGCTCACTAATTCTGTCTTCAGCTGCTGTTACTCTGTTGGAGAGGCTTTCCACAGAGTTTTTCATTTCCCCTACTGCATTTTTCAGTGCCATTATTTCAGTTTAGAGTTTTCTGACTTCTATCTTTGTGGTCTGTTCAGATCCATCTATGCTTTCTTTGAGTTCTATGAACATCCTCTATGTTTCTATTCTAAACTCCTTATCTAAGAGGTTAATTAGGTGGTTGGCTTTTTTGGGGTCATCAGAGTTGCCATCTTCATTCTCTATGCATGCTGTTGTCCTGCGTCGTTTCCCCATTGCCACACTTGAAGTGTGATTCTTACTCCTTATGGCGATGGAGTTCATGTTCTATAAAAGTGCACTGCAGGGAACGAAGTGGAGAGGCCACACTTTTTTTTTTTTTTTTTTGCTATGTTTAATTTTTGATTGTCACCAGGGATCAGGAAGTAGTCCCAGGTGTTGCTTTTAAAGAGTCCCTTGTAGCCCAAAGCCAGGCAGGAATTAGCCCCAGTCCTTGTGGATGGAGACACTCCTACCTGAGGTTAGGCACTTGAGAGCTGATTTTGCTGTATTCTCCTTTGATAGTCATCGGAGATGAGGAAGTAGCCCCCACCAAGTCTCCATTCCCAATCCTCGGGCTTTTTTATACTCAGGCCACAATCCTGAATTTAAGATTTCTTCACGACGTCTCCATACTGCTTTGTTCCAATAAACCTTAAACAAATCTACCCCTCTCAAAATTCGCTTTTCTTTGCTTTTTAACTGTCCTACTTGGATTACAGAAAGCTATCTCTAGGAGTAGTATAGCTGGATCATATGGGAGCTTAATTTCCAGTTTTGTTTTGTTTCTTAATTTTTATTTTGACCAAAGTGGATTACAAATCTCTAACTCCAGGGGTCTAAATTAGACAACTGCAACCAAGCAGATCTTCTGGAAATATAAGAAAAGACTCTATGCTTCATCCTAGGATTGGGGCAAAAACCAACTACAGGAGACTGGTTAAAACAACAATAATAGAACAGAACTCCTAGAACCATAAAAAAAGACTTCATCTTAGGCTCCATCCCTGTACCTCTACTAATACCAAGATCTCTGGCTACAGAGGCAGGATGTTATTATCCACGGTGGAGTGGAAAGTTTCCAGACACCACCAAAGGACCAACGGGAGAGTAAAAGAACATGTATGGAGCCTATAGTTATTCCCACGACAGTATACTTAAAGGGCAGAGAAGCCCTGTATCTCTTAGGCCAAGGGAATTCCCTTTCTAATTTCTCCAATATTTACTGTGCCTATACAAGGTAAAAAAAAAAAAAGGAAAGAAAGAAAGAAAAGAAAAGAGAGAGAGAAGCACAGATAAACTTTTATTTTTGGTTTTGCTATTGTTGTTATTTGTTGTTTGTTCCCCCCCTGTGGATTTGGTGTGTGTGTGCTTTTTTATTTTTATTTCAGGACCATGGTTATTGTGTGGTGGTATCTTTATTGCTGTGGTGCTTTATGAGTATTTTGTTTGATTTTTTAAAAAAATTTTTAGTATTGTTGTTAGGTTTCTCCCTTTTTTCCTTTCTTCTCTTAAACTAATATTTATAGCCTCTAGAAGGACTCCTCCCATTTTTTACTTGTTTGAATTTTGCCCAATTTCATTTATTTTTTTCTTTTCTTCAAACATAACCACATAATTTGAACCATATTATCTCACCTGACAAACTTAGGGGGAAATATGGATGGTACAAAGACCAGACAGTTGTATGAACATTAAGTAGAAATTAAAAAAATGATCAGACATGCTAGACACAGAGGGGACCACTTATACTAGCAACCCAGGTTGTAAAAGAGAGGGATGTTGGATGTATGCTGGGAACAGGGATAGAGGGAGGACTACATTGGTGGTGGGAGTGCCCCCTGATTCAATATCACTATATACCTAAAAAATTACTGTGAAAGATTTGTAATCCACTTTGGTCAAAAAAAATTTAAAAAATAGAAACTGGAAATTGAGCTCCCATATGATCCAGCTATACCACTTCTAGGGATATATCCTAGGAACAGAAAAATACAATACAAAAATCCCTTCCTTACACCTATATTCATTGTAGCACTATTTACAATAGCCAGACTCTGGAAACAACCAAGATGCCCTTCAACAGATGAATGGCTAAAGAAACGGTGGTACATATACACAATGGAATACTATGCAGCCACCAGGAGAGATGAAGTCATGAAATTTTTCTATACATGGATGTACATGGAATCTATTATGTTGAGTAAAATAAGTCAGTGGGAGAGAGAGACACACAGAATAGTATCACTCATCTATGGGTTTTAAGAAAAATTTAAGACATTATTGTAATAAGGCCCAGATACAATAAAATTAAGGGCTGGAAGGACCTGCTCACAATTTGAAGCTCACCACAAAGAGTGGTGAATTCTGTTAGGGAAATAACTACACAAACAACTAACATGGCAATGCTAAAGAATGAGAGAAATAGAATGCCTGTCAAGAATACAGGAAGGGGTGGGGGAAGACGGGGGCATTGGTGGTGGGAATGTTGCACTGGAAGTGGGGGTGTTCTGTTTATAACTGAAACCCAACTACAATCATGCTTGTAATCATGGTGCTTAAATAAAGATTTATATTTAAAAATATATTTTTAAAAAAGTATCTGTTATTGTAACATTATTTTATTTTTATATTATTTTTTATTGTTCTTTGCTGCCTTAATCAACATAGTTTCATGACAGAAGCCATTCAGATCTATCAGTAAATAAACAAATAAAACAACATTTCATAAACTGGAATATCACTCAGCAATACAAAGAAACCGATTATTCATGTGCAACAACATAAATAATTTTCCAAAATATTATGCCTAACAAAGGAATCCAAGCACAGAATGATATCAGTTGTGTGGTTAGATTTATGATGTTCCTGCTCAGTGTGGTTATCACCAAAGATAACAATCAGATAGGCACCCACCCAGGGCAGTAGTTTAAAGGGTGAGTAATTGCCAAGGTAACACAAGGCAACTGAAAAGAAAAAAATTTCTTTGCTTTATATGCTTTATAAAAATTAGAGAGACTTCTATTCTTTTGAGGAGACCAAACCCAAGGTGCTCAGAAACTTCTTCCACCTCTATGCTTGGGGAGGGGTCACTTCCAGGTGCAACAATGTAGTACTGAGGATCAGTACTACAACTCAGAGCTAGAAATCGAGGAGTATGTGACCCGTCTCAAAGCCCTTTGAGCATCTCCCCTATCCCATGAGGGAACATTTTTTTAAATATAGTTTTGGGTTGTGATGGGTAGGGAGCACCCCAGGCAGTAGCCATGGGTTACTCCTGCCTGGCTCTGCACTCATGAAACACTCCTGGTAATATTTGGGCCCTATGGGATGTGGGGACTAAACCCAGGTTCATCATGTGCAAGACAAGGGCCCACCTGCTGTATTTAACTCTCCAGTCACACAGTATAAAAAATATTTTAGTTGGGGTAGATGTTGTAACAATATATATAGAGAGAGACATAAAATCATATACTTGGCATGACAATATGCTTCAAGAATGGAGAAACCCTGAATCTCTTAGGCCACGGGAATTTCCTTCCTTCCCCAACACTTGCTATGCTTATAGAAAAAAAAAAGGTGGGGTAACACAAATCCTGCCACTGCAGCACCTTTTCTGGTGTTGTTTTGTCTTATTTTTTGTTTGTTTTTTGATATTATCTTCCTTCTCCTTTTTCTTCCACTTTTTTCTTTCTTTTCCACTTTTGTGGATATTATTAGGTGATTTTTTTTAGTAGTTGATTCCAAATTCTCCTCTTTTCCTTAACCTTTTAACCTCCAACAGAATAGCATAATTTGAATCATTCAGCCTCATAAATTGAGGGGGGAAAAATGATACCAGGACCAGTCATATGAACATGTAGTATAAATAAAAAAAATGACCAGAGTGGAATACCAAACAGAATAGATACCCAACCTATAACAAGCTGTAAGGCAGCGAGCATGAGCATTTGCAGTAGGATTCTGGGGGGGTAAAGGAGGGAGATGTGGGAGACATGCTGGAAACGAGTGGAGGGAGGATAACATTGGTGGTGGGAATGCCCTTCATTTATTGTCACTATGTATCGTAAATAATTCTATGTAAATGAACTTCAGTCACAATTAAAAAAATGGGGGCAATATCAGAAAGTTAAAAAATACTATGCTGAAAACATATTAGATTGGTACTTAACAGGCCTAGTTCAGTAAAGCTTCTCTGAACAGATTAATTTTAAGCTAATATGTGAATTCAAAGTCTCTGATGAAAGGTTGGCAATGTTGGAAAACTGAATGAAATAAATACAATCGATTGCTTTCAAAAAAAAACCATATACTTGGTGCAGAGTTGTTAACACTGGGGGTGAGACTGGTATTGGAACAGTGTATACCGGCCGACCAACTAGTCAATCTCCCAGATATGAAGTTTAGAGAAGAAATATGAAGGATGTTCACAGAACTCAAAAAAGCATAGATTGAGTTGAATGAAAAAGTGTATGCCTGTAACTATTACAAACAACTTTGTAAATCATGGTGCCTTAAAAACAACAACTAAAATAAAGGTATTTTTAAATTATACATTTACAATAGACGAATTAATAAAATTTTTTTGTTTTGTTTTTGGGTCACACCCAACAGCACTCAGGGGCTACTCCTGGCTCTATGCTCAGAAATCGCCCCTGGCAGGCTCAGGGGACCATATGGGATGCCAGAATTTGAACCACCATCCTTCTGCATGTAAGGCAAATGCCTTACCGCTGTGCTATCTCTCCGGCCCCAAATTAATAAAATTTTTACTTCAGTAAAATTGTAATTATTTAAGAGAAATAATAATAATAATAATAATAATAATAAAATGTATACCACTTGGAGACACATTTGATAGAAAGATTAAAACAAAGGTTTTAAAAGATTATCAAAGGGCCAGATAGATAGTACAGAGGGTAAGGTGCTTGCCTTGCACTTGATTGATCCTGGTTAGGTTGTTGGTATTCACTATAGTCCCCCTAACATTGCCAGGAGTGATCCTTGTGCAGAGTCAGGAGAAATCCCTGAGCACAGCTGGATGTCACACCACAGCCCACCTCACCCCAGTGCTATGAAAGTATATTGTTAAGTTGTCTGGGAAATTTTGAATCTGGCCTGACTAGATTGATTATTAATAATGTCAGGTCTCTCAATTCTATTATTTTTATCTTATTTTTACAAAATCAATTATTCTATTTCACTGTCTGCAGGTATGAAAGTTTTAAACTGAGACTGGAGAGATAGTATAGAGGCCAAAACAATTTCCATCTATACAATGGACCTTGATTTTACTCCACAGAACCAGTAATCACTAAGCAAAAAAAAAACAAACAAACAAACAAACAAACAAACAAAAGCCCTAAGAGTTAAAAACCTTTGTAGACCCTGTTCTTTCTGGCATTTACAATAAAATAGCAATGACTGAGGGAGGCTTAAGCAGCAGATGTATTTTTCTCACAATTCTAGATATGTCTGAAATTGGGGCTCCAGCCAGTCAGTACCTGGTGAGAGCTGTCTTCCTGGCTTCTGGTCAACATCACCCTGCTCTACACTTGTGCAACTACTCCCAGGTGCTCTTCCTAATCTGGCATTTCTCCCTCTCCTTCTGTTTATGAAGTTTCCAGCTCATGATCATAAATCAAATCTACTATCTCCTCCTGAAACCTCGGTGTCAAATTCCATTACACTGGGGACCAAGGTTTCCAACTATGACCTACGGTGTCATACAAATATGTGACTATTAACATATGACACCCACAATAAACAGTGGCCCTAAAAGGGGACTTCATCTACCTGCAACTTGATTCTAAACAGACAGTACCTAGATAGGGAAGCCACATTTTCATCTGCTAAATCAGTCTGATGTACTTCTTACCAGAAATGTCTGAGTCACATATATCTGTCCCATTCAAGGAGATCATTTCTGCTCATGGAAGTTATATTCCTTCCTTGTTTCCTCCTGGTACAAAGCCTATAACCATATTCATTCCCATTCATCTATGTGAGCTATCAGCGGAACACCTACAAAGTGCCAAGAGCAATGCTCATGTTGTAATATTATGACTGCCTAAGGAAGAAGACAGAAGATTTAAAAAAATCACATCGGAAGATTCAGATATAAAAAGAAAAAGATGAGGGAAGGGCTACAACATGGTCCTACAGCATTCTTCAACTGAGGGATACTGTCTCAGGGACATATTTGTTTCCTCGGGTGCAATTGAGGGTCATTTTTTGTTGGTTTGACTATAATAATATGGTTAATATTGGCTAAAACTATAACCTAGTGATTAAACTATTCACTTGATTTGCATACAACCAATTTGATCAACACTTGGTATAACCCAAATTCCTATCTTTCCCTACACATGCAGATTTCTGGCAAATTTTTTTCTGAAAGTGGAATTATAGACCAAATAAATTTGGGAACCTCTGTTGTGAAATCACTCCACAACCCCAGGTTTCCAACCCCAGATTAACAATCCTGAATCAGGATTCACATAAAATAATCCAAACCAAGCTGAGGGTAAAACACATATAGTCTGGCTGTCTTCTACTTTAACTCTCCTGCAAGCTGCCTGCAAGAACTGTTTTGATTGAGTACAGAGACCACCCCAAGGTGGGCAGTAAGAGTAGGCTTTGGCCTAGGATCTGTACAACAGCCAAATATATACAAAGGAACTAGAAATTTTCTCTTTTTTTGAATGAAATCAAGTTATAAACAAACAATACAAAGAAACCAGGAAAATCTTTGTTTTAAATAAAATAAGATGTAACCTAACACTGTCTAGAAAAACACATAAGCACATGACTTAGCAGAAACTGTGAGAGAAGTCTTTGTTTCCTTTTAGCTATGTTGGACAGAGCTAAAACTCTTTTCCCTGTTTTTGTTTCCCTCATCCCATGCCCTACCTCTCCTGCATTGAGAAAACTGAAGAAAAATGTTTTTATTAACTTCTGAGTATAGAAATTCTGTAACATTGTCTTTCTTTCGAATTCAAAGCCACAGTCTGAATTTCAAAGTTTTAGAAAAATGGAAAACATGTCAAAACTCAATTGTATATTATTGAAATAATAAAATGGAAAACATGTCAAAACTCAATTGTATATTATTAAAATATGTTAGATGGTTGGGCTAATAAAATGTGTTAAAATAAAACTTCCTCCTTATTTTCACATGACTGCAAGTAAGTACAAAATTTCATGTGTGCTCCAAATTGCCCAGCTCAATTCTGGCAAGTCATTCCTTGTACTTCTGCTAGACCTCTTTTCTCTCTCTCTGACTCTCTCTCTCTCTGCTCTCTGACTCTCTCTCTCTCTCTCTCTCTCTCTCTCTCTCTCTCTCTCTCTCTTTTGGTGCACCATTTCTGGAGGTACTGCAATACCAGGCCAATGCGTGGAATGGACGGAGCAAGCTCCTATTCCAGTTCCTAGTGCAAAAAATCCATTTAATATATTGTCGTCTGATAGATGATGTATCAGATATTAAACTGATAAGAACAGATACTACACTTGATCTTAGCCAAAAGGCTGAAAAGCGATGGTTTCTCTCTTTCTCTTTGTAAATAAAATATTTTTATTTAGAAACTATGAGAGGTGCCAGGAGAGATAGCACAGTGGCGTTTGCCTTGCAAGCAGCCAATCCAGGACCAAAGATGGTTGGTTCAAGTCCCGGTGTCCCATATGGTCCCCCGTGCCTGCCAGGAGCTATTTCTGAACAGACAACCAGGAGTAACCCCTGAACACCGCCAGGTGTGGGCCAAAAAAAAAAAAAGAAAAGAAAAAGAAACTATGAGAGGAGAAAGCAAGAAAGAGTATAATTAGTTTCCAGAGTTAATGCAAGCTTCTCAAAAGAGGAGAGAATCCTAAGTGGCTTTTGGCAAGGAATTATATATATGGATAGTCTCCAAAAGGCCTTAGCCCAGAGTTCTAATTTATTAATTTTCTTCAATCTCTTCTTGAATGGACTGAGAAATTCCCATAAGATATAAATAAAAACATTTCACCCCCTTTCTCAAAACTCTATAGCTACAGTGGGTCCTCACCAGATGAAGGTCTTCATCCAAATTCATTGGGTCTATGAGCCTTTGTTAACTGTATTAAAAAGACGCCAACCATGCCCCATCATCATCTGTCCATGCCTTTTGAGGAGCTTCGAATAAGTAAAGTATGTTCCAACTTGGGCTTTAATTGTTCTCTGCCAAGAGCTCTTGATCCCCAGATAACCACATACTATACTTCTTCACTTTTTTTGAATCTTTATTCAAGTTTCTCCTTTGATTATTCTGTCAATACCAGCATACTTTTTTTCCCTCCTACTCCCCCTACTTAGTTTTCTTCATGTCATTATCATTATCTAACACTGTATTGTTGTGTATGTAAATATTTTATGGGATTATTATGTTACTGATCCTACCCTGATAATTATTGTGCCCTACCCTAGGGCATTCTGCCCCCACCCTAGGGTGGTATCTGATTCTGCTTCCACCATTGGGTGGTATCTGATCCCACCATTGGGTGGTACCTAATTCTGGGGGATAAAAACAAGGGTCTGTGGAAAGCGGAGTGCTTTTTGCTGAAACTAAGGCTGAGACTTTGGACTTCAGTCTTGTCCACGGAATAAAGCAAATATTTCCACAAGCCTGACTGTCAGTGGGCTGTTTACCTGCCATTTCACCTCAGAACCGTTGGCTGGACGGGGTGGCAGATGTGTGCTCCAAGCTGGAGGGGAAAGACCTCATCTTCCATCCCTCCATCAGTCAACCTCTTCAGAGGCTGACTTGCAACATAATGGGGCCCGAACAGGGACCTGAACCCTGGACCCTCAGATCATGTTATTACTGTGAGCATAGTTATTGGCTAGTATTTAGGAAATAGAAAGTGTAGAAATGGTGAGGCTAAAACCAGTATGGATAATAAGGAAATCTTTCTGACGAAAATTCAGACCAAGGTGTGGGCTGACGAATCCAGCCCCACCATCAACAATATAGAAATTTTTGCTGGAAGAAAAACAACTCAGAAAGTTAAACCTGATTCTAGCAAATCGCATGACAGTAGTGACTCAATGATCAACCTCCAGTGCTAACTCCAGAAGGGAGGCCTCGTACTATTCACAAAATTGAATCGCACAACAGTGCAGATTCAGACGATGAAACACACGCACGGCCTCAGAGCTCTATTTAGAGTAATTTTGCTAATCCGGCCTCATCCCCTTTACATGGGGTAAATGTTTGTAACTATGTATCCTATCAGATGGAAGAATTAGATCGGTTTAAAAAAAGCATGTAAAGAGTATGGGCCAAAATCGCCATACAGTGTGAAGTTACTAAGACTTTGGAGTCATAACTCATCTTGGACTTTGTAGGTATGATTTTAAAAGAATCACTGAAATATGCCTGTCGTCTAAACAGTGAACTAATTTCAGAGATTATTATCAAGGCAAGACTCAGATCTATATCTTTACTAGATTTTGACCCAGATATAATAGTTTTGCCAATACCAAAAAAGGAAATTGAGTCAATATTGCCTCTTAATGAATCTCTACAAAGGGCCCTCTCAGATTTCACAGGAGAAATATCCTCCCATTATCCAGCAGGAAAAACTTGGGACTTTGTAAAGAAAACTCAGTTTGTTATTTCTTCAATTGTTCGGGATTCCCCTATTCCCAATGCCAAGGTTTTTTACATCGATGGATCCCAAAATGGAAAAGGAAGAATAACTGGAGAAAACATTAATATGACCATAGATACCAAATATAAATCTGCACAGAAAGTTGAATTAGCAATGTTAATTTACCTATTAGAAAATGTATCTGAAGCCATGAATATAGTTTCTGATTCTTTGTATGTGGTAAATTTATGTCATGTGATAGCCACTGCTTCCCTTAATGCTAGTAACTCGATCATACAGAACTTACTTAAACGATTACAGCAGCTTCTTCAAAAATGAACTGAGCCCATATTCATCACGCATATTAGAGCCCACACAGGTCTTCCAGGACCAATGGCTCAAGGAAATAAAACTGCTGACTTGCTAGCAATGCCTATATTTAAATCACCTGTAGAGGAACATTCAGCCCTACACACAAATGCTCACCATTTACATGTGAAT
The DNA here is from genome assembly GCF_024139225.1 of Suncus etruscus. NCBI lineage: Eukaryota > Metazoa > Chordata > Mammalia > Eulipotyphla > Soricidae > Suncus > Suncus etruscus. The sequence goes on along the minus strand of NC_064866.1, from coordinate 30,264,043 downwards.
TACCAAATTCCATGGAGGCAAGCTAGAGAAATTGTAGAAAACTGCAACATATGTGCACCATTAACAAAAAAGACTCACATAGCAGGAGCAAACCCAAGAGGCTTACAGTCTAACGAACTTTGGCAAATGGATATAACTCAGACAGATTTATTTCCAAGAAAACCTTATCTTCATGTTGTGGTGGACACTTATTCTCGTTTTATGTGGGCAATTCCCATGTCTTCTCAAAAATCTAAGGCTGTTTGTAGTTTTCTTTTACAATATTTTTCTGTGATGGGTATTCCATCTTCTATAACAACTGATAATGGGCCAGCCTATGTTAGCAAAACTTTTGAATGTTTTTGTAAAGAATGGCAGATAAGACATCTGAAAGGAATTCCTTACAATTGTAGGGGACAGGCCATTGTAGAAAGGACTCACAGTACCTTAAAAACTCAATTGCAAAAAAATAGAAAAAGAGGTTTACCACCAACGGATTTGCTATCTTTGACTCTTATCACACTAAATTACTTAAACTTACTCCAAGGGGAAAGTTACTCTGCAGTGGAAAGACATTTTAAAGAAGATATTCAGAGACAAGAAACAACCCATAAACCTATTTGGATCAAGGAGGATGAAAAATAGATAGCTAAATATCTTCTCCTAAGAGAAAGGGGTTATGTGTATGTTTCTATAAATGACAACCCTCCCAAGAAATTTTGGGTTCCATTACGCCTGTTAGAAATTGGGCTAGCACAAATGATCAGGTTCAGACTATAAACTCCCCTTCAGAGCAAAAACAGAACACTCCAGACACTAACAGCAGTAATATTGCTGAGGTCCCTGGGGCAGTGAGTGAGACTGATGGTAGTGATAAACCCTTACACTCCGAGATGCAAAAGGAAAGACAGGAACCTGTCTTAACTGGGCTCCAAAATATAGGAAACTCTTGCTACATGAACTCAATATTGCAATGCTTGTATAATATTTCAGACTTGACTCAGTATTTTCATCAAGATCATTATAAAAAGAATATTAAGAAAAATCCAATGGGGCATGAAGGTAAATTAGCCAAAGAATTTGGTCGGCTCATCAAAACCATGGGAAATTGATTTCATAGATATACTAACCCTGAAAGCTTCAAAGTAACGATTGGTTTACTTAATGACCAGTTTGCTGGACACAATCAGCAGGATCCACACGGACTACTGATGTTTCTAATAAAGGGACTACATCAGAACCTTGCTTACTGTAAATCTAATGACAGACAAAACTACACATCTTATGGAAAATGAAAATTATGAACAATTTAGACCAGAACACTAAAAGGCTCACAAATCTATTATTTATTATCTCTTTCAAGGACAATTCAAATCTATACTACAGTGTCTCACATGCCACCAAAAGTCTGAGGTTTATGAGACATTTGTTCATTTGTCTCTGGCTGTTACATCTACAGATAAATGTACATTACAGAAATGCCTCTCTGAATTTTTTAAAGAAGAAGAGTTAAGGAATGACAACAAAGTTCTATGCAACAGCTGCAAAACTAGAGGGGATTTTTCAAAGAAAACGTACTTATGGAAACTGCCACCAGTACTTATAATACACTTGAAACGTTTTGATTTTGATGACAAACAAATTAAAAAAATTGCACACTTATGTAGATTTTCCTTTAGAAGACCTCAATTTAGTAGAATTCACATCAGAGAATAAAAGCAAGATTAAGAAATACAACTTATCATCAGTGTCAAACCATTATGGTAAAGTTCACTATGGACACTACTTCATACTGTAAAATTGCTGCAAAAATACACTGGATCAATTTTGATGACTAGAAGATCAAAAAAGTCCCTAATACATTGGTGAAATTCACAGCAGCATACATCCTGTTTTATACTTCTTAAAGATCTACAATGAACACCAGATAATCATTTCACTTCCTTATCAGTTGCTATTAATGCTCTAGGATTCTTTCCACAGGCATGATCAATGAATATGGATTGAAAATCATGGACCCCCACTGTGATGAATTTATGCCTTAATTTCATTATTGCTGTAGGTCTCAGTTAATCATAAAATCTTACAATTTAATTTAGTCAAGGTTCACCTGAAAGAAAAATTTATCATCATATTAATGTTGTTTTTCTTTCTAGGTATACTCATTTAACGACTTTCACTCTTTTTATTTTAACATCATGGCTTTATTTCCCTCAATTTAGGTTTTAAGATGCTGACATAATGATATTTTTAGGTGGACTTTCTTCACAGAGCTTCTCGCCTATGATTGACTATCATAGAGTTACTGTTATAAAATAAATTTGTATATATACTGTTATACACTTATAGTAGAGTTTTCCATGTTTGTATTATGCATAAAATTCTCTTTCAGATTTGCTCTGCTCTGCCATAAAAATTTTTTTTGAATTTGAAATGATTTATCTAAACAGTTGCCAGCTATTACATTTTAAGGCGCTTTTAGTTGATTCAGTTGAATTCTCTTTTCTTTTGCTCTATTTTGGATCCTTTCCAACAAATATTTTTTGGTATGAGTGTTATGGCCATATTTTTTGTGAAGTCTGTATGTGTATGTCTTGTTCAGTGTCTGTCTGTTTTGCATATTTTGTATATAGTTTCCTTTTTCCTAACTTTATCTTCCCCAATTTAGTCTTCCTTATCCTTCCTTCCTAGTCCTTAACATTTAATTTTCAGGATTCCCTTCACATGTGCAACTCATCTTCTTCACCCACAACTACAAGCCTCCTGATCTCGGCCTGAGGAAGAAATCAGTGACTGTTGGAGTTTTGTACCATGTTTGCTGCAAACTTGTTGGAAATGAAGCCACCTGGAATTTGTGTCACAATATATCACCCAAAGAAAAGATCCATGGATAAGACCCACAATCTCTGGATCCCAGTTAAACTGTGCTATCTAAATTTCTGGTTTTCCATCCACATACACAGTGCTATCGTTGACCATTTCTACAATGGCTACCCCAAGATTGCACCAATCCCAAAGGAAATGCAGAAGCCGAACCAACTCATGATGGCTTCAACCCGTTTTTCCAGACCCATCAAGTGTCTTTTGCTGGTCTTCTCGGAGTTCCAGACCCCTCATCTTTACAGACTGGTATTGAACTCTGTAGAAATTTCACCTTTTGTATTTTTCTTATAATTGTAATCCTTTGAATTTATATTTGGTACTACACTTCTTTTGACTATTGTAATTAATGTTTTTCTATTTTAGTTTTTAATCTTGAGAATTGATGTTGTATTACATTAGGGTTTTGCTTTCTTGACTTTAGGTTAGTGGGTTAGATATTGTTGTCTATAATTTCCTAAACGTTATTTTTGTCTGGTCTCAGGGCTTTTTGCATGGGCGCATCAGAAGCAAAATACTAGGTTTATAGGAGGTTCCATCCCTATTTTGGATGGGCCCTCAAGTTGTTTATTTACACAGGGAGGGTCTCTGCCTTAAACATTTTGTTTTGGTTTGTGACTTAAGCTCCCATCTATAAATAATTGACCTTATTGGTACATCAATTTTGAACATCATATGGACTTCAGCCTGGATTAAGAACTAGGATTAAGTTCAGAAGCCTATTGATCATCATTGCAGTGCCCCCCCCCCCAATGTGCAGGGGGTATATGCTTCTTCCTCCAAAATAATGGCCTAATTCAAAGACCTCAAAGATGGGCTTTCTGGTCTATCTGGACTTGAATGAAAATGGGTTCGGAGAGATAGCATGAAGATAAGGCATTTGCCTCACATGCAGAAGGTCATTGATTCGAATGCCGGTATCTGCCAGGAGCGATTTCTGAGCAGGGAGCCAGGAGTAACTCCTGAACACTGCCAGGTGTGACCCAAAAACCAACAACAACAACAACAAATAAAGAAAAGGTGCTTCTTCTCGCCTGCTACACAACCTTTCTCTTCGAAGGATCTATGTACGTCTTTGATTTATCTTCTCAGGAGCTTGTAGTTGATTCCTTGATACATGTTTCTGGTTTTAGATACCCTGTGTTTAGGTTAGAAGTTTTTCTTTACATTTTCTTGTGATGCACTTATGCAAACAGCCACTCTATTATTATTGACTAGTTTTTCCTTTAATAATTGTAGCCAATATTGTTTGTTTACTAAAAATAAATGGGGGAATTGTTGTGTATGTAAATATTTTATGGGATTATTATGTTACTGACCCTACCCTGATTGATGATTGTGCCCTACCCTAGGGTGTGAACTGGCATTCTGCCCCCACCCTAGGGTGGTACCTGATTCTGCTTCCACCATTGGGTGGTATCTGATCCCACCATTGGGTAGTACCTGATTCTGGGGGATAAAAACAAGGGTCTGTGGAAGGCGGGATGCTTTTTGCTGGAACTAAGGCTGAGACTTTGGACTTCAGTCTTGTCCACCGAATAAAGCTAATATTTCCACAAGCCTGACTGTCAGCGAGCTGTTTACCTGCCGTTTCACCTCAGAACCGTCCGCTGGATGGGGTGGCAGACGCGTGCTCCGAGCTGGAGGGGAAAGACCTCATCCTCCATCCCTCCTTCAGTCAACCTCTTCAGGGGCTGACTTGCAACACTGTATCATGTCATTAATATTTAAAAATTGTTTTCATTTAGGTACTTAGATTTGTAATATTGTTACTTCTCCTTTTCATGGAAACATCATTCTAACACAGCACCACTTACTACAGAGTCCATTTCCCTCATGCACTGGCCCAAGTACCTCAACTGTAAGCTCAGTTTCAGAGATAAATTTTTTAATTCTAATGACATGTCATTAATTTTTATGTGATTGCCTGTGTATTTTTCTTTCCTTTATTGCATTCTACCTTCTAGCTTTTTCAGATCCACAAGAGGACATGAGCTTTATGTAATTCATTCCTGGTTCAAAGACTTTAATCGAATATTTGTTGAACGAATGAAAACTAAAGGCTAGAATTTAATGAATTGTGGCTGTCATGAATCTAAATGAATCTAGTTAGGTCAGTATATATGGGGGAGGTATGGTCCTGTTTTGGAATAAATAGCATAGACAAACAATGGGCACAGAGACATTAAGAAGTTTTCAAGAATAGACATTTATTAACTCTTAGTCTTTTAGAGCCAGCATGGGCTTGGCTGAGAAGGAGACATCTTGGGTACGCTGCTAGGAAAGGCTCATCAGAAATTAACATGGTTTGTGTAAGTTATCATGGGTTGTTAATAGAACAGTGAACACCAGGTTTACAAATTCTTCAAAGTTGACCTGTGCATCTCTATCTGCATCCAGATCTTGGAATATTTTGTCAATAGAACTTTGATCTTTGGATTGCTAAAAGGAAAAAACAGAGATGGTACATTCAAACTCCTTCTCACATTCTCTATGACTTCCACCCCTCAAAGTTCTGTTCAGAGGCTTTTCACCCACCAAAACTGTGCTGGAGACTTCAACCCAATAAAACATGGAAGTAGCATGAGCCATCCTAGACAAGAGGCCACATATAACCAGGCCTGGAGGGAAGGCTACAGTTCACTAAACACCCTATCCACTCTCATAGTTATATATAAGAAATTTAGTCCAGGGAGTACATTTGTGAGTGATGAAGAGACAAGTTGAATCAATGAGATGGAGATTTCCTTTTCTACAGCTAGGAGTTCTAGCAAGAATCCACTCTTCCCCAGCACCACCTTCAGGTCCTGAAACACTCTCAAGGCAAGGAAGATGAAAAGACTGAGATGAAAGGAGCATCACTTACCTTGAGGATGTTTGCCATTTCCCTTGTGATCAGCTGGCCCAGCTCACCCTTGCTGAGGGTGTCAGCATGCCCCACTCTGACTGAATACTGGTGGTAGATGTTGACAATTCCTTCCAGGTAGTCTTCAAACTTAGTCATGTTCAAGATTTCACCTTAACCTGCAGAAAAAAGAAATGTCTAGGACAGCTCTTTCCTGACACCTTCTACCTCACAATCTTTTTCTGCACCCAAAATGTAGACAAGTGATAACTCCCTATTTTTGTGTATGTTTTTGTTCTCTCTGCCCTGTGATTGGTCCCTGGTACAATTTTTACTTTATGGAAGAATGGGAGAGAAAAACACATATAGTATCACTCGCAGTCTAAAAAAAACCTTCAGCCTCAGTTTCTATGGCCTCCTATGTTCTCCCATTGGGTCCTAGGAGGATAAATTAGTGGGTACCACTCAGTCAAGATCACCTGGAAATGTCCCTGTGGTTGGGCTATTCCCTAGCTCCAAGTAAGATGCTTTAAGTCCTTTTCAGATTTCTGCCATCTGAATGCCTACCCATTTGCCATCACTTTAGGCTAAGATTGAATCTATTAGCACTGAGAGTTGATCTCCTTAAGTCAAAGAATAATAAGCATAGAAGTGCCCTCTAGAAGAAGTGGATGGTATCCCACCACCTTCTCAGTAATTATCTACCATATTGACAGCATGGAGCACCTGATATCCCAGATAAGGAAAGGATGCAATACCTGCCAATGTACAGGAACACGGAATGTAGCAAGAAGCTAGTCCTAGTGCAGGACATTTATCTAGGAGGTATTTATAGGACAGCCTCTGTTTCATTTCCAGTCATGAGTGAAGAAGTATCCCTGATTCATCTTGAAGTCGTTATTAGATAGTGCATTGTTGCTCAAGAGGAGCTTTAAAACCCATTATATTTGACTATGATTCAGTTAGTCAGAGAATATTCAAATATGCTGTCCTTTGCTCAGTATATAACAGAATATTATCCTTGCTCACCTATTCAGTAATCTTTTCACCCCAGAGATTTAATTCTGTATAGTTCTTCCTCAAAGAAATGCCAAGATAATAAGTTCTACTTTCTGATGACTCCCACCTGGCAAAGAAATGCCTCTCCAAGAATACTTCACATAGTAAGACTTTAATTCAAATTTGAAGGAAATATCTTGAATTTTATGAATAAACAACAGCTCAGAAAACTTAAGAGTCTCAAAACAGACTAAAATAAAAAACTTAAGGGTCTCCTTTAAGGCAAAGCAGACCCAACAAACCCACCAAATGCCCCCCCCACACACAAACAAAATCCCATGACAGTAATCTTTTCAATATCAATGGACTAAATGTACCAATTAGGAGATATAGAGTGGCTAAATGAATCAGAAAATTTAATCCAACATTTTGCTGCTTACAAAAAAAATAATCTGAATTGTCAGAGCAAATACAGAATTAAGTCAAGGGTTGGAGGACGATCCATCAAGTAAACAACTTCTTTAAAAGAACTGAGGTAACCATAATAACATCAGACAACACAGATTTTATTTTTTTTAATGCATAATTTTTTTTATTTAAACACCTTGATTACATACATGATTGTGTTTGGGTTTCAGTCATAAAAGGAACACCACCCATCACCAGTGCAACATTCCCATCACCCAAGTCCCAAATCTCCCTCCTCCCCACCCAACCCCCGCCTGTACCCTAAACAGGCTCTACATTTCCCTCATACATTCTCAATATTAGGACAGTTCAAAATGTAGTTATTTCTCTAACTAAACTCATCACTCTTTGTGGTGAGCTTCCTGAGGTGAGCTGGAACTTCCAGCTCTTTTCTCTTTTGTGTCTGAAAATTATTATTACAAGGGTGTCTTTCATTTTTCTTAAAACCCATAGATGAGTGAGACCATTCTGCGTTTTTCTCTCTCTCTCTCTGACTTATTTCACTCAGCATAATAGATTCCATGTACATCCATGTATAAGAAAATTTCATGACTTCATCTCTCCTGACAGCTGCATAATATTCCATTGTGTATATGTACAACAGTTTCTTTAGCCATTCGTCTGTTGAAGGGCATCTTGGTTGTTTCCAGAGTCTTGCTATGGTAAATAGAGCTGCAATGAATATAGGTGTAAGGAAGGGGGTTTTGTATTGTATTTTTGTGTTCCTAGGGTATATTCCTAGGAGTGGTATAGCTGGATCGTATGGGAGCTCGATTTCCAGTTTTTGGAGGAATCTCCATATCGCTTTCCATAAAGGTTGAACTAGACAGCATTCCCACCAGCAGTGGATAAGAGTTCCTTTCTCTCCACATCCCCGCCAACACTGTTTATTCTCATTCTTTGTGATGTGTGCCATTCTCTGGGGTGTGAGGTGGTATCTCATCGTTGTTTTGATTTGCATCTCCCTGATGATTAGTGATGTGGAACATTTTTTCATGTGTCTTTTGGCCATGCGTATTTCTTCTTTGTCAAAGTGTCTGTTCATTTCTTCTCCCCATTTTTTGATGGGGTTAGATGTTTTTTTCTTGTAAAGTTCTGTCAGTGCCTTGTATATTTTGGAGATTAGCCCCTTATCTGATGGGTATTGGGTGAATAGTTTCTCCCACTCAGTGGGTGGCTCTTGTATCCTGGGCACTATTTCCTTTGAGGTGCAGAAGCTTCTCAGCTTAATATATTCCCATCTGTTAATCTCTGCTTTCACTTGCTTGGAGAGTGCAGTTTCCTCCTTGAAGATGCCTGTAATGTCCTGTAGTGTTTTGCCTATGTGCTGTTCTATATATCTTATGGTTTTGGGGCTGATATCGAGGTCTTTAATCCATTTGGATTTTACCTTTGTACATGATGTTAGCTGGGGGTCTAAGTTTAATTTTTTGCAAGTGGCTATCCAATTGTGCCAACACCACTTGTTGAAGAGGCTTTCCCTGCTCCATTTAGGATTTCCTGCTCCTTTATCAAAAATTAGATGGTTGTATGTCTGGGGAACATTTTCTGAGTATTCAAGCCTATTCCACTGATCTGAGGACCTATCCTTATTCCAATACCATGCTGTTTTGATAACTGTTGCTTTGTAGTACAGTTTAAAGTTGGGAAAAGTAATTCCTCCCATATTCTTTTTCCCAATGATTGCTTTAGCTATTCGAGGGTGTTTATTGTTCCAAATGAATTTCAAGAGTGTCTGATCCACTTCTTTGAAGAATGTCATGGGTATCTTTAGAGGGATGGCATTAAATCTGTATAATGCCTTGGGGAGTATTGACATTTTGATGATGTTAATCCTGCCAATCCATGAGCAGGGTATGTGTTTCCATTTCCGTGTGTCCTCTCTTATTTCTTGGAGCAGAGTTTTATAGTTTTCTTTGTATAGGTCCTTCACATATTTAGTCAAGTTGATTCCAAGATATTTGAGTTTGTGTGGTACTATTGTGAATGGGGTTGTTTTCTTAATGTCCATTTCATCCTTATTACTATTGGTATATAGAAAGGCCATTGATTTTTGTGTGTTAATTTTGTAGCCTGCCACCTTGCTATATGAGTCTATTGTTTCTAGAAGCTTTTTGATAGAGTCTTTAGGGTTTTCTAAGTAGAGTATCATGTCATCTGCAAACAGTGAGAGCTTGACTTCTTCCTTTCCTATCTGGATTCCCTTGATATCCTTTTCTTGCCTAATCGCTATAGCAAGTACTTCCAGTGCTATGTTGAATAGGAGTGGTGAGAGAGGACAGCCTTGTCTTGACAACACAGATTTTAGGCTTAAAAAGTTATAAGAGACAGAGATGGGCATTTTTTAATGATCAAGTAAAAATAATGTTACCATCTGGAAATTAAACAGCTCACTACTGAACAACCAGTGGGTAAAATATAAAATTAAAAAGAGTAAATAAAGAGTCCAAGAAATAAATTAAAATAAATATGAGAGTTATTAGAATTATTAGAATTTGCTCTGAATCGTCAGAGAAAATACAGAATTAAGTCAAAGGTTGGAGGACAATCCATCAAACAAATTACTTCTTTAAAAGAACTAGGTAGCCATACTAAGATCAAACAAAACAGATTTTAGACTTAAAAAGGTTATAAGAAACAGAGATAGGCATTTCTTAATGATCAAGTGATTTGTACATCAAGAAATCACACTCCTCAACATATATACACCCAAAAGAGGGACCATGAAATACTTAAAACAGCTGATAGTTTCCTTAATGAAAGACATCAATAGCAACACAATAATATTGAAAGACTTCAACACTGCATTGTCTCCTCTTGATAGAGCAACCAAGATAAAACTCAACAAAAATATATGGCTTTGAAGAAAGAAATGGAAGAGAGTGGCTTAGTGTGTATATATGTATAGTATATATAGGCTTTTTCATCCCCAGAAAGCTGGATATACATTCTTCTTCAGTGCACAGGGAACATTCTCCAAGACAGACTAATAGACTACATACTGGACTATAAAACATACCTCCATACAATCAAGAGGGTAGAAATTGGATCAACTTTCTTCTCAGATCATGATGCACTGAAAATAGAAGTGAAATATAAACAGACATGGAAAATAATGTTAACATCTGAAAATTAAACAGCTCACTACTGAATAAGCAGTGGGTAAAATATGAAATAAAAAAGAGGAAATCAAAAGATTCCAGGAAATAAATGAGAATGAAGACTAGAATTATTAGAATTTGTGGGACACAGCAAAAGCATTACTAAAAGAAAAGTTGTAGCTTTGCAAGCATCCTTCAAGAAAGGTCCTTCATAAATAACTTGATGTCATAACTTAAGAAATTCGAAAATGACCAAGACATGATCCATAAGCATTCAGGAAATAATAAAGCTGAGATAAAATAATAAACCTTGGTACAGAAATTATTGAAGTGGATCGAAAAATTTGCTCATCATTTCATCCTTTTCTCCCCTTACTTGTTGTGAATTTGCAGTGAGCTGGGTTCTAATGCCCAATATCTTTGTTTAATGGCAGCTTCAAATTCTTGCAACTAAAAGATATTCGTAACAATAAAAATGAGTGCTATGCTAAAAGAAAAATGAAAGAAAATGTTGAACCGGACACCCATAAAACAATCTAAAGATCAATAAAAGCAATTGTTGGTTCTTTAAAAAAAAATAAAAAAAGATCGATAAACCATAGCAAGATTCTTAAAGATAAAATGAATAAGAAATGAAAGGGGAAATATTAAAACAGATTCAACAAAAATTCAAAAGGTAATCAGAAATTACTCTGAGAATCTTTATGCTACCAAACAACAGAACCTAGAAGGAATGGTCGAATTCTTAGACTCCTCTAACCTCCTAAGGTTGAATCAAGATAATGTGGAATACCTGAACAGATCTGTCACTATCAAGGAAATTGTAATGACATAAAGCCTCCAAAAAATAAAAGCCCCACTAGTGTATTCTCCATTTCTCAATGGAGAAAGCTAAAAGTCTTTTTCTAAGATCTGGCACAAATTAAGATTGCCTACTCTCATCACTTCTATTCAATACTGTACTGTAAATTTTTGCCATAGCAATTGGGCAAGAAAAAGATATCAAGGACATCCAGATAGTAAAGGAAGAATTTGTGCTCTCACTGTTTTTTATGACCTGATAACATATTTATAAAACCTTTAAAACTACCAAAGAGCTTCTAGAAATAATAGTAATTTATATAGTAAAGTGGCAGTCTACAAAATTAATATGCAAATATTCATGACTTTTCTATATATAAATAATGAAATAGAAGAAATAAATACTTGGGGCCGGCGAGGTGGCGCTAGAGGTAAGGTGTCTGCCTTGCAAGTGCTAGCCAAGGAAGGACCCGGTTTGATCCCCCGGTGTCCCATATGGTCCCCCCAAGCCAGGGGCGATTTCTGAGTGCTTAGCCAGGACTAACCCCTGAGCATCAAATGGGTATGGCCCGAAAAACCAAAAGAAGAAGGAGGAGGAGGAGGAGGAGGAGGAGGAGGAGGAGGAGAAGAAGAAGAAGAAGAAGAAGAAGAAGAAGAAGAAGAAGAAGAAGGAGGAGGAGGAGGAGGAGGAGAAGAAGAAGAAGAAGAAGAAGAAGAAGAAGAAGAAGAAGAAGAAGAAGAAGAAGAAGAAGAAGAAAAAGAAGAAGAAGAAGAAGAAGAAGAAGAAGAAGAAGAAGAAGAAGAAGAAGAAGAAGAAGAAGGAGAAGAAGAAGAAGAAGAAGAAGAAGAAGGAGAAGAAGAAGAAGAAGGAGAAGAAGAAGAATAAGAAGAAGAAGAAGAAGAAGAAGAAGGAGGAGAAGAAGAAGAAGAAGAAGGAGGAGGAGAAGAAGAAGAAGAAGAAGAAGGAGGAGGAGGAGGAGGAGGAGGAGGAGAAGAAGAAGAAGAAGAAGAAGAAGAAGAAGAGGAAGAAGCAGAAGAAGAAGAATAAGAAGAAGAAGAAGAAGAAGAAGAAAAGAAGAAGAGGAGGAGGAGAAGAAGAAAAGAAGAAGAGGAGGAGGAGGAGAAGAAGAAGAAGAAGAAGAAGAAGAAGAAGAAGAAGAAGAAAAAAAGAAGAAAAAAATACTTAAGAAATCATCCCATTCACACTTGTGCCTCAGAAAATCAAGTGTCCTTGAATTCATATAAAATAATAAACCTCCATGAACAGCTAAATCAATTATTGGGAAAAGAAATTGGGAGGAATCTCTTTACCAATCTTCCCATAGTACAATAAGTCATTAAGACAACATGATATTTTAAAAATCATTTTTATTGTGACCAACATGAATTATGAATCTTTCACAGTAATATTTAAGGTATATAGTGACATTGAATCGGGGCATTCCCACCACCAGTGTTGTCCTCCCTCTACCCCTGTTCTCAGCATGCATCCCATTTCCCCCTACTTTGGCCTCAGACTGCTAGTCTAACTGATCCCCTCTTTTGTATAGCTTGTTGTAGATTGAGTATCGATTCTGTAAAACAACATGATATTAAAATAAAGACAAACTATCATATAATTAGAAAATCTTGGAGATCCTTGAATATCCTGAGACTTACCTTCAGGTATAAAATTAATTAATCTTTGATAAAGGAGCAAGAAATATGAAGTGGAGCGAGGAAAGACTCTTCAACAAGTGGTCTTGGGAAAACTGGCTATTACATGCAAAAAAAAAAGTGAGCTCAGACCTGTCTTTAATGCCATGAAAAAAACTCAAGTAAAAGTGGATTAAATATCTTAGTATCAGACCTGAAACTATTAGGTACATCTAGAAAATCTAGGCCACTCTTTACCCATTGAAGCTAATGGCACCTTTATTAGCTTCATCTTCACAACTGTCCAAGCAAGTGGAAGCAAAGATAAACAAATGGAACTATGTTAAACTAAGAAGCTTTTGCACCTCAAGGGAAATAGTGACTAGGATACAAACACTCTGCATGGATGAGAAAAACTATTCACCCAATACCCTTCTGAAAAGGGATTAATATCTCAGATATGTAATGCACTGGTAGAGCTTAGCAAATCAAAAATATTTAACTCCATCAAAGAATGGGGAAAAAAGATGAACAGAAATTTCCTCAAAGATTAACTACAAATGGACAAAAAGTACATAAAAATACTTCACATTATTAATCATCATAGATATGTGAATCAAAACAACAATAAAATAACAACCCACAACCTCAAAAAGAACAAGAGCAGCCAATGCTGGTATGGATGTGGGGAGAAAGGGACCCTTATTCACTCAATCCATGATGTCAACTGGTCCAGCCCTTTTGGAAAACAATATGGATATTTAACAAACTAGAAATTGAACTTCCATATGACCCAGAAATACCACCCCTAAAAATATACCCTACGAGCCCAAAATATAATGCAAGAAAGATATCTGCACTTCTATGTTCAAGCAGCACTATTCACAATAGTAAGAATCTGGAAACAATCAAGTGCCCAAGAATAGTTGAGTGGATAAAGAAGTCATGGTACAAATACACAATGGAATACTAACTAAGCAGTTGTTAGGAAACATGAAGTCATAAAAATTTGCTTATACATAGATATGAAGAATATTATGCTGAGCAAAAGGAGTTCAGAGGAATTGACATAGATCGCACTTCTATCTGTAATATAAAAATAGTATGGTATTGGGGCTGGAGAGGTGTCGCTAGAGGTAAGGTGTCTGCCTTGCCAGGGCTAGCCAAGGAAGGACCGTGATTCGATCCCCCGGTGTCCCATATGGTCCCCCCAAGCCAGGGGCGATTTCTGAGCACTTAGCCAGGAGTAACCCCTGAGCATCAAAAGGGTGTGGCCCAAAAAACAAAAACAAAAACAAAATAGTATGGTATTAATATCTAGAAACAATAGAGATGAGAGCCAGGAGGAGCAGTTCATGGTAGGAAGCTGCCACAAAGAGCAAGGGAGTGCAATTAGGGAAGAGAAGAGACCATTAGGAAAACGATAGTTGGAAATGATCACTGGTTAAGAACTGGGTGCTTAAAAAAGATAAAGTGGGCAGAGCCATAGCACAGCAGTAGGGTGTTTGCCTTGCATGCGGCCAAACCAGGATGAACCCTGGTTCAATCCCCAGCATCTCATATGTTCCGTGGAGCATGCCAGGAGCAATTTCTGAGTGCAAAGCCAGGAGTCTCCCCTGAATGCTGCCAGGTGTGACCCAAAAACAAAACAAAACAAAAAAAGTTATCTGCATGATATGCCTTCAGTAACAATTTTGAAAACCACAGTTTCCAATAGGAAAAAAATGGAAGAGAGATAATAAAAATATCTGTCCATAGATAGGTAGGGAAGAAGCCAGTGGAAGGGGTGGAGGAAAACTGGGGACTTTGATGGTCGAAGATGTGCCCTGGTGAAGGGATGGGTGTTGCATGTTGTATGACTGAAACTCAATCATGAACAATTTTCTAAGTGTGTACCTCATGGTGATTCAATTAAATAATTTATTAAAAAAGAGGTTAGAAACGATGGAAATCTGAATAAAGTATTAAGTTTTATTCATACTTGGAAGATACATTCATTAGTTTTTATAAATGTGGGGACAAAGAAATAGTTCAATGACTGAGAGCATATTTTGCATGAGGGTGGGCCAGGTTTGTCCTCCACATTGCTCATGGATTTCATAAAACCTCAAGTACAGAACCAGTTCCAGTCTCTGAGCACTACCAAGTGTGGCACAAAATAAGCAAAACACAAAAATCAAAATAAATGTATGTGGGGATGGAGTGTTAGTATAGAGGGTAGGACATTTGCCTTGAACAAGGCTGACCCAGATTAGTTCCCCAGCATCTCATATGGTCTCCTTAGCACTGCTAGGAGAAATTCCTGAGTATAGAGTCAGGACTAACCCTCTGGGTGTGATCCAAGAACCCAAAATGAATCCATGCATTATATTAGTATAGAAAATTAATAATGGGTACAAGTATTTGAAAACAGTTTGTATTATCTATTTTTCTATTAAGGCTGAAACTTCTTTAATAAAATGTCTATACTGGGGCTGAAATGATAGTATAGTAGGCAGTGTACTGGCCTCACACACAGCTAATCCAGGTTTAGTCCTTAGCACTTCATATGTTAGCTCATGATTCATCAGGAGTAAACCCTGAGCACTGCTGATTTTGGCCCAAATCCCTTCTCCTAAATTATCTATACATGTAAAACGATCCAGATCAATCCCTGTTGCCACGTGTTTCACTCTAGGTTTAACCTGGTGGCCCCCAACAGGATATGCCACAGGGCCCAAGCATAGAACTGGTAGGTCTGGGGTCAGAGCAGTGGCACAAGTGTCTGCCTTGCATGTGCTAACCTAGGACTGACCTCGGTTCCATACCCTGGTGTCCCATATGGTCCCCCAAGCCAGGAGCGATTTCTGAATGCATAGCCAGGAGTGACCCCTGAGCATCACCAGGTGTGACCAAAAAAGCAAAAAAAAAAAAAAGAACTGGTAGGTGTGCCTGCTGCGTTCATGAGTGGCCCCTGTCGCTTTCTCTAGATTAGCATGGTCTCTCTCCCCTTCTTTTTAGCACTCTGGGAAGAACCATATTTTTTTAAAAAGCATCTTTGGGACCAGAGCGATAGAACAGCGGCAGAACGTTGCCACACCATGAAGCATAGACATCTCTGTTTTAGGGGAAGATTGGCCCTCCAGATGTGTCTATTGACTTTCCTGGAGCAGTGATCTGAGTGTCCTCAAGAAATATTTTAGCCAGCAGGCCCATTGGTGGACGTTAATTAGACCCCCTATATGGATTACTGGCAATATTTCTGAAATTCATGACATGATAGTGACATTACAATTTCTTTCTTAGTATCTGGCACCTTCTCTCCCTTGCAAAAATACAGGCCAAAATTATAGGCCTGGGTCAATGACTCAAGGAAATTTTCAGCACCAAGTCTGTTAGAGTTTCCCCCACTGGCCAGATAAATCTGCATTTCTAAAGCAAAGTGGTCAGTGAAAATGCAAACCCGCTTTTCTAGTTTCAGCTTCTAGTTGGTAAACAAACAGTCCCTATCTTCCTTGCTAGTTGCTATGGGCTAGCCCCCAAAGGGTAGCAAAACAAGCGTCTCATCCTTTGTCATAAGAACCTCCTCTCTAAACTAGAACACTCCATTCTTCTTATGTTACTTTCTCCCTTTTTAGCTCGGGATTCTTTTCACCTCTATTGGCTAGTTTTTGATCTGTATATTCTAGGGCAGGGGTCTCAAACTCGCGGCCCGCGGGTCTTTTGCAGCCCTCCATACAGCATTTTGTGGCCCGCGGCCGGCCTTCAAATATCGCAGTATTCGCGATTATTCGCTTACCGAATAATCGCAATAAAAATCGCATTAGTAAGAAAGAAAAAAATCACATTAAACATTCGCAGTTCCGTTCGGGGTATGCAAATGTTTAATGCGATTGTTTGCGATTTTTTTTCTTACTAATGTGATTTTTTATTGTGAATATTCGGTAAGCAAAATCCCTTATGCGGCCCTGCCTCACCCCGACTTTGCCTCCTGTGGCCCCCAGGTAAATTGAGTTTGAGACCCTGTTCTAGGGCCTGCTATCATTGTATCCCTTCTAGTAAGACTCCCCGCCTTTTGTCAGTGTGGAAATGTCTTTCATACCAGAGACTTGTGTGTGTATAAATATGAAATATTATATTCATATATTTATATATTATATATACATATATTACTAACATGGAAGAGTAAAATTGTCTCACATCTATTGAAGATACAGGTCCCCATACAAGTATTTTGTGTGGTTTCATTATTTCATATTTCATATTTCACTACCCGTGCAACCCACTCTCCCTAAAGTGGATTCACTGAAATCCCACTGATGGCTATAGGACAGAAGCCGCCTCCAGGAGGGCATTTGCCTTACAAGCAGCTGATCCAGGACAGACCAGTTCAATCCTGGCCTCTCATATGATCCTCCTAGCCAGGAGTGATTTCTGAGGACATATCAGGAGTAACCCCTAAGCGTCACCGGGTGTGACCCCAAAACCAAAAAATAAAAGCATCTTAGATCATGCCATTGATTGTTTACAAAAATCCTAATTAATCTTTATAAATAGTCCTTGGGAGATACTTATATGTCAATATGCTACGTTCATCTGAAAAAATGAATCTAAACACATGGAAGATGTTTTTCTAAGGACCCAACCCAACTTTCATGTTGCTCAAAATCTTTGTCATGGCCAGAAAGATAATACACTTATTTTATGTGTGGATGTAGCGGTAGTGACCTTGTTTCAAATTGCCAGCATGAGGATGTTCTGGGGTGACTCCTGAGCACTAGACATTGCTGAGAGGTATGGGACACACCAAGAAAATAATCTTTCTAAAAACTATTAAATACATAATTGCATTAGGGCTAGAGGGATAGGTGGTGACTACATTAGGGCTAGATGATACCCCCCCCCCCAAAAAAAACACTAAAAAATTACCTAATTTGTTATGCTTTAAAATATTTATTGTAATTTTTTTCATAAAATGATAATAGCTTTGTCATTAAAAACACATGGTCAGGGGCCGGAGAGACAGCACAGTAGTAGGGCATTTGCTTTGTAAATGGCCTACTCAGGAATGGCCCAGGACCAATTCTGGGCATCCCATATGGTCCCCCAAGCCTTCCAGAGTGACTTCTGAGTGCAGAGCCAGGAGTAATCCCTGAGCACCACCAGCAGTCCTCAGGGATTATTCCCGGCTCTGCTCAGAAATCACTCCTGGCAGGCTCAGGGGACCACATGGGATGCCAAGGATCAAACTGGGGTTGGTCATGTGTAAGGCAAAAGCCATACCTGCTCAGGCCCCATGGTCATACTTTTGTAAAACACAATGTAACTTTTGGTAGATGTAGATGGTTTTATGTCAGACTCATTTTTTTCTCAATTATTTTCTTTTTTTTTTTTTACCTCCCCTCTCCCCCAATGCAGTCACCTCTTTGTCTTAGTAGCTATTCTCTACCACAGTGTTTAGGGGACCCGGAGATAGTATTCTGGCAATATTTAACCCACAGGGCCAGAGGGTCCAATATTCAGGCCTAGCAGTGCTTGACTTCACCAGTATACATACATCTAGCTATGCTTGAGAATACAAAATGCTAGTACTTGAACTCATGTCCTATAGCATGCAAAGTATGCAACCCTCATTTATATCTCTAGCCCTAATGCAGTCAATTAGTAATTAGTCTCTAAAAAGATGATTTTGTGGATGTTCCCCACACCTCCTGGAAGAAGTTCAGGGACAAAGAAACAAGAATTCTGTCTACCCTCCAGAATTTGAACCAAATGGGCTCAGATACCTTTCTAATATTGACAGAGAGGGCCTCAAGCACACAGGTGTTATAGAGATATGTATACATAAATATGTGTATTTACACATATGTATTTACACACATATGTATATATAAATTAAATATTACACATATATATAAACTATATATTTGCACATTATATGTATATGTAAACTATAGAACTTCATGCAAGAAAGCAAGAACTGAAAGCAAGCACTTCCTACTATAATAAACTTTAAAATGTACTTGTTAAAGAAGCAGTCTGGGAAGTGGAAGGGAAGGTAACCTGTGTCCATCAGTGGAGGGAAGTTGACACTTGTGGTTGGATTGGTTGGAACAGTCTATTTCTGAAACTTGACTTTGAACAATCACAAGTACTTCATTAAAATTTTATTTTTTTATTTAAAACATTTTAATTTTTTTAGTTTTTGGGCCACACCCGGTGACACTCAGGGGTTACTCCTGGCTATGCACTCAGAAATCATTCCTAGTTTGAGGGACATTATGGGATGTTGTCCTAGGTTAGCCAAGTGCTAGGCAAATGCCCTACCGCTGTACCACTGCTTTGGCCTCAAAAATAAAAGCTATAGAGAATCTATCAGCTATGGTGTAGGAGTTTGAGGGGTGTGGGCATAGTCAGGGAAGATGCCACACTGAAAAATTGCTTTGCTGTATTGAGGAGGGTGCATAGGACTAGCCCTATGCTCAGGGCAAGCCTTGTATTTATGTGAGTTGTTTGTACCCTTATATGGTCAGATTGCCACCTCTCTTAGTTCAGAAATACAATGGGGAGAATAAGTGAGAGAGTATTTATTTCAATATTGTAATGCCCTTCAAAAAAGGGCTTTAAAATCTTTAATCTCATTTTTCCCCTTTCTCCACCATGCAGAGAAGCTAGCATGAACCTGAACCCAAAGCCTACTTTCCCGAGACCTAGACACCAAAGGTCTCCTAGCTGGACAGAGACATCCTCCACTGTCATGCAAGTTCCATGTGGGAAGATCCTACACCCAGACTTCCATTTGGGAAGCTTCTCTCATCCCTCTGAGCACCAGCCCTACATCTGTACCACCATTCCTCATCCTGCAAGGCCTTGCTGTGAATTAACTCATAGGAAGTGCTAGGCACAATAGCTGATTTGTAGACTGTGGAATAACAAATTTATCCTTTTCTCTTTCTTCTACATCAAAATCCAGAACCTCAGTGTAAAGGGAGCTTGAAACTCACCTCACATCCCCAACCCCATTTCCAGGCAAGCCATGTAGTTATTTCCTCCTGCTCGAAGGAAAATGTTCTGCTGCTGGCCTTGGTGCTTGATACCTTGGTCCCAAGGCATGGCTGGGATTTGTGGCCTCCAGATGTCACATGGATTTTTTTCTGTTTCCTCTAGTCAAATTGCAGAAATTCCATTAAAACTTGTTTTACAAGACTTTTGGTATATATGCACAATGATATACTACTCAGTTTGAAGAAAAGAAAAGACGAAATTTGCTACTACATGGAAGGATCTGGAGAGTATTGTACTGAGTGAAGTTAGCCAAGGAGAGCATTAAACAAAGAATGACCTCTCTCTTGCATGGGATATAAAGGAACTTAACAGTATACCTTGGTACTTTTCTATTTTTTGTACATTTTATGCATATTATTTTTGTTCTTAATTAATGATTTAGAAATTATATTTTTATTCTATCATGAGCTTTTTGTTTCTCCAGAACAGTGGTCCTCAAACTATGGCCCGCGGGCCACGTATTGTATTTGTATCTGTTTTGTTTCTTCATTGCAAAATAAGACATATGCAGTGTGCATAAGAATTCGTTCATAAGTTTTGTTTTTACTATAGTCAGACCCGCCAGTGGTCTGAGGGACAGTGAACTGACACCCTGTTTAAAAAGTTAGAGGACCCCTGCTCCAGAAGTAGATAGACAACTGACTTTGAAACAAGAGAGCAATCCTATCTGGCAGTTCAGTATCACAGAGACTATTCAGAGACTGTTTTGATGGATATTTTTGCAATAATCCTCAGAGACAAAGAGAGGAGGGCTGGAAGATCCAGCTCACAATATGAAACTCACCACAAAGAGTTGTGAGTGCAGTTAGAGAAATAACTAAACTGAGAACTATCATAACAATGTGAAGAATAAGGGAAGTGGAAAGCCTGTCTAGAATATAGGCTGGGGTGGGATGGGGTGGAGGGAGATTTGGGACATTGGTGGTGGGAATGTTGCACCAGTGAAGGGGGGGGGATGTTCTTCACATGACCGAAACCCAACTACAATCATATTTGTAATCAAGGTATTTAAATAAAGATATTAATTTAAAAAAATAAAATTTTAAAAATAAATAATGCTCATCATATAAAAATGTTTTGATAGTTATGTGACTTACAAGTGATACACCATAAATGTATAGTGTCAGTAACTTAATTAGTTTGGCATGTGCATACATGTTTGAGGTGATACCATCTCCACACTGAGGTAACAAACATATCTATTATTTACAAATGTTGCTGAGTTTCTTTGTTTAAATGATAGTTTGATTGATTGAATTTTAGGTAAGAATATTTACCATAAGATCATCTCTCCCCAGCTCTAGCCGCATGGGGTTTGGGGAGACCCCATGTGGAAGGCCTTCTCCCTAACTTGGGTGCGCTGGGAGCCTTAATAGGCCCCAAGCCTTCCCCTCTTTTGCCCCCGGTCTCCAGGCCTTCTGGGATGGCAGCCCAGGCGGCCAGAAATGGTTGGTTTTCACTTGGGGTGTCCTGAGATTTGCTTGTTTGCACTAAGTTTGTCACGGGCAATTTCTGACTAGTCCACATATGGAAAACCGTGTGGGGGCACTGTATGTATTAAGAGTATTCCTTATCTCTATGTTATGTTTTGCGTATCCAGAATGTCCATTTTGTATTCTGCCCTTTCCCACACCCCTACAAAGCTCATTTTTACTCCTTAACTCTCTTACCCCCAAAAAATCACTAACCCACATTACTCTTTTTAACTTTAGTACTGCACAATCCTTATCACAGACCAAAGCCGTGCATTGTGTGTGACAACCCTAAACTGTTTCAAAAGACATAAAATGGACACGTATTTCTTTAGGATATTTTGTGTTTTTTCTCTGACAGCTATAAATCTTACTAAATGTTCTCTTATACAGTGACGATTCTAACCACTTTTTATCTTCTCTTTATGAGCTGTTCAACAAGGAATTTTGGTGAGAGAATCCCCCAGTTTAATGCTTATGATTGAACTATGTCATGGGGATTGTTGGATTTGTTCTTATAGTCCCCATATGCACCAATAACGCCACGTGGCATTGCTCCTTTTTTGCATAGGCACATTAAAATGGGAAAATACTATACATACAAATAAGATCTTATCTAATAGAGATTGGAACACACAAATCTTGTAGTGCAAAGGGACCTTATACCCTGAATATTGACATAACGACCTGGCACAGATCTCAGAAGTAAGGGCATTTTCCATTCACCCCTGAACCAGGGAAGCCATCCACGAAACATCCAGGTTTGTCTATATCACCTGGAAGCAATCCTCTGCCACGGAAGACCCTACCGCTGCTCAGACATAGACCTGCTCAACAGAGACTTTCCTTAACACTGAGAAGACTTAACAACAACGACCTGCTTACAAGATAGGGCTCTCTGCATTGCCCTTTAATGGTGAAGTGAAACGAGAAGACACCCCACATCCTGACTTCAATGTAGGATATACAGATTCCAGGATATTTAATACAGAAACATGATACCAACAACAGAGACTGTGTGAAAAATAAAAGTGTGTTGGCACTACAGACAATGTCTTGGATTGGATGATCTAGCTTGCCTGGAGCCTAGAGGTGGTCTTATGGAAGGAAACTTCAGCGGTCGGGTCTCTTTGTATTTAACCCAAGGTTATTCCTTTCCATTCCCCTCATATTTTGATGAGCCTATGCAAACAACAATTGCCACTCTAACACCGTTTTTACTGTGCTCCTTTGACTCTAATCCTTAAAAAAAAAAAACACTTAAAATTTGAGGTTAACTTAAGCTAATATGCATGTACATGGAAATGTAAAAATTACTATGCCTCTAATGCTTAAAGAGTTACGTAAGTTTTATGGCTTTAGCTTGCCTTGTGTGCTGTTAAGAAATATTATAATGTGTTACAATCTGGGGACTTGAGGGACAAAGAAATTGTACATGGATTCTGTTTTATTTACCTTAATGTTCTTTGGCTGAAAGTTCAAAGTTAAGATATCAGCAAGGGGTCTTCTTCTGAGAATTATGTTATGGGTGATTGTCCTTCCACTGTAACTTTACCTTGTCCTCTTTCTTTGCATCTTTGTTCTCATAATTAAAAATAAAAAAAAATTTAAAAAAAGATCATCTCTCCTAACAAACATTTAAATTACCAATTGCATATTATTAATTATTACTCCAATAGAAGTTAATCTTCCTTTTAAAAAAAAACTGTACCCGGGGCCAGCGAGGTGGAGCTAGAGGTAAGGTGTCTGCTTTGCAAGCGCTAGCCAAGGAAGGACCACAGTTCGATCCCCCGGAGTCCCATATGGTCCCCCCAAGCCAGTGGCGATTTCTGAGCGCTTAGCCAGGAGCAACCCCTGAGCATCAAATGGGTGTGGCCCAAAAACCAAAAAAAAAACAAAAAACAAAAAATAAACTGTACCCATCAAGCAAAGTTGTTCACTAACCCTTCAGAAGATTCCTGTGTTAAAAAAATACAAGCTGAATTTTTCTCCCAAATTTTCTTTCCCTGCCTTGATTTTTAATTCCACTGTATATTGAAATGTAAAAGAAAAAAGATTATAATGAATATTTTAAAACATTTTGTTATAAGACAAAACAAGAAGCCATGAATCCAGAGGGGTTTTTTTAGACCCTGGAAGGATAGCGTTTATTGGCAAAATATTACAGAGTGTAGAAGGAAATAAATTGTTATTAATCAAAATAATTAACTTCCTGTGACACACAGTCAAGCTTTGTGAGTAAGAAAAAGTGCTTTAAGAATGATTACCTCATGGGGCCGGGCGGTGGCGCTGGAGGTAAGGTGCCTGCCTTACCTGCGCTAGCCTAGGAGACGGACCGCGGTTCGATCCCCCGGCGTCCCATATGGTCCCCCAAGCCAGGAGCGACTTCTGAGCGCATAGCCAGGAGTAACCCCTGAGCGTTACCGGGTGTGGCCCAAAAACCAAAAAAAAAAAAAAAAAAAAAAAAAGAATGATTACCTCGGGGCCGGTAAGGTGGCGCTAGAGGTAAGGTGTCTGCCTTGCAAGTGCTACCATAGGACGGACAGCGGTTCGATCCCCCGGCGTCCCATATGGTCCCCCCAAGCCAGGGGCAATTTCTGAGCATATAGCCAGGAGTAACCTCTGAGCATCAAATGGGTGTGGCCCAAAAACCAAAAAAAAAAAAAAGAATGATTACCTCAGAGTCTTAGTTTCTTGTAAAGCTAAAAATCTTCCGGTTAGAGGAGGGGTCAGTTGTTAGGAATAAGGCTCTGGCAGCTAGGTCAATATCAGGGCAACCGAGGACACAGGAGGTAAAGTATTTGACAGGATTTGACATTACAGCCTTGAGTAAGTAGGCATTATAGGCTGGATTAGGAATTTTTCCAAAAATTATTAACAATGATAGATATATAGGAAGAAGAGAGATAAAAGACTCCCACAGAATTTTGTTTGTTTTTGTGTAGAAAGAACCTTCACAACACATGTGATGACTTAGATTCTATATAATGTGTTCTTGCAACTCCAAAGCCTTCTATGACTCCTGTAGGATTTTATAGAAACTCAGGGAAATTATTATTATTATTATTACTATCATTATCATTATCATCATCATCATTATTATTAGCCAGGCATTGGGGCTCTGGATAGTTCCTAGAAAAGAACCAGAGCCAATGATGCTCTAAGTCAACTGATAGGACCAAAATAAAAAACTTCCTTCCCAAAGGGAAGTTATATAGAATCTCCACATGGATATAGCCTAAGGCTAAAGAGAACTAAAATAAAAATGGATTATTTTTAGTTAAAAAATAATAATAAAATAGAAACAGAGTTTTGGAACTGTCTATGAAAAATAACTTCAGGACATTAGTGATAAATATTCAGATGGCAGGTCCTTGTGGTTTGCAGTGTCCACATATATTAGACAAGTAAACAAGTATAGTCAATGTGGTGATATTTCTTCAGTATTTCAAGATTTCTGTTTCCAGTGTACAGGCTCTTTGGGAAGTCTAACTTCTCAATCTATAAAAAAATGAGATATGTTAAAACAATTTCCTTTTCATGTTCATCTTTATTTTACCGAGTATAATAATAAATAAAATGTAACACTAATAAACTGGGCCTGCTATTTTTGAAGAAGCACCAAAACCTTAGATATTATATAGACACAATTTACCTTGTTAGAATTTGTCATGGAGGAATTCTAGACTGAATTCCTAAGAACCTCACATAGTTTAGGGTCAGCCCTCTCTACTCTGTACTTTCCAGACGAGGGCTTGAGGCCACTACCAAGGTATAGTCTTACAATGTGATATCTATAGATAAGAATACTATAAAATTATAGTAACCAACCTGTTATAGTCTGTCTTGGATTGATCATGTGCAAGGCAAATGCCCTACCACTGTGCTATCTCTTCAGCTCCAAACTGTTTTAATTCTACTTCTAATAAGATGTAGCCTACCAGACTTCAGTAAATTGAAGCTTAAAGGGGAAACATTATTTAAAATTCTTCAATATAAAACATATCAATCCAGGGGCAGAAGCAATAGCACAGTGGTATGGCATTTGCCTGGCACACAGCTGACCCTGGACAGACCTGGGTTCAATCCCTGGCTTCCCATATGGTGCCCTGAGTTAGGAGCGACTTCTGAGCGTATAGTTAGGAGTAACCACTGAGCATCACCATGTGTGGCCCAAAAACAAACAAACAAACAAAACCCAAAAACATATCAATTCAAGTGAAATTGCTTAAAAGTATTTTCCTCCTCAATAGTCATTGTCCATGTAGAAACTTCATTTTTGAATAATAATTCACAGTCCAGTTTTTCCCATAGATTTTGTAATCTATTGTTTTCATTTTGTTTTGTAATATGTCTGTATTCTAAAATTTTTGGACTGCCATACCCATCTGCTCTCAGAAATACCCCTGGCAGGTTCAGGGACCATATGGGATGCCAAGGATCAAACCGAGGGATCAAACCTGAGAAAGGCAAATACCCTACCTACTATGCTATCACTCTGGTCCCTAGAGTGTTTTTCCAGTCTTTTCCTATAAATTATTTTAAAGATAAAATATCAGGATCAACAACATCTTAATGGTAAGCAATTAAAAATAATCATATCTAAATTTCCACTAACTAATAAAAGGGGGGTAGCTCAACTGTATGATCTATAGTATCCCCAAATAATATCTGAAATTGACAGAATATATTGGCCTTTAAATATTTCATGTTGACCTTATATTGTACATGTTATTATATTATACATTTATTATATTATACTTTACACTTATCTATCTATCATCTATCTATTTAAAGGTTAAATATCTTTCCCTAGGTGATAAAACTTCTCACAAATTTTAACATGCCAAATAGACCCAAAAATATGCATTTTTCCTCACAGGAAAGAGAAAAATTAGTATTAGATTTTTAGACATGGGATCGGTGCTGAAACATCGTATGTTTAAAACTTAGCTATAAATAACTTTAAATAAGTGCTTTAAATAACAATATTTAATAAAAACTTAATCTACTGAATTTATAAAAATCATTATATTTTTTTTTCAAAACACTTAAAGTTGTTTTACTTGTTTGTATTTTGAAGATTTCATCCTCGTGGACTTTCTGTATCATATAAAACCTTCTATCACAAGCTTTTGATGTGTTTTTGTTTGTTTTCTTTTGGGGAGTGGTGACATCTGATGGTACTGAAAGCTCACTCCTGGATCTCCTCTCACAATTACTCCTGGCAAGGCTTGGGAGACCGACTGTAAGGTGTACCAGGTGTAGAACCTGAATGAGCTGTCTGCAAGGCAAGTTTCTTCCCAGTTGTACAACCCCTCTGGCCCCAGTTTTGTTTCAGCTTTAGGAAAATTACATCATCTTCCCCTCAGTTTATTTAAAAATCCTCTCTTTCATCTTTCCTGATTCAGAAGACATCATTTGCCTTTCAATTATTCTCACATATTCTCATATGCATAAACATGCATATACAGTCATAAACATGCATACTGGTCACTATACTTAATTCCTAAAAATCCTAACTTTTCTAGGGATATTATGTCTTTATATTTTTAAGGAATTGTATTATAATTTTTAAATTTATTTCTAGTTCAGCTTTCACAGTCAAATTGCCATATTCAAAACCACTAAGGCTTTAATTTGCCCAGTTTCAAGATAGTAAGAATTTAATTTCCCCACAAATCTTTAGCAGATTTCTGGAGGTTTTGCTATGTTGAACCACATAGTAAGCTCAGATAGTTGCCCACAGTGTTGTCCAAAATCAAACCATTACATCACTGACTAAAAACTAGAGGGCTATACATCCCAGTGGAAGGGGGTGAATCAGGCCTCACAATGGCAATGGAAGGAATATCAGTTAAAGGGACAGGCTTTATGGATCAAGGTCAACAATGACCACCAAATAGATAAGGCAGGACATCCACTAATTTTTTTTTTTGGTTTTTGGGTCACACCCAGCAGTACTCAGGGGTTATTCCTGCCAGGCACGGGGGACCATATGGGATGCTGGGACTCGAACAAATGACCTTCTGCATGAAAGGCAAATGCCTTACTTCCATGTTATATCTCCAGCCCCTGGGACATTCACTTCTTATCCAGGCTTGCCTGAGGGATATCTAGATTGTCTCAGGAGAGCCTACCTTCAAAGAGATGTATGTTTTTGTTTTCTTAAAGGTACATCATTTTTGGTTCTTACAGAATACCTTTTGGAGCATGTTGACCAATCTCTTCAAAGGTCTGCATGGAACATTAATAAATAATTTGTGTGCTGAATGGATGATAAATATATAGAGCTGTTTAAAAATAGCCACATCAGACAGTTTTCAGAATGATGGATGGTATAACAGAGATTCTCTATCACATAAATAGGTGTTTGGACACCCAGGAATGATGTGCAAACATTGTTACTCCATGCATAGTCAGCAATTCTGTTGACCAATTTCAAGTTATGAAGTAAGAGACTTATTTGCCTCACCCAGATGGAGGCATAAGCAGGAAATGTCCCCTGAAATCAAATTACTATGTGGAAAAAGGGAACTAAAACAGTGACAGAGAGAACAAAAGGTTTATGATAAAAGTTATGTATGGAAAAATCTTCCAACCAAACCCAATTTTCCAGTGACCTTTGGATAGTGAAGACTGAGCATCAAAATGGGAGCTAAAAAAGAAAGAGCACAATTTGTTTCCATTTTCTAAAAATTTTTACTGTTATGAGTAGAAACTTCACTTCTGTGGGAAGGTAAAATAAAAAGGAAACATATCGGAATGATTTTTGAAGTGCTTACTTTAGATAGTAATTTTCTTAACTTTTGAATCTCTTTCTGGGGTAGAAACTCAGAGTATCCAATATCTTTGTATTCTAGAGTGTGGCACCTTTTTTTTTTATTCCAAGCCTAAACTATGAAAAAAGACAATTCTAAGTGATAACTGCATATAAGCGTCTCTTCTAGAAAGGACACTTTGGGTCTCAGGGCAAGAACTCCATCTGAATTGGTAGAGACAAAATGTAAAATATATGCAAAAGTAGCAATCATTAAGGTTAAAAAAAGAGACAATTAAATGTATAAATAGTAGTGTCCTACAAGATACTTGGTTAGTTCACTTGAATATATGTTCCACCATTTATTCTACTTAAAAAAATTTTTAGAGGGACTGGAGCAGTGGTGCAAGTGGTAAGGCATCTACCTTGCCTGCACTAGCCTAGGACGAACCATGGTTCAATTCCCCCAGCATCCCATATGGTCCCCCAAGCCAGGAGCGATTTCTGAGCACCTAGCCAGGATTAACCCCTGAGCATCACCAGGTGTGGCCCCCCCCCCAAAAAAATTGGTCTAATTACACTAGATAGAGTCTTAATACAAATGTTAAAGGAAAATTGAAAACTCAATTTTAGATGTTTATAATTAAAAATAAGTTTCAATTAATAATAATCACATCTCAAAAAAACCTCATTGGCTATGATACTGCCACTATGCAAAACTCATAATTTAAAATAAACATTGAAAGAAATGATCAGATTTGATCACCGAACCCAAAGTCAATGACAACAGAATAGATACCCAATCTACAACAGGCTGTAAAGTAGAGACCAGTTACACTAGTATTCTGGGGGGTAAAGGAGGGAGCTATGGGATACTGTTGGGAACAGGGGTGGAGGGAGGACAACATGGTTGGTGGGATTGCCCCTCATTCATTGTCACTATGTACTGTAAATAATTCTGTGAAAGATTCGTAATGCATTTTGGTCACAATAAAATTTATTAAAGAAAAAGAAAGAAAACTTATTCATTGGGTATGATAGTGAAGTAATTGTTTTTAATCACGAGGCACCAAAACAGGAATGAAATTCAGTACCTCCTATTTGGGTTTAATATTTTGCTCTAAAAAGTACCGGTGGGGGGGTGTTATTGCAAAAACAAAATACTGAACATACTAAACTGAATGGAGCTCTTGTTGCACTAGGTTGATGACTCAGAACCTTTCATAAGCTTTTACTATGGGATATCTCCAAATTTTCTGTGAAAAATAAGGCTCATGCAGGAGAATAGGGTATGAGAGACCCAATGAAAAGGCAGAGTGTCTGCAGATTATTTGAAAGAGTTGCTGAAGGTCTATGTCCTGGCTTTCGTTTTTTGTTCAGACTGATTTTACAAATGAGAGAATTACTCACATGGGAAATTCCTTAGGGTTTCTCATACTGGCAGGAAGAAACCTTAACTGGAAAAGGAGGAAGAGTTGTTCCTGGAAAAACTTTATAGAGTTTTAAAAAATTAAATGCAAATTATCTATTGTCTAGAGGATTGCTCATTCAAGGGAACAAAAGCACTAAGGAATTTGGACCCTAAGTCATGTCTGATGAAAGCCTGGACAAAGGAGGATAGGAAACAAATTCTTCTGCCCTCTATGATCCTTGGTCTCTACCCCTGGTTGACAGAGACACTATTACAGGGATAAAAACAAGGAGGGCAGGAAGGCTTGGGTAAGGTTTTCATGGTTTAACAAGCTATTTTTTTTTTGTCAACCAGCAAATTTAGTCAGGTTTAATTTGAGTCTCCTCACATGCAAAATATGAATAGCAATTACCTTCTTTACCATGTTACTAGAAATAAGTAAAATAACTGACCATAATTTCTGTAGCTTAAAAGTAAAAATTTCCATGTAAAAGCAGCATAATAATAGCTGTTCTATTATTTCAATCTCATGAAAAATTTTTACTTAACTGGGCCTTTTATGCTGGCAGACCAGGGGGCAAAGGGTGGTGGTATAGGATGCACTCTGAGAAAATTGGTGAAGGGAGGTCTATACTGGTGGTGGGAATAACACTAACTCACTGTATATCTGAAATTTAAATGTGAAGGTCTTTGTAGATTTCAATCAAATCAAATAATAATAAAAAAGAAATTACAGCTCAGTGTGGCCCAAGAGCCAAAATAAAATAAAATAAAACTACAGTTATTAGTGTGCTGGTTTTACATGCAGCATTCTAGGTTTAATTTCAGGTTTAATTCCAGGCATCCTATGTAGTCCCCTGATATACTTATATTTATAAGTAATAGATACTTGAATATAGAGCCAGGAATAACCCTGAGAACTGTTGGAAGTGGCCCCAATCAGAAATAAATAAATAAATAAATAAATGTCATTTTTTTTCAGCAAATAAGAACCAGCCAAGAGAATTTTTGAAAGTTGTTTTTGAAGAATTTGAATACATATAAAGACAATAAGGAAGGAAATACATAAGTAAAAATATAAGTTAAATTGAATGGTTATCAGGATGAATAGTTAAGAATTTATCTTTTTTACTAGGCTATAAAGTCATTTTGATCTACTAAGAAGATAACTGTAAAATCATTGCTACCCTACTAAGCATACATATTATTTTTATTTTTTAGTATACATTTTTTATTGTGACTTGTCAACCAGATAAACTTTGCTAACTGTGTTACATTCACAAAAGTGCCAGATTATAAAAAATTACAAAAATAGCAAAGATGTGCTTCAATATAGACAGGGTCTAGTGTAAAAACAAAGATTTAAACAGCCAGTTTTTCTTTTTCCTTTTTACACTAATACCCTGCAAAGGTCTAAAGTGTTGTTTCTTTCCCTTCTCACTTCCATTAATTTAAATTTAGATGTGATTCCAGCATCAGGAGGCTTAGAGACAAGCTGACATCTGAACCCACTGCAGTGGTTCTAGACGCCTATGGAAGAGAGAAGAAATTCTTCCATTGGAGTAAATCTTTTGTTTACTTGACAGACATTAGCTTCTCAATCCAAGATCTTCTCTATGGTGTTTAGGACTTTTGTCACACTGAAAATGACTCTAGTAATGCTGGAGATCTTGGGTGGGGAACCTGGGTGTAGAAACAGGATTTCAGATAGTTCAGCATTTTGGGTTCAGGAAATCTCAGTGGCCGGATCTACCTCAGTTGGTAAACCAGGTCTTTGTGGGTTCAAATGTTGCATGAGACTTCCTGCTAAACTACTCAGTTTCTCAACTTCTCACTCAACCTAGAGAAGGAGGAAACCAAATCACCTTGTTCTAAGCTATAAGCCCTTCTGACTCATTCTAGTAGTTTCTGTAAATGGTAAAGATTTGGTAGTAAATTATAACTTTTGGTTTGCTATGTCCATGGATCTCCTAAAGAACTGTGTTCCCCACTTCTACCTCTGCCATTGGCCCCTGGAACATCTCATCAAATTAACCATTAACTTGGGTAGCAACTGCCAATTTCTAGGGTCATTCAGTGCAACTCCTCCTATGGTCAAAAACTTCATTCCTTCAGGGTGAGTTTTCAACAGGGCCATCTTCCTTATGATTCTTCCTCTCTTGCAGGCTCAGAGATAATAAACTCACTGGAGGGAAAACCTAAGGGATGTAGGAGTTTTTGCAGTAAGTCCAAAAGAACATTTTTAAGAATCAAAGGCATTGAAGTATATTTATCTCTTCACCTGCACTCATACATACACAGAGATACATCTGAACACTGAGCTGCCATCAATGAAACTAATAAGAAATAGATTCAGGCTGTTTTCTCATTGCATTTCTCTTATTACACTCGTAAATAGTGGGTGAGGCTTTAGGAGGCAGTTAAATGAAGTCCCAAATCTTTCATTTTTGACCTGGACCAAATTTTGGGCAGAAAATCACCTCTAAAATATAGGAGGAAAGTACCCCCAATGTCTCATAGAATTCTACAGTCCCATTTCTTTAACACAGCATGGATCCCTAGCTGCAGACTTATGTTAAAGTACTTGTTTTGAAAGATAATTAAAACTATGCTTCAACAAAACTGAGCATGCAGTAATTTTGCTTCTGCATTTTCCATTTCCTCTGCAGAAGTCCATCTCCATGTTAGATGACAAGTCTTGTCCATTCCTTCTCTATTTCCAACCTTAATGATTATCTACCTGTCATTCAGTCTAACATCATTATTAATTGACTAGTTATTAAAATATCAGTTAGTTAGACCTGAGTTAGATCAAGGGACTTGTTAGTAGTGAAGTACTGAAGGTCAGGGTGTCATTAGAAACAAGAAAACTGGGGCCGGCAAGGTGGCGCTAGAGGTAAGGTGTCTGCCTTGTAAGCACTAGCCAAGGAAAGATCGAGACCTCGGTTCGATCCCCTGGCGTCCCATATGGTTCCCCCCAAGCCAGGGGCAATTTCTGAGCGCTTAGCCAGGAGTAACCCCTGAGCATCAAATGGGTGTGCCCCCCCCCAAAAAAGAAAGAAACAAGAAAACTAATAAAAATGGAGTGTCCAGAATGAGGGCTGGAGCATTGGTAGGACATTTACCTTGCATGCTGCTGACCCAGAACAGACCTCAGTTCAATCCCTTGGCATCCCATATGATTCCCCCAAGCCAGGAGTAATTTTTGAGCACATAGACAGGAATAGCCCCTGAGCATCACCGAGTATGGCCCCAAAATCAAAAAAATAAAAAGTCCAGAACAAATAAAGTACCCATCTAACAAGATACTGAAACAAGGAGCATCCTGCTGTTAGCTAGCTTATGATGAAAACCAGACCTTTGGGTGGGATGGTACCCGGGTAAGACTGAGACCAACGAGGAAAACTTCAGACAAAATATCTTTCTCCATTCAACCCCATAGCATTAACCCTCAGCCTTTAGAGCAATAAAACGTACACATTCAGCTTTATAAAATCAAGTCCTTGAATCCTACCTGGAGGCACCTATCCCAAGTTTGAGTACATAAATTCTCTCTCTTCTCTTCTCTCTCTCTCTCTCTCTCACTCTCTCTCTCTCAAGTCTCTCTTATATTTTTTAAATAAAACAACTTTACTATCTTCTTTGGAAGTGATAAAGACAAAAAAAAAATCTGGAACCCAGATGGAGACTGAGACTGATGGTTTTCCTGCAATGAGCTTAACCACATCTCAACCTGAAAAACATGGCTTCCCAAAAAAATTCATGTAGTAAGAACTAGTCCCAGTGTTCAAATAAGGTTCCAGGGGTTGTTTAACTGTTGAATTAGTGAAGCTGCCAGGACTTTAATGTAATGTCCCATAGGAGCTTGTTCAAACTTTGCCAGTCTTGATCTACACCCAAGCCACAACACCCCACTGACTACCATTACCTTTTACTGCTTTTTTTTTCTTTTTTGGTTTTTGGTTTTTGGCTCACAACCGGCAGCGCTCAAGGGTTACTCCTGGCTCTACGCTCAGAAATCAATCCTGGCAGGTTGGGGGGACCATATGGGATGCTGGAATTCGAACCAATGACCTTCGGCATGAAAGGCAAATGCCTTACCTCCATGCTATCTCTCTGGTCCCTGCTTATTTTCTTTTTAATATGATAAAAATCAACTATAATAAAGTTCCAATGACCTTCTTTGAATAATTTTAGCACTGGAAGCTTATTAATTTGAATAATTTTGGGGTGGTACAAAGAAGGCTTTTCTCCCAGAGAATGCTTTTTATCCCAGGGTAATATTCCTTCTCTTCTTAGGAATAAAGCCAGCCCATTTTTTAATTCCCCAGGGACCATTCTCTTCCACATCACCTCTGTAACAGAGCTAAATTCCTCTTGAGTCTATGCCCTGGGGTGAAGGTGTGTTATCATCCTAGAGAGGGTTAAAAAATTTCTGCTGTTATGCATAATCTTGAGGTTTCATACATGCAGAAGGAATGCAATCCATCCTTCCATTTACTATGGTAAATGGGAGATTTATATAAAGATACAGGCAACAAAACAGAAATAGATATATACCTTCAAACGCTCCATCTCCACAGAGCCCAGCCATCACAGAGAGAGGTGTCAGTAACAGAAAACCTTTGCCCATTTTTTTTTGGGGGGGGGGCACAGTGCTTCAGTGCTCAGGGGTTACTCTTGACTCTACACTCAGAAATAGTTCATGGCTGTCTTGGGGGACCATATGGGATGTTGGGGAATCCAACGTGTCTGTCCTGGTCCAGCCACATGCAAGGCAAATGTCCTACCACCATGCTACCACTCTAGTCTCATTATTACTAAAATCCTGCAACTAAGTACAAGTATCCTTAAATTTGGTTTTGTTTTTGTTTGTTTGTTTTTAGCTACTTCTGAGAGTCTGATGGAAGTTAAGGAAAGTTGATTTTATCTACACTTAAAACAATGTATTCAATATCAATTACACTTTAAAGGCACATAAGTAGTTAAGACTATGGCTGAGAGACTTCAGTGCTACTCCTTGCCACTTTTCCATCACTAATTGCCATGACACATCACTCCAGTGGGGTAATGGGTGATCTCTCAGGGCACAGCAAAGAAAATCAATCCTGGGCCTGAGAGATAGCATGGAGGTAAGGTGTTTGGCTTGTATGCAGAAGGATGGTGGTTCGAATCCTGGCATCCCATATGGTCCCCTGAGCCTGCCGGGGCAATTTTTGAGTGTAGAGTCAGGAGTAGCCCTGAGCACTGCCAGGTGTGACTCCCTCCCCCCACCCAAAAAAAAGAAAATCAAACCTATGAAATAAAGCAACTTAAAAAATGGGAAGTTCACAAGATAAATGACAACTTCTCATCAGAGCCCACTCCTAAACTGAGACCTGATTAGGCATTAATTGTCTCATACTTTGTACACTGAGTTTTATTTATATATTGGACTACCATCCCTAATTTAACTTATTTGTAAAGTTGGGAGTGGGGAAAGAGAAAACTTTCACATTCTCTAAGGACAAAATAAACATGGAACCAGTGAAGATATCCATCAGAACTACCTCATTATGTCCTGATAGTGCCACCTCTCATTATATCCTCTATGTAGTCCCTAATTCCTCAAGTCATATCAAAAACATTTTTCTGAATACTAACATTTAGCTTAGAATATATTATTCCTCACACCACCATTCCCCATATCACCCATTTGAGAACAAGTAGGAAAACGATCAGCTTTGGTAACCCAGACATTTTAGAATCCTTAAATCCTAAAATCATTGAGGATTGTATAACCAAATAGATTTAGGAATAGTTGAATTTGGGAAGAAAACAAGTAAATAGGAAGCATTGCTGGTTCCCAAGAGATGAGAGTAAATAACAAGAGAAGTCTCTTTTTTTCCTCCTGATTTCCTCACCCTCTCCCAGAAACCTCATTTTGCAAGAAAAAAAGAGATCAAGAGAGAATTATGGTATCAATTATTTTTTTATTGTACAGAGACATGTTTGAAGGCCAAGCCCCAAAACACAGTAATTCTGTTATTCATTGTGGGATTGTTTGTGGGCAATCACACCAATCTTTATCAGCAGTATGAGGTACTCCTCGAAGCTCACGGCACCATCACTGTTGATATCCAATTCTCTGAACCAGGTATTGCTGTCCTTGATCTGTAAAGAAGAAGGGGAAATCATTCAGACTAGGACATAACTGTCTAAACAGGATAGTTGATCACAAGTGGCCCAGGACACCATCTTAGGCAGGTAGAGAATCCCAGCCACCTTCAGTTCTCCTTACCCTGGTATACTGAGGACACTCCGTATCTATCAAAGTCCTGAATTCAGTCATGCCAACAGCATGGTTATTCCCTTTCATTTGGGAATACTTGTGGAAGACTTCAATGAGGCCATTCAGGGCATTCTCCAGTTCGGTGGGCATGGTTTCAAATTATTTTTTTCTGCCTGGAACTAAAAAAGCAAGTTGGGACTTAGGGTTGAAGAGGGCACCTCATCCTACAACAAAGAAAGGATTAGTTGGGCATTATAAATCTCAGACTTTGAATTCTTGTTTCTGCTGTGCAAATAACTAAATCCAGTAGATGACTTATTCTGATGGAAGGAATTAATATATATTACATGAGCAATTCACTGCAATCACCCTCACTTCCAGCCCAAGAAGGGTCCAGCTTGAGAAACAAAAGTGCCATCAGCCTAACCTTTCCAAAAATCCAATTTCTTTGTTATCCCATTTGTGCTTTGCTCTTGTGGATATCCTGGATCTTTGTCTAGACTTCTCTCAATGTTTTCTTGCCTTAACAAGGCTACTTTATTCACCAGCCCTCCCAAAAGAAAAACCAAGATGACAGGCAGGCCCAGTCAATACCACTTACCAATTCACCTTGAAGCAGAGTTGACAGAGTATGCCAGGCTGAGAGGCAGCTCTCTTTTATAGGAACTGGGCTTGTTTAGTACCTTGGTGCATTTGGCCATTCAGAGACAGTGAGTCTCTCCTGAGGTTGCTACAGACTTTGGTTTCCCAACCATGTGAATGGAGCAATAATTATGCAGAATGAAAAACTCTGATGAGTGAGGAAAGTAATGTCAAATGAGGAAGGTGTATTTCAGGCGGTACAGATCAGAAGGAGGAAACCGGGAAAAGAGGTGTAGTAAGGACTTCTTTGTGAGGTTCCTGGAATTAACTTATTTTTACTCAACCAGGACTTTCACTATCACTATCTTCACTATCACTATTGCTAATTTTGTGCACTTTGTTATGTGCATATATAACATGGATTAATAGTTAATAATAATAGTTATATTATATATAACTATATATAATATTATATATTATATATATTATATATTATAGGAGCTCCTCAACCATCTTTGGGATGATTATGTTGCCTGACTCGTGAGCCCTGGCCTGGCCTTAACAGGAAAGCATATATCTCTGTGGATGCAGGAGGTTTTTCCTGAAGAATCTAGAAATAAGTCATACCCAAGAGGATAGGGGATCTGCCAAATTCTCTTGGGGTTTCAGAAGGAGAAATTTTTTCCTATCCCCACCATCATGTTACACAGATGCACTAGTTTCTAACTCTAATAATTATGGGTGTGCTCCCCAGCTATAAAACATTTTCCATACAAACTACTAGAAGATCACATATTTGTCAGGAAATGGATATAAAAACTACCTTAAGTCTCCGAGGAGAGATATATAAAAGTCCAGACCCAATGCCAGAAGGCCAGGTTCCATAGCACACTGTAGATAAGTTCTGACAAGAACATGGCTCTCCTCGAAAATGCCCCTTTCCTGCCATTACTCAAGTGTTCAAATACATTATTGCCACCTAGAGGATGTAGATGGGAATTAGATATATATTAACTATATACTTAGGTGACCTTGGGTCCTAGCCCTTTCAATGCTTTAGTTGCCTCAGATATGATGTGGAGATTAAAATTAGAGTCTATCCCAAGCCAATGTAATAAGAATTCATATTTTGGCAAGGGTATAATAATATCTAGAATATTTCAAGAACTACAACTCAACAAAAACAACATTATTGTAAAAGTGAGCAAAGGGCTTGAGTCATATCTCCTAAGACATACAAATTGTCGATAATAGTACAGGGAGGTCCAAATCATTAATCATACCCCTAGAATGTCTAATGTAAATAAAAAGAATATAAAAATGTTTAGAAGAATGAGATCTTTGTACACTGCTAGTAGCAATGTAATAATGCACCAATTATTGAGAACAAAATTGATGGTTCCCTAAAATTTTACAAAGGAATTACCATATGATCCAACACATCTATTTCTAGACATATATTCAATTTAATTGGAAGCAGGGACTCAGATGTCAGATATTAGTACACCAATATCATAGCATAATTAACAAGTCAAAATATGGACATAGCCCAAGTGTCAGTTCACTCATGACTGGATAAACAAATGAGATATAAACATACAAAGGAGTATGGTTCACCCTTTTAACGGAAGGAAATTCTGACCCATGTTGCAATATGGATGAAACTTGAGGACATTTGCTAAGAGATGGAGTCACCAGACAATAAATACAGCATAATTATATTTGCATAAATTTCTTAGAGTAGGTATGTGTCAGATACTGAAAGACAGAGACAGACAGAAATTAGAATCAGGGATTCTAGGTCCTGTGGGGATGAGGAGAATGGAAGGTTCTGTTCAATAGATATAATTTCAAATTTCAAGACAAAAAATTTATGGAGCTTGGTTGCATAATAATATAAAGCACTTAGAACAAATGAACTAGACACTTAAAAGAAGCTTGAGGTCAATTTTATGTTATGTGCATTTTGTCACAATTTTTTTGTTTAATTTGTGTTTTATTTGAGAGCCAGAGGCACTCAAGAGTCACTCTTAGCTCTGTGTTCAGATTACTCCTGGCAGGCTCAAGGGAATATATGGGATGCCAGGGATTGAATGCTGGTCTCTGCGTGCAAGACAAAAGCTCTATCCAGTGTGCTATCACTCTGGTCCCTTTTATAAATTTTTTATCTAAAAATATAATCTAATTTATAGTATTCTAAATGATGAACAGTTTCCAAATATTTTATTTGCATTTTTTTATTAATGTTATTTTTCTTTTTTCTGCTACATCTGTCAGTGATTGGTGCTACTGAGGGGTCCATGTGATGCTGGGCATTAAACCTGGGGATTTTGCAAACAAAGAAAGCATTATAGCCCTTTAAAAGTTAAAAGTCTGCTCCCCCAAAAAAGTGTGATGTACTGAAAATAATGCCTAATAAGCACAGACTGCCTGAATGTAAGTCATGTCCTTCATTCTGGAAATGTGTCTAGGGTCTAGATTAGTAAAACCAGTTTGCCTCCCAGAATCCAGCATAGTGCCTGGCAAGCACAATAAAATTACAATCATCAAAACCAAGAGCAAATAAAAGCAAAATAATAGTCAAGATTGGTTAGGGTATTTTTGTTTTTGTTTTTGTTTTTTTTTTTTTTTTTTGGTTTATGGGTCACATCCTGCAGTGCTCAGAGGTTTCTCCTGGTTCTGCACTCAGAAATTGCTCCTGGCAGGCACAAGGGACCAATGGGGTGCTGGGATTAGAACCACCATCTGTAGCATGCAAGGCGAACACCCTGCCACTGTGCTATCTCTCTGGCCTCAAGATTGGTTGGATTTTAACAGGAATAGTTCTAAATGTTTTGTTTCTATTCATGTAATTCTCACAATAGCCCTCTGAGGTATGCATTGCCCTATTTTCTGCTCTACAGATGAGGAGACTGAGGCCCACAAACAAATACATTTGATGTATAAAATGAATTGACATAACATCATCCACTTCCTCCCTGCCTGGAAAAATCTCTATGGGTGTTATCATTTTCAACCCTCTGCATCCTGCTTAGACACATATATTTCATGCCCATCTCAACCCTCCTTCCCTCACACCAATCAATACTAAGTAATTGTATTTACTTAGGTATCGTATTATGGCCTCTTCTCAGTGCTTAATCTTGACGGCTCACAGTACTTGCCCTAATATCTACTTATCTTGCCTTTCTGTTGGGACCAGAAGTACAATGCCAGGGGCACAATACATTTTATTTGACAATTCAAATGACCCAAATACATTTCTCATGCATATTTGACGTTCATCCATAGTAGAAGACAAAGGTGTCTCTTGTTATGTTAATAAGGTGACTTTTTACAGTGTTTAAGAATGGGAGTTGGTGGCCAGTCCTACCTTTCCAGACTTCTGGGTAAGAAGAGGAATAGAAGATTCACCCATCACACTGACTCATAATGAGCTTATCATTTATGTCAATGTAATGAACTCCCCTCAGAAGCACAATAGTACAGAGTCAGAGAGCATTTGTAGAAGTAACCTTGAGAGAGAGGCAAGTAGGTCTGGAGAGCAAAATTAGCTCCATGTCCTTCCCCTGTCCCTTGCCTCATGTTTGTCTTCTAGTTTGCTCTTCCTGAGTTATATCCTTCTGCAATAAATTAGTAATCTAGTGAGTAAATGGGTTCTTTGACTTCTGAGACTGCTCTAGCAGCTTACTCAAACCTGAAGAGGATGCCCTTATTTACATTTGTTGTAAATGTACATGTCTCATTTACATGTGTTAGTCAGAAACACAGGTAACAGTCTGGGCTTCTAAATGGCACCAACTGTGTCTCAAGTAGAGTTCAGTCTTGGGAAATAGAGTTCTTAACCTCTGAAACAAAAATGATCTCCAAGTCATCCAAAGTGATATGCTCTCTGCAACACCTTGCTGATGTTAGATCTGCTTATGGCATCAGAAAGTTTCATGCATACTCAGTTTGGAATTGGGTCCAGACCCCATTGAAGAAACAAAAACCACATACTCTTACGGTCTGAAACACAGTAGGTGCTTAACTAATACTTGCTGAGATGGGGCTGGAGAGATAGCACAGTGGTAGGGCATCTGCCTTGCATCCAGTCGACCCGGGAGGGACCTGGTTTAAAACCCAGCATCCCATACGGGCCCCCAGCCTGCCAGGGACTATTTCTGAGTGCAGAGCCAGGAGCTCCAATGTGTGTGGCCCAGAAACCAATCAATCAAGGAATCAATCAATAAATAAACTTTATTTTAAAAAGCTTGCTGAGGGCCAGAGCAATAACACAGCAATAGGAAGTTTGCCTTGCACATGATTGACCCAGGAAGGACCTAGGTTTGATCCTTGGCTTCCCATGTGGTCCCCAAGCCAGGAGTAATTTTCCAGCACATAGTCAGGAGTAACTCCTGAGCATCACCGAGTGTGGCCCAAAAACAACAACAACAACAACAACAACAACAAAAAGCTTGCTGAGAGGATATGAATTTGAAATTGGACTTTACATCTGTCCTTAGCCAATGCAAAAATTTATTTTTACACAACTAAATAATCTTTTAATGAGGCAGGGAAAAATCAAACTTCCTTGAAAAGAAGTTACTTAGTCTCTTGAAAAAGAAATCTGTCTATTTCTCTTCATTTCTGATGAATGATGAAGCTAAAATTCAACCAGTGATCAAGTGCTTAGTGTATAATTATATTCACCACACCCTTTCCCAGATGACAGAGGATAATGACACCTTACTCCAAACATCACCTTATATTTTCAAGGTGTTTTTTACATCCATTAACTTATTTGATAATGTTTTTATGTGGATACTACAGGTACAATTTCCCCCATATTACAGATGAGATAACTGAGGCCAGAACCACTCAGAGTTCTTCCTAAAAGCATATATTCAACTTTGTATTGATGCTTATGCTTTAAAAAAAATCACAAAAAATAAGAAACTTCCTTTCCCCAGATTCTCCTTAGAATTTGTCCAGGATGAACTGTATCTAGGTGATGGAGACAATATTCACCCAGACTGACACTTCAGGAAATTTCATTTTGAATCCACTCCTTTAAGAATAGTTCTGGATGAAAACAGTTTTCTTTATTTGGGAAGTTAAGAAAAAATAGAGCAATTCCCACAAAGCAGACTTAAGCTAGACACATGGATCACATGGGCAAAGCACAGAAGTCAAGCAACAAGAAACCCACAATTTCTTCCCCGACACCCCCCCCCCCCGAGATACACAGAGCCTTGCAGGTCTCAGGGAAGTTGGCTGAGTTGGCCTTGCAGAATAGGGCCCAGAAATTGAGTAAATGTTTTTTTTGGGGAAAAGCAGAGTCTGTCATCATAAAAAACAGATATGAGGAAACCTC
This sequence comes from Suncus etruscus, assembly GCF_024139225.1. NCBI lineage: Eukaryota > Metazoa > Chordata > Mammalia > Eulipotyphla > Soricidae > Suncus > Suncus etruscus. The sequence continues at coordinate 30,222,439 of NC_064866.1, read as the reverse complement.
CGAGAAGCTGAACATGATCCAGTTTACGGAAGGAGCTCAGCCCCAAGATGTGTCCCAATGTCCGGACCAGGCAGAACTAAGACATTCTTTGGAAACAGGCAGGTGTGGGCCAGGGGGATTTGGCCAACCTGTCCCCTCAATGTTCAAAGATCAGCTGGAATCCATGACATTTCAGGTGAGATAGTCAAGTATGTCTTCTGAGCCTGGAGGAAGAATAACCTGTGTTAGATTGTAAACTTCTTCCACATCTGGATGAAACTAACAGCCCATCCACCCAATGAGGCACCACAAGCTTGGCTCATGGGATTTTAACCCAAAAGCTCCCAGTGATGCATTCTGTGCTCTCTCTGTGTATGTATTTTGTGCTTACAGTAGGCCCTGTATGGGTAAAGAAAAAACAGAATGTAAGCCCATAGACTGGTGGAAGACACAAACAGAAAAGCACAACGTTGGAGTGGAAGGAATATATCTTTCTAGGGACAGTCAGACCCTATATCAGGCAAAAGATCTAAAGAAGCAGAGTGGTGCCTGTAGGGTTCCATAGACAAGAGAGCAGAAGTTGGTGGCAGGCAAGGCCCAGAAATTGGTGGGTGCAAAATCAAGAACTTAATTTTAGGGGCTCTGAGGTATAGTATAGTAGAGAAGGCTCCTACCTTGCACTCAGTGAACCTAGAGGTTTTTGTTGTTGTTTTATTTTGCTTGTTTGTTTTTAATGTATTTTTCTTACAAGTCTTTCACTGTAATATTTTAGGTACATAATGACATTGAATCAGGGGCATCCCCACCACCAATGCTATTCTCCCTCCATCCCTATTCCCAGCAGGCATCCCATATCCCCTTCCCTTATCCCCACCCCCCCACACACACACACCAGGCTGCCAGTATAAGTGGTCCCCTCTGTCTAGCTTGTAGATTGGGTATCGATTCTGTTGTCATTGGCTTTGGATTTGGTGTTTGAGTCTGATTGTTTTTTGTTTCTACTTAATGTTCAAATGACTAGTACTTTTTATTATTTCTCCCTCAATTTATGAAGCAGAACAAGATGGTTCAAGTTATGAGGTTCTGATCTTTGCAAAAGCCAAGACACTATCTACAGAAGACCTACTGTGACTACATAACTGGGTAGAGCTTATCCTGGGACAAATAAAAAAAGTCCCTTGTCTAGGCTTTGGCCTACGATCTGTACAATAACCAAGATCTCTAATTCCAGAGGTCTGACTGAGACAACTGCAACTGAGCAGATCTTCTGGAAACATAATGAAAGATGAACCTGGGTTTTATCTTTTGCATCCCATATTATTTCCCAAGCCTGCCAGGAATGATTCCTGAGTGCAGAACAAAGAATAAGCCTTAAGACCAATGGGGTTGAGCCAAAATATAAAATAAAAGAAAAAGAAATTGATTAAAAATGTAGATTGCTTGAGTTCAGGACACTGCTGGCCTTGCCTGGTGTTTAGATTTATTTGGGGAAATAAATCAAATTGAATCCCTTAAATGATTGGGTTTTCCCCCAGCCCCCAACTCACACAGTCATTTACACAGGGAAGAATACAGGTCACCCACATTCTCAAATTTATAGTTTCTACCACAATAAGCTCAGGACACAGATTTCAAAAATCCATCTCTGAGAGGAAATCCACTAAGGTGGGTCCTGGGAGTCTCTCCCAAGAGGCTTTGCATCAGATTCTGGGGTTCTGGGGAGAGATAAAGGGCAAAGAGAGAGAGAGAGAAGGAAAAAACAAACACTAAAGAGAGGGCAAAGACAGGAACAGACTAAGCTGGGAGAGTCAGGACCACAGGACTTAGATCATGAGTCCAAGTGTTACACCCACATCCATCATCAGTTTTCAATAGTAAAATTGAACCCAACCCTCTCTCCTCCAGGAAGCCTTCCTGTCACTCACATTCCTCTTGTTGGCATAAACTGTGACAAGCTAGGTAGTGTTTGCCTCTGACTCAGCATGCATAACACTAACACACACACACACACACACACACACACACACACACACACACACACACCAAGATCTCCCCAACTGGTCCCCACATGAGCACCACCTCCCTCATCAATGATGGTGCCATCTTCCTGCTTGCCCTCTCACCTTACCAGACGCAGGCTGCTCGGCCTTCATTCATTCTTCCTATAAAGTTCTCCTCTAGCACAGGGGATCTGGAAAGGTGTGAGCTGTGTTCAGACCTGGCTCTTGCCACATCACTCATGTGTAGTTAATGAGTGATCTGAACATCACTAGAGAGGTCTGGTTTCCATGTTAGAAGCCATCACCCCGGACAGGAGACTCCACACTTTCACTGGGCCCAGGCTTGTCTCCTCAGATAGGGGACTCCCAGAGCCAAGAGCTGTTTCTCATCCAAAATAGACATCTAACTAGGTAAAGTCAATTATTTTTCTGGACCCATAGAGATGTCTAGAACCATAAACTGACAACAGCCAGAAACATTTACCACATTGCTTTATTCTCTTTCCCCACCATCAAACTTTCTACAGGCAAGCATGGTGCCTGCACACATACATGTGGACATTCAGAAACTCATGGCAGAGCTCTCCATTCTCCTGGCTGCATTCAGGCCACCTCTGCTCTGGGGAACAGGCCTGTGCCCCTTCTAGTAGAGGTTGTATTGAGCAGAGTAGTGGGCACACAATTGACGATGGTATTGCAGGTGGTAGTCCTTCACCAGTTTGCCCACGATGTAGAGGAACTCATCAAAGCAGATCTGATTGTCTTTATCCTTATCTGCTGCCCGAAACAGCTCAACAATGTAGTAAGGCTCCTTCCGGCCCTGAGTGACAGACAGGCAGAGGTCAGTGACCCGTTGTCCCAGTGGGAGGAGGACTGAAGAGCTGCATGATGATTTGGGCAGAGGATTGGTAATTAAAATGTCATCACTTGTGCTATAAGAGAATCCCAGAGTGCACCAGGTTCTGGTTCAAGAGCAAAGGGGTATTGGGTATCACAGCTGTCAGATCAGGGACTGAACAGGCCAGTGAGGGGTAAAAGTCAGCACCTCTTTTTCTATAGCAGATGAAAGAGAAAAACAAAATGGCCCCACACTTCCAGTCATATTTTACTTATGGCGGCCCAGCCATAGGTGGAAGCTGCTTAAATCTGTCTCCCAGGCTGAGCTGTATGTTCCCTGTGGAGACAGTGAGCATGCTAGATTTCCTGTGTTCACTCTTTCAGGCCAGAGTTCATTCAGCCTGCTACCTGTTTTCTCAGCTCTAGGGCAGGGATAGTAGTGAGTGGGCGAGATACCTGCTCGCCTGCTTGCTGGGGCACATGCCTGGGAATGTTTGTGACATTTCAAATATGACCGTTAAGAAAAGTGCAGGGTAAAGGAAAAGGTAACATCAAAGCCACCAGTGGTTCCTGTAGTAGATGTCCCTGAAGGCTGAGAATGGGGGGAAACATCAGAAAAGAAAGCAAAGCTTGACCAGAGAAATCAGAGGCTGGAACAAATAGCACAGTGGTATCTGCTGACCCTGAAAAGACCCATGTTTGATTCCTGGCATTCCATATGGTCCCCTGAGCCTGCCAGGAGCAATTACTGAGTGCACAGCCAGAAGTAATCCTAAACACCATTGGGTGTGGCCAAAAACAAACAATGTTGCTTTGGGTCTTCCTACAAAAATGTTTTATGATCAGTTATGTCAACTATGTGATGCATTTTCTTTAAATAAATTTAAAAAACAAGCAAACAAAAAAGTCAGGAACCAGCGATTAATGAAGGACTAAGTGAAGGACTTAGATGAACTTAGGTGGGTACTGAGGAGCTTCTTAGGTAGTGACAGGGAAACATTTAATTGAGATTAAGTTCATGAGAATAAACAACCCATATGGGAATCCCTGTGAAGGTGCCAGGGCAGGAAATCACTGCATCTGGGAGCTGTCCCTGAGGACAGTAATGTGCACTCCTTTCCACTTCCCTCTTCCTGCTTCAGATGCAAATCCACAAAAATCACTGACTGAACAACAGCTAGGCTCCTTGCCATGAGCTAGGTCGCCCCCTGGAGGTGAGACGAATTTCCAGTCCTCTCCATCCCCACTGCAAACTCATGGTGATATTCTGGTAAACTGAAGTCATGATGCTTTGCAACGTCTCCTGCAAAGTGACCGCAGAAAGTCTTTCTCCTGAAATTCAAGAGCCTTGAATCCCCTGGAGATAGCATCAGAAACCCTTTTTGGGAAGAGGACAGTGATACACAGACCCTCCTATGATATTGCAGTACTTTTAGGACTAGGCCCAAGGGCAGAGAAAAGACCATTATGGGCCTTGGGCTGATATAGAGACTCCAGCAGTCTCTATATGTGCCTATTCCACCTACACCCAACTCTCAACAAGTTTGAGATTTTTACCATAGGGCTGAGATACAAGAGGAGGATAGGCTGGACTCCAGGAGAAAGAACTAGAGTGCAAAAGTAGATGCAGTGTTCAGTGGCTGGCTAGAGGAGCCTGAAGAAAGATTTGGGAGCTATTGTCTCAGGAAGCAGCATGCACAGAGGCATAAAAAAAATTTAGGGTTTAAGACCAAGTTTAGGGGATTAGTTGTTTTTGGACTAAAGTGGGGCCCAGCAAGGAGTTTCAGGAGACTTGTCTATGGTCTTACTCCTACCCTCAGCTCTCCCTCAGCCTCCCTCCCTGGAGCAAACTTAGGAGACAATTGCATGTACTTCCATCCTCATCAATCCATAGCCCAAATTTTACCAGTCCTATGGACCCTCCTTATCCCTGCTGGATCCAGGCCTCACACACCAAGCTGTCCATGAAGCGGGGCACATTGTCCATAAGCAGGGCCTTGAAATCATCCAGTGACAGAGTCTCCACATCCCCCTCTCGAGCAGCATAATGGTGGTAGCAGTGGATGATTTGGAAGAGGGACACCTCCATCGGTGTATCCATCAGTTCAGGTGACTCCACCCTGCGAGAATAGGGGGTGATTATGATGCTGTGAGCGGGCAAAAGGGATAAGCAGAGAATCCATGAGTGGGGATGGACTCAGGACTGACCAAGCACTTCCTTCTCATAAAGCTGACTTCTCTGCAAGTGGTGTGAATCCTGCCCACACAGCTCCAAGTGCCTGCCTGCAGAAAACTGAGCTTTGGGACTCAGTACAAAGCTCTTTCTGATGATAAATAAAAACAGTGTTCTATACCTCCCAGATTCCCTGCCACGTGAATACTTGCCTTCAGCTTAGATAAGACCTGAAGCCAATGCCAAGCAAGCTTAGATCTCTGAGATCCTATATGCTCCCCAAACCCTACCAGGAGTGATCTCTGTGTATTACTGATTGTAACCCCAAAAGAAGAAAGATCTGAAGTCAAGCATGAGAAGAAACTTAATTTTGAAATAAAAAGCATTTGATAATAGAAGTCTTTCTAACATCCTTGACAAAGTAAAATTCCATATAACACCCTGATGACTCGGTAATAGTAACAACCTGTTTTTTGAGGCAGGGTTCTCTGCATTGCCACCTAATGGTGAGATGAAACCAGAAGATGCTCTGAATCACCCTGACTTTGACATAGGATCTATACAGAAACCAGGATTTTTAACTACAGAAAACTGACAGCAACCGTGATTGTGAAGAGCTTTTACTGGGACTACAGAGAAAGACTTTGAGGTTAGACAACTTAGTATGCTTGGAGCCTAGAGTTAGTCTTATGCCAGGATACTTCATGTGTAAGATCTCCCTAATTTTAGGCCAAGGTTTTTTTCCTTTCTATTTGTCCCATATTTTGCTGTACTTATGCAAACAACTGCCCACATACCTTTTTATTGCATTTTTATCTCTTATCTTTAAAAAAAATAGCTTAGTAAACCTTCTGCTATTGTATTAATGACTTCATTGAAGATCAAATAATTTTCACATATATACTTGCTACTGAACTCTTTTTTTTTCTTCCATTTTTTTATTTTTTCTTTCTGTTTTAAATAATGTTGCTTTATGTCATCTTGAATCAAATATATTTGATAAATTATGTGATACATTTTTAAATAAAAAATTTAAAAAAGAAAGTAAAATTCCTGTATCATAAATTACCTTATTCTACCAATATCATGTGTTCCAGTAACAAAGATACAGGATGGTGGAGATATAGTACAGCGGGTATGGTACTATTATGGACATGACTGACCCAGACTTAATCCCTGGTATCCCATTTGGTCCCCCAAGCACCACAGGAGTAATTCCTGAATGCAGAGTCAGGAGTAAGCCAAAACATTAAATAAGTAAACAAAATATCCTAATCACTCTAGCTCTATTCTTCTGTATTTTTATTTTCCTTTACCCAGTAAATCTGCAGACAGCTCCCTATTTCTTGAGGAACTAAAGGAATCCAAAAAGGTAAAGTAAAAATCCCAAATGAACAGGCCAGAGTGATAGAACAGTGGCAGGGCATTTGCCTTGCACACTGAGGGCTCAGGACAAACCTGGATTCAATCCCTGGCATCCCATATGGTTCCCCAAACCTTCCAGGAACAATTTCTAAGAACAGAGCCAGGAATAACCCCTGAGTGCTGCTGGGTGTGGCCCAAAAATAAAAAATAAAAAATTCTAAATGAACACAGCTAGAGCTGGATCCAAACCAAACCAATGTCTTTGACAATCATCCCTGAAGTCAAGGGTGGTTTTTATTTGAGGGTTCCAGACTTCTCTTATGTTCATCTGCACTGTGGACGATCAGACTAGCAGCCTGTCCCTGCTGCCTCCACAGAGTCTACCCCCATCACAGTCCAGCACAGCCCCAGTTTCCCTGGCTGTTTCTTTGTTTGGTTTTGGGGCCACATCCAGACGTTCTCAGGGATAACTCCTGACTCTGTACACAGAAATTGCTCCTGGAAGTGCTGTTGTACCAGATGGGATGCAGAGTCAGCCATGTGCAAGGCAAATGCCCTATCCACTGTATTATTGCTCATCCCACAACTTCACAGCTTACTTGAAAGACGTGCTAACCTGTGTCAGGCCGATGCTGCTCCAGTTCCACAGCTTCAATCCGTGGTTCGTCTTAGCTCTGTGGATCTTGGGGCGCTCAGGCAGGAGACAGTTGGCTTAGAGGGCCTTTTGCCAAGTGCCACATCCTCATGTGCTTTGTCTCTGTTGAGGGCAGCTGGTTTTGTGACTTCTCGTGAATTCATCAGCAGCACAACTGAACCTTAATTGCATTCCTGAGTTGATGTCACAGAACACTGACTTCCTAAGATTAACTGATTATCTCAACCAGTTTCAAGGGCTCACCTTACCTCAGAGCCTGAAGATCTGGTCTGAGGTTGTTGAAGTTACAGTCATGTTTTCCTGCCTCAGATCCCTTCCTCCCAACTCCAAATTTGGGTGGGACCCCACAACTTAAATTAAGTCTTCCCAGGATGTGATCCGTCAATTAGTGAACCCCCAGACCCTAGACATGGGTGCAAATTCACCCAACACATATTTCTGGAATATCTGTAGTGTGCCAAACCTTGTCTGGGCAATTTGAGTGAGACATGAGGCCAACTCACAGGCTGCAGACAGATTAACACATCAGTACTATGTTCTGTGAATACTTTAAATTTTGCAACATGAGACAGGATACCTGGGCACCTAGAAAGGAGTGCCCTCTCCTGAAGATGGAGAAATTGTTCTTAGGAAGATAATATTTAACTGGAAGGAAAGAGCCAGTTATAAAGGAAAGCACAGAGACGAGACCAAGGAACCAGCACTGACAAAGGTGTGTGGTCTGGCAAAGGGGAGGTGAAATTCGCAGGTTGTAGTAGGACATGCACACTGGAGAATGAGGTGGAGACAAACTGTTAAGGGCCTTTCATGATAGGATAAAGAGTAAACTTTGTACTGTGCACAGAAAAAATAAATAAGGGCAAATGAAGGCATTTAAAATGTGTGAGTGATGGACAGGAGAACAAAGAGAACGAAGTGGTAGAGACAGCTTTGTTATAAATTAGCAACTACAATGTGGAACTAACACTACCACTCTAAGGTGGGTCAAAGACGCAGCCTCATAATAATTTTCAGACACGAAAGAGAGAAGGGCTGAAAGTTACAGCCCACCTCATGAAGCTCACCACAAACAGGGATGAGTTTAGTTAGAGAAATAACTACATTGTGAACTATCCTAACAATGAGAACGTATGAGGGAAATAGAAAGCCTGTCTAGAGTACAGGCGGGGGGTCGGGTGGGGAGGAGGGAGATTTGGGACATTGGTGACTGGAATGTTGCACTGGTGATGGGTGGTGTTCTTTGCATGACTGAAACCCAAACACAATCATGTATGTAATCAAGGTGTTTAAATAAAATATATATATAACTATATTTAAATAAAATTAAAAAAACATAAATTAAGAGAAATGAAAAAAGAACAAAGATGCAGCCTCCACAAAGGTGTCTTCTGCCTTCTTGAGGACAGGTGTACAATCTTCCTCCATCTCAAACCCTCTTTCAACCAAGCCCTCTCACGCTCTCTACATCTTTTGTTCTGGAATGGGCTGCACAGGTCATTGCATAATTCCACCAGAAGGTGACGACAAAGTTCAATTTCTGACTGCAAGTTCCTGAAGATCTGAGAAGAAAACATTCTGAAGGATATACTCACAAATATGCTCTGAAGGATATACTTCAGTTAAAAATCTCTGATTTGCTGAAGACTGGACCTATTGTAGCCAGCAGAAATTTTGCCTTGCACGTGCCCAACTTGGGTTCAATCCCCCGCGTCTCATATGCTCTGATTGAGCACCACTAGGAGAAACCCCTGACTTATACATTGTAGTGGGACAAATAGGAAATTCAAGGTTGTACCCCTCTTCACCTGCCTTTCTTCAGTCTGGAATAAAATTACCCCACACATACCAATACACAGTGGTTTGCTTCCATGGTCTCATCTCACTTTTTCACTTAATGCTGTGGTGGTGTGTACATATTCTCACAAGCAACATAGGCCTGGTTTATTGATGAGTGATCATATCAATTTGTGTATAACAAATTTTGTTTCTTGATTCAGTCTTAGTAGACATCTTTGCTTATTAGGAAAACAATAAAAAGGCCCTAACAAATTCACATACCAATTCTACAAAACATTAATAAAAAAGAACAATCCTTCAAAAATTTTTATTAAACACTGTGTTTCACAATGTTATTCATAATATTGTTGTTTCATGTGACTTTCCACCATTGTCTACAGTTTCCTTCTACCCTCCTAAACTAGCCCCCTAAAGAGCATTATAACAAATTTAATTCAGATTGATTACTTTTAAAAAAAATGTGAAGGGATGGCAAATGGAATTATCAGAAAATAAGTCAAGAAAAGTCCGTTTTCCTCACCCGGAGGCCCCAGCCGCTAACACCAAATCCCCAAACCTGCACAGGAGAGGTCTGTGAAAATCGCCCAAAACCCTCTGTACCTCAACATAGCTGACCATAGCTTAGCGGGAGGGGGCACAGGGACCCCTGAGGCACCTCTCAAAGTTGGAGGTCATAGCAGAAGCAGTAATCAAGAGGAGACTCATAGTAATACAGGCATATATTAGGAAAGAAGAAAATGACAAAATCAACCATTTAAAGGGACACCTTAAGCATCTAAAAAAAATAGCAGCAAAGGAACCCAAACACAAGTAGAAGAAATTAAATAATAAGAACCAGAGCAGAAATAAACAAAACAGAAACAATGAAAACATACAAAGAACTGTTTTTAAAAAGAATAAACAAGATATACAAACCACTGGCAAGACTCACAAGGAAAAAAAGAGAAAACACTCAAATAATGATTCGATCACAAATGAAATAGGAGATTACAACAGAACCTCAAGAAATACATCATGAGGGCTTATTATGAACAATTGTATTCAGTTAAGTTAGAGAAGTTAGAAGGCATGAACAGACTTCTGGAAAAGTATCATCTCCTGAGACTTAATAAGGAGAAAGTAGAAAGCTTCAATAGGCCAATCACAAGTAAGGAAATTGAAACAGTAATTAAAAAACTTCCGAAGAATAAAAGTCCAGGACCAAAAGGTTTTACAGGTGAATTCTATCTAACATTCAGAGAAGAATTGCTATCATTGATACTTAAACTATTCCAAAACATAGAAAAGTCAGGAATCCTCCATAACTCCTTTTATGAAGCCAAAATCATGCTCATTCCTAAAACTGACAAAGATACCACCAAGAAAGAAAATATAGACCAATCTCACTAATGAACATGGATGCAAAAATCCTTAACAAAATCTTAGAAAACTAAATCCAACAACACGTCAAAAAGATTATATATCATGATTATATATCATCTTAGGGATGCAAGGATGGTCAACATATGAAATAAATCAACATCATACACCATGTCAATAAAAGAAAAGATAAAAACATATAAACATACCAATTTATACAGAAAAAGTTTTCAACAAAACCCAGCACCCATTCATGATGAAAATCCTCAGCAAAATAGATTTGAATGGATTCTTTCTCAAGATAATAACACCTGTCTATAACAATTCCACAGCTAACTTTATTCTTTTTTTTCTTTCTTTTTTTTTTTTTTTTTTTTTTTTTTTTGGTTTTTGGGCCACACCCGGTGACGCTCAGGGGTTACTCCTGGCTATGCGCTCAGAAGTCGCTTGGGGGACCATATTGGACACCAGGGGATCAAACCGCAGTTCGTCCAAGGCTAGCGCAGGCAAGGCAGGCACCTTACCTCTAGCGCCACTGCCCGGCCCCCTAACTTTATTCTTAATGGTGAAAAATTTTAAGACTGGCAGACCAGCCACCGGTGCAATAGCCCATGGAACCCAGCATACAACCTTTGCAGCAATCAGTTGACAAATTAGCAAGGATTTAGCTGAAATTGGCAATTCTATCACATATCTGCAGACTTCCTTAACCGAGGTGGTGTTGCAAAATCAATGAAGCCTGGACAGACTGTTCCTAATAAAGGGTGGCCTTTGTGCTGCCCTTTGTGAGGAGTGCTGCATCTATATTGACCATATTGGACTGGCTGAGGACTCTATTAATAAATTGCAGGTGAGAATTGAACAAAAGAGAGTGGGAGGTAGGAACATCTTGGTATCAAAACTGGTTTAATTGGTCCCTTTGGCTTGCTACCCTTTTATCTGCATTGACAGAACCATTCATTATTTTTATTATTATTATTACTTTTGTACCTTGTATTTTAAATCATCTGGTGGCCATTATTAAGAGTTGTTTTCACACAGTTGCAAAGCTTACTAATGTAGTAAATGAGTTAATAGTGCAAACTGGAAACAAAGGATGCAGAGTATGTTATGTGACCAGAAACCCATGACCTATAGGCTGATTTAGTAGTCAGTGACAGGTAAGACTTAGGTGTCATGAGAACGACCTGAGACAGACACAAACCCATATATCCCCAGCCCCTCCTGCATAACTCACTCGGTTCTTATAAAAACAAAAACAAAAAAAAAAAACCGATGGAGATGTTGGGGGGAGAGAAGCTGGGGAAATGTAAGGGAATTTTTGCAAGCTGGCCTTGAATATAAAATAATGTCTCTGTTCAAAGACTTGTGTTCCCTGCTGTTATGAGTGCATGTTGAGTTGAGAAGAAAGTCACCCAGGTCAAAACAACCTGTCCTGACAAACAATCTAGGTTAATGGTGCCAACTGCTATCCTCACATACCATCTACGTTAATAATGCCATGAGCATTGTAACCACTATTCTTATTTACCATCTGAGTTACTGATACACTGTACCTTGTAACTGATATTTTCACATACCATCTGGTTGCTGAGCAATGTAAAACTGTATTACCCCCATTCTGTTCCCCGGCTAAAGTTTGCCTTTAAAAACCCGTCCCTAACTTCAATAAGTGAAGTTTATTGCTCAGACAATACTTCCCTGTTGGTGGTCTGTTGGCTCAGTCTTCCTTCCTCTTCCCGAGTTCGGCAACAGAGGCTAATGGCTGAAAGAGATCCTCTCCCTACCCATGCATTGGCCTCATCAGGGAGCCCCGCAACAGAGCATGACACACAAGACACAGTAGACATTACTTCCTGGGGTAGACTCCTCATATAGTGCTCACTACCATATGGTAGACATGAAAATTATGTTTATCCTAAAATGTTCTATGCTAAATCCAACCCTGAAAGCTCTATTTAGTAACGTTTACCCACGCCATTGATGAATTGCCTAGAAATCGGAAAATTTTCCCCACACAATGTGTTGTCCCCATTTTTTTAAGTGCTCTGACTCATTCCATAAACACCAGTCCTCCAACTACAAACTACAAATAGATCTCCAACGTCTGCCTACAATTGGGTGTGATTGTGCATGTGGTGGACTCCTCTATGTCTAAACTGCATTGTACATAATCCCTGCCTATATCATATATAGTCCCTGCTATATATTATCTTCCCTCCCCCTGTTCACCACCTTACAAAACTCCTATCCTCTCATCACATTTTACCTGTTATCAGTAAAGCTTAAAAATTTTGCAAATATGTTTTGTAGTTTACATAAAATAAGTCATATCTAAAAACATAGAATTAAGCAAGAGTGAAGAGTTAAGAAAATTTAAAAGGGGGCCGGGAAGGTGGCGCTAGAGGTAAGGTGTCTGCCTTGCAAGCGGTAGCGTAGGATGGACCGCGGTTCGATCCCCTGCGTCCCATATGGTCCCCCCAAGCCAGCGGCGATTTCTGAGCACATAGCCAGGAGTAACCCCTGAGCGTCAAACGGGTGTGGCCCAAAAACCAAAACAAAACAAAAAAATTTAAAGGGGAAAATCATAATAGGCCTATAAAATTTGTTTACATTACAGATATTATATTATAGATACTACTTAAGTTTCTATGTTAATAAGCAAAAGATTGCAATAAAGTGTCTATGGATATAAAAAAACTAGTAAGACAGAACATTCAATATAAATGAGCTAATTCATTATTGAAAATGTACAAAATCTCTTAGCATAACTAAGAAAGGCATAAACATACCTTTCTAAGCTATGAGAGGGCAACCGTAAGCACAATGAGGAAGTGCTATACTCAGTGGCTTATGTTGGGAGGTTTGTTCTGTTCATTAAAAAATTTCCTTTAATACTTCTTGCAAAACTGGCTTTAAGATTATACAACCTTGTTGTTGCTTGTCTCTGAAGCCTCAAATCTGAATAATCTATCTGGTTTATCCTCACCAAATCCTTGTGAGGCTGCTCTATCATTTTGTTGAAGTTTTTTTTTTACTATATCTCTACAATCTCTTCTGAATCTCAAAGTGATAGATCTGCTATAAAACTTATAGAATTTTCTTTGCAGTTTTTGATATTTTCTCTCTTTGGCTTTTGTCATTTTGAGTACAATGTGCCTTAGAGATTTTTCTAGTTTAGTCTATTTCTTCCAAAATCCTTTGGACCTCATGGATCTAGGTGCCTGAAATATTCAATTCTTGGAAATTCTTATTAACTATCTTTAAATATTGTTTTTCCATCGACTTTGCTTTTTGTTCTTCAGGGACTCCAATAATTCTTGTATTTTTCCTCTTAATAGAAATTGTAGCTATTTCTATGGCAGGAAAACATTTAAAAATGTAAGTCGAGTCTGTATACAAGTTAAATGGTCGAGGACATAACTTAAAGGCTTCTATTACATCCAGAATTTTTGCTTGCTGAGCAGATATATTAGCAGTGATTTTAATTACAGAGGGAAGTTATCAATAAGACCTTAAGAGTCATCAGTGAAAATAAGAGCAGCAGCATCTAGTGGTGAATAAGTAATTTTAGAAGGAAAATGAAATTCTGTCAAGGAAAATAAAATAAAACATTTCCTATAAAACCTTGAAATGCAATTGCCCATTAATCCTCCATTTGCATTAATTGATTAAATTGCTGTTTGGTGTAACGTATTACAATGTCAACAGCTTCAAAGCCTGTGAAATCAATGCTTCTTAGCCTGCCTTTACCAATAATTAAGGCTACCATATATGGATAGGAACAATTAATTTTCTTAGAAGAACGTAGAAGATGTATCCATTCCACAGGTCCATTTTGCCATAAGCAACCTGTGGAAGTTTAAGCAGTTTTCAAGACCAGCAACTGCCAGAGTTTAGATCACAGTTGATCTTTGTCAACTGGCTGAGGCTGATTGCTTTGTCTACTAATTTAAAGGGCTTCAGCAGCTTCAGGAGCAGCCTCAAGAGTTAGGCTCCTACCCTATAGAATTCTCTATAGAAAACACTTGAACATTACTAATTTAAAAGCATATTAATAATAATTCAGTTTTATCATGTAGATTAAGAAATACACAACCCTTCTGCATAAACCACACAGTCACGCTTTTATTTCTAACCTGTTCTTTTTGCTCCTTTGATTGTGTGGTCCTGCCTCTCTGACTGTGACCAGCACCCACTCAGAGTGCCGAACATGCTCCATGCTCCATGCTCCGGCCTTCTTTCAATTTTGAAACAAATTGCTAGAAATGCTACATCTAAGAGAACAAATTTCCTTCATGATATTAATCATATAAAATTTATGCTATTAAATCAGCTTTATGTAATTTCCAATAAATTACAATTACAATAAAGTACCGTGACATTCAGAGAGCATTTCTAATATTATCATAACCAATTAATATTTTCATCTTCTATAAAGGTATCTTATGACCAACATTCAATTTAATACCTGGTAGCAAAACTGTTATGAAATAGTTATCTCATCAAGCACTCAAAATTTAACAATATTATTTAAAAAGGCTATCCACGGAGCACTGTGATAGAGCATTTGCCTTGCAGGTAGCTAATCCAGGATGGACCTGGTTCGATCCCTGGCATTTTATATGGTCCCCAAGCCAGGAGCGATTTCTGAGAGCATAGCCAGGAGTAATCTCTGAGCATCACCAGTGTGCCCGCGCCCCCCAGAAAAAGGTTAACCACAATAATTCACAACATTTACCACACATAATTTTTATTTTTAGATACCTCCAAGTCAGAAAAAATTTTTTCTAGTAGAAATATAAAAAGGTTCATGAGACTATTGTGTGGTGCTTCTCTTTATTGCTGTAGGGCTCATTGGATATTGAATTTGACATTTATTTTTGCATTGTTATGGTGTTTCAATTACCTTTTTCAAGTCCTCTCTCAAACTGAGGCTGATAGCCACTAGAAGGACTCCTCCTATTTTCAGCATATTTTAATATTTATTTATTTATTTATTTATTTATTTTTTGCTTAATCTTTACCCTATTCTATTGCTTTTCTTTCCCTCAAACAAAACCACATAAGTCGATTTATCTAGCTTAGCCTCTCAAATAGAGGAAGAAACAAGGGAGGGCACCAGGACCAAACAGATGTATGATCACTGATAGTAAGCTAGACAAAGAGGGGACCACCTACTTTAGCAGCCTGGGGGGTGATGGTGGGGGATATGGATTGCAGAAAGGGAACAGGGAAGGGGGGAGGACAAATTTGGTGGTGGGTATTCCCCTGATTCAAGATTAATATGTACCTAAAATACTACTGTGAAAGATATGTAAGCCACTATGATCAAAATAAAAATTAAAAAAAAATAGGAAAGAAGGTAGACTTGAATTTAAAAAAAAATATATATAAAAAGGTTCAAATTTTTCTAAACTAGTCATCAGTATACTCTTTGACATATGGACAATAAATCAATTTCCATAATCTAGTAAAAAATCATTAAAAATAAAACTGTTTTTTGTAGCCCAATTGACTTGAATTTAAAATAACCAAAGTTTTTCTTTACTAATAGTCCTTAATTTACCACCCTGAGTTCCTTTTTGCTAGTATTATTAGTAAAATTGTTCTAATCTAATCCACAGTTGGAAGGGACTAGGCTGGTACTCTTGCCCTCAGAATTTGTTTCGATCCAGTCCAGATTGCCTCATATAAACATAGAGTTACATAGACTCTCTCTCTCTCTCTCTCTCTCTCTCTCTCTCTCTCTCTCTCTCTCTCTCTCTCTCTCTCTCTCTCTCTCTCTCTCTCATTGCCTGTATTCCCCTGGAAATACAGATTTGCAGTAAACATAGAAGAGGAGAAGGAAGTAGACTAATGTTTTTTTTTTCCATGGGGAGGTGCAGAAGTGGCACCTGCTCTTCACTCGGCAATTCCTGCACTCCCCTTTCCACTCATCATATACATTACTTCATATAATCTTTATCTATTCTCCCTCTAAGACTGGCAGAAAAGCAGCTTAGATTGACTGGAAAGTCTAGAATTTCTCCAGGACAAATAAGTCCCAACAGCTGTATGGGAAATATCTGGAGTTTACCAACCCTCTCCTCTGTTCCCTGTGCTGTTTTCAGAATAAACTATAGACATAGAACACAAGCACAAACATAGCACAACATACAATTTCTGCTGAACTTAAACAAAATTCTAGAATAACACAGAACACAGACTGATAAACAGGAACAAAACTAATTACAGACAAAATAGTAGGAGAGAGATGAAAAAAAAATATGGGAAATCTGGACATCTCCAAATTCCCATCCAGTAAAATTTCTTTTGCTGGTTATATTTTAGGAGAAAAAAGAAAGGCCTTTTAACAGAACTATAGTCGACTCTAATTAATATTACCTAATAGATTTTGGAGAATAAAAAATTAGAAAAATAATTAAGAGCATTTAATTTATTTCTTTGCATTTCTAGTTGTTGAATCCCTATCTTATTCCTTGCATTAAGTGTTTTAGTGGCTGTGGTCTTCTTTAGATAAGGGCCTACTCAAAGGGCTTACAATTTTTGGCATAATTGCCATATTAGATCTTGTTAGTCCTATAAAATTTCTAATGTTTTGCATAGGAGGGGTTGTAGCCAAAGCCAGAAAATCTCTATTTTCAAAGACTTCTACTTCCAATTGTGCCTCTTCTTCATAACTCAGCCAATATTTATATCTTTCTACAAAAATTTTATCATCAGAAGGTTCATGATTTTCTAATTTGGTCTCCTGAGCGAGGCATTTTAATTCAGATCTATCACCTATAAGATTCCTAATTTGTATCTATATAAAAAATGCTGACAGATGGATTTTTAGTGTCCTTAAATTCATAAAACTCCTGAATGTCCTGGCCCCAAAGAGTATAAGGGAATATAGACAGAACATATGGCTGGATTGTGCCATGTTCTTCCCCATCACTCCAAGTTAATATCCTTTTACTTGTTCACATTATTAGCCAAACCTAAACCCATTAAAGAATATATGTTGATGACTGACCAAGAGGAGGGCCAGTCCTTTTCAGCTATACAAGTGATATCAGCTGCAGAGTCCATAGGCCTAAAATTTCCTTTCCCAGAATTCTTATTGACCTTATTTTTGAATCCAAGCTATTAAATCAGTAGAACCAAATCCTCTGTCTCCCCCTCCCTCATCAGAGTTGGATTAGATTAAAATAAGGTAATTGAGCAATCCTTTATGCTTTATAAATTTGAATTGTTTTGAAAGTTGATTATGCCATAATTTTAATTTGGCCTTGGAAGTCTGAGTCTATAACTCCTGGAATAATTTGTAGGCCTATAAAAATAGAACTGCGCTCCAGGATTAAGCCAAAAGTTCCAGGGGGTAAAGGCCCACAAATACCTGTCTCTAATAATTGTATTTAAGATTCTGCTGAAATGAGATTATTCTGGCTGACAGGCAAATATAAGCCAGCGCTGCCAGGAGACACGAGGATCAAATCAAGGATAGTTTTAGGAGGGCACACTTCTTGTTTTGCTTGTTCTGTGTTGGTTGGGAGAGGAGGCTTTATAGAGAGTAAATTAGAGCAATCTTGTAAGGAAATCCCTTTAGTTTGGTCGAGGTCAGAGGATGGCCCCAAATCTAGTTTTTTGTTTTTTGGGGTTTTTTTTTTGTCTCTTTTACTACATTTAAAGGGGTGCCATTCTTACGATACTTAGAGTGGCAGTCCCTACTCCAGTAATTGCCCTTCATGCACCAAGGACAAAGCCGCAGAAGGTCCTTGTTAGGACCGATCTTCATCTAAAATTATCTCTATCAGGACAATTTCCTTTATAGTGCACTGACCACAATTATAACAGATAATCTCATTAATTCTCCTTTTTGCCTGCTTCAGATGTTGCTCAAAAGACTGCCATATAAGAGTAGCTGCTAAGGCCATCCCCTGAATGACATCAGAAAACAATTGTGTGTACCAGGGAAATATGTTGGGTTCAAGTTCTGTTTCGTTTATTCAAGGCACAAGGTGGAATACTTATGTTCAATTTCTTGACAGATCATAAGGCTAATTTACCAAAAAAAAAAAAAAAGGCATAGGGGCAAATTGTTCAAGGCATATTTCTGACACAGGATAGTTTCACTTTTGTGGATGCTTCTTAATATCAGTAGTTTCTTAGTAGCAAGGTCAGTTGAGAATTGTTTTGGTTTTATGCATCCTGAACTGGGTCCTGAAATGTTAACTCTTACTATAGTTGCACGTAGGCTAAGAGCAAAGTTAGATTTGAAGGTGAGTAATTATTCTGTAAGACTCAATAAAAATACTTGAAACTACGCAAATGTTCCTCATGAGGTGTGTTTATATATCTGAGTAATGTTTAAAAGAGGCTCTAGGAAAAGTGAGTAATAGTTTTTAGATAAAGAATATTTGAATCCATGTAAATATTAAATCTGAGTAATCTGAGAATGTCAGCTGAAGGTATGTCTCAACTAATATTTATGTTACATCCCTTTATGTCCCAAATGCCTCATGGACAGGCAACCAAGGGCCCTAATGCCTGTGAGCACAGGTTATTTTTTTATTTATTTTTTTTTGGGGGGGGGCATACCCAGCAGTGCTCAGGGGTTCCTCCTGGCTGTCTGCTCAGAAATAGCTCCTGGCAGGCACGGGGGACCATATGGGACACCGGGATTCGAACCAACCACCTTTGGTCCTGGATCAGCTGCTTTCAAGGCAAACGCCTCTGTGCTATCTCTCCGGACCCTCAAGCATCTTTTCTTACAGGTGCTACTTTTTTCATATGTCCTCTCTGCGAGTATAGACTGCTTTGAAAAAGTTTCTGTAATAGCAGACAGCTTTTTAAAAATAAAATAAAATAAAATAAAAACCTTCCCTTTGGCAATTAGAACTTTTATAAACTTGGTGCCTTTCTAGATCTCAGGATTTGTTAACACAGGGGCTGTATCAATATACTTCAACCTTTGAGCCACCTCCAGGCCCAATATTGACAATTACAAACAGAATTACATTGCCTTCCATGTGGTGAACCCAGGTTCCACTTCTGGTAGCACATAAGATCTATCATACCCTACCAATCCCTGAGTACAGAGCCATGAGTAAGCACTGAGCACTACAGGTGTACCCTCACCCCAAAACAACAACAACTATAGGAACCACTCCAGAAATACTCTTGTTTCTGAATTGGTTTAGGATTCAGGTAGAGAATGAGAGCAGTGATTCTGGTTCCAGGAATCTCAACAAGGGAGATAAAAGTTGCTCAGCACTTGAGAGAGTTTTTAGGAGAGACATTTGCTCTCATCCCTGCTTCTCACTCTGTGGTTACCAAGCTTCCTTCTTCTTGAGCAAGTGCTAAGACTGGCAATAGTAATTCCACCCCTCCAGATAAATGAAATATTTACAAATATTCACACAAATGCACGCACGCACACAAGTGTGTGTAATGCACAAGGCTAGGGAGTCTATTCAGCAGTTTGCACTTTTTATTTAACAGCTAGAAGATTCTTTATTCGGAGAACATGAATAACGGGCTTCCTCATCTATTTCAGTGGCCACACTCCATTTGCCTTAACCTTTCCATAGACACAGGGGAGCTTCTCTCAGTCTTTCCCTGCTTTTTGAGTCGAGATCATGAATAAATGTGCAAACTCCAGAGCCAACATACCTAGTTTGAATCCCAGAATTATCGGTGTATAATTGGGAAAGTTATCTTTTGAAATCACCCCACACATGATATTGCTACCCCCTGGTGAATGGCTCTGAAACAGTAGCCTCAAAGAATTAATAAACTAAGCCAGTCAGGAGAGAATCATAGAGTCCAATTAGATACTTGCCTTGTGGTCTTTCTGCACGCCACACCAAAACTGTCCTTTCTTTATTCTTCCATGAAAAATTAAATTGCGCAGAGGAGGGTCCAGTGAGATACAGGTGGACTTTTACATATGAAGGGATAGGTGAAAAGAAGAGAAAATTGGGGAATGTCTTTGTTTTGAGTAAAGGGAGGGTGTTTTGAACTTTCTGTTCAAAAAAATAATTTTTTGGGGGGGGAACATAATGATAGACTCTATCCCATACTCCATCCTAGGAGCAACGCAAAGACCATGAGCACCAACTACAGAAGATGGATTAAAATGACACAGAAGGAACAGAGCTCCTAGAGCCACAAAGAAAGTCTTCACCATTTCTTGATCTGTGTAGCTACCAAGATCTCTAAGTACAGAGTGCCAGGACATACCTAAGCTTTTTAGGGGGGCTCAGCCCATCAGATGTATCCTCAGATTTTCATGGTGGATAGAACTAATTTAGCCCCCATGGAGTTCCTCAAAAGGCCTGCTGTGGACGCCTTTTTCCCCTGCGTGGATGGTTGAGGAATTTCCAAAGGATGCCTGACATTACATTTTCGACAGTATTTGACTACCTCTCCTTTATATATATCAGGCAAAATTATGGCCTTTATCAAATAATTTGGCTCAGAAATTCCAGCACCAAAGTTTATTTGAGAACCCCTTTTTTTGGATATAGTCAGCCCTAAAAGCAAAGACAATTTTTCTCTTTGCAACTGCAGTTTCTGGTAATCAAGGGCATATTGACCCTCCTTTAGAAATAGGGAAGCTCATTCTTGGGGATTTGTTTCCTCCCTTCACTTACCCTCTAAAACTATAGAGTCCAGCCTAGAAAGATCAAGTTTCTAGATATTTCCCACTTCCTCCTAATCCTGATTTTGCATTTAAAGTAAGCTTGCAAGGAGTTACCTTGAGTTGTGATCTTCTCTCTTGTAACTTAGAATGTTTACAGTCACACCCATAGCTTAGGTATTGTTATTGTTGTTCTAGGCTTTGTGATTATAATTATTCTTCACCTGTGGCTAATTTTACCCCTATAAATCCCCCTGCTCAAAAAATTAAACTTGTTGCACTCCTGCCAGAAACGTGTTGACCCCACATACTCTGTGTGGTTTCATTTATTTCATATTTCATATCCGGCCGCTCGTGTTACCCATTTTCCTCCCTTGAAAGGACTCCGTCTCACTAGGATTGCTGAGTCGCAAGACGCCTACACCAACAGAGGGCTGATTTTATCACCCATGACAAAGCAGAAGTCATCCATACACCACAATAGCACCGAGGGGAGAGTAAATGAACTGACAAGGAGTCTACAGACAGTCCCATGACAACATACTTCAAGGGGGGGAGGAACCTTGTATATCCTCAGCCAACGAAATTCCCTCCCTAATGCCCCCAACATTTACTATGCCTATGCTGGGGGAAAAAAATCCCCCCCATTTTTCCCCTTTTTTCTTCTTTTTTATTTTTATTATATCTTTTTTGATTTCTGTGTTTCAGTGTAGATATGGAAGTTGATGTCCCCAATTTCATCTAATGTTATTTTATCTTTCTCTTTATTTTTGTGCTCTGGTATGGTCTTATTGTGGACTGAGACTATTATGTGAAGCTTGCCTTTAGTGCTGTAGTACTCACTGGATATTTTATTTGATATTTCTTCTTGTATTGTTGTGGTACTTCAATTCCTTTTTTCCTGTCCTCTCTCAAACCGAGGTTGAGAGCCTCTAGAAGGACTACCCCCATTTTCGCTTATCTGATTTTTACCCCACTTTTTTGTTGTTCTTTTCTTTAAACAAAACCATGTAACTTGAACTATCTAGTTCCGCCTCTCAAATAGAGAGGGAAATAAAGGAGTATACCAGGACTAAACATATATATGATCAATAAGTAATAAACTGGACACAGAGGGGACCACCTGTTCAGGCGGCTCCGGGGGGTGAGGGTGGGGGATATGAGAGGCAGGAAGGGAATGGGGGAGGAGGGAGGACAAACTTGGTGATGGGAATTCCCCTGATTCAATGTTAATATGTACCTAAAACATTATTGTGAAAGTTATGTAAACCAATATGGTCAAAATAAAAATTATATATTAAAATTTTTTTGATAAGGGCTTATATAAGTTTTGTTCTGTTGCCACCAAATGTAGAATAAATCCCCAGAGTGGCTGTTAATTTGCATAAGCACAGTAATAAATAAATAAAAAGAAAATAAAAACAAATTTAAAAAAAGGTCTTTTAGCAGTAAGTAAGGTAATGAGGAAATCTTTTAACTTCTAGGAATCATCATTAAGGATAGGCTTGACTATAGAAGTGTCATACATCATTCTCAGAACAATAATCTTTTTCCATATCCTTGCCTTATACATATCACAAATTTTTTTCATAGACTTCTCTGAACATATACCTTAGAACCTTTCTGCTATATACTTAATTTGAAAGTTCTTAAAATAC
Organism: Suncus etruscus; assembly: GCF_024139225.1. Taxonomy (NCBI): domain Eukaryota; kingdom Metazoa; phylum Chordata; class Mammalia; order Eulipotyphla; family Soricidae; genus Suncus; species Suncus etruscus. The sequence continues at coordinate 30,199,986 of NC_064866.1, read as the reverse complement.
CCTTACATCAAGCACTGTAATACGAGTCTATGGCATCCAAATTCCTTTTCCATAAACTTCTCTAAAAAAAAATCAATAGAACATTTCTGCAGATAAATCTACAGTTTGAAAATCAATTTGCTACATTATTCTTATAATGAGCACTGTAGTAAGAGTTTACTATCCAAGTTCCTTTTCCATCAACTTCTGTGGACAAAAACATTAGAACATTTTTGCAGACATTGTTTGAGAACAAGGTGCTAAATAATATACACAATCAACCATCACATCAAATGGGGAACATTTACTAGGATAGCTGAGAACCATTAAAAATATCTAACAGCATTAAGGCATTTCCTTGGAACTGTGAGAATATTAAACCACTAAAGTTGGATACATAATTATCTATTTGCCATGGAGTATAGAACAAGAAAGTAACTATTAAGATCTATACTGGTAGAACATACTAAGTTTAACCAGCAATATAGTGACCAATACAAATAGGTCAAGGTAGTAACCTAGAAGAAAGTTATAGGAGGTTCTGAAATCAGATTCTCAGTTGAGCTTTGGCTGGGCTTGGATTCTCCATCTTTTCCTTAGTCTCTATTTTCTGTGGTAGGCTGCTGAGGTCATCTGGGATGGAAAGGCCTTCAGTTCTTAGGCTGGAACATGAGGTCGGGTGCTAACTCATCTTTCTGCTGTTGGTCCCCCTCCAATGGAACTTTCTTTTTGGCTTCTACCCTGTCAATAACCTCAATAAACTGCTGCAGGTTGGGGGGCCAAGGTCCTCACATAAAGCACCTTTGGTAGAAGAAAAGTGGTGGGCAATGGCATTTGGGAAGCTGCTCAGAGTCTTTAGCTCTCTCTCCTTCCCTGTCTGCTCTGTCCCATCTGTGGGGGTCTCTGCTATGTTCAGAACAGGGGCTGTGTGCACCAATGTTCTAGTGAAGGGCACTGCACACTCAGTCTAGCTCAAGGAGGCTACCAAGGTAATAATCCACCAAAGGGTCATCTCATTAACCATCGCTGGGATCTTCTCAGGTCCCTGGGTCGCTTGTTCAGGTGTCAGTTGTAAAATCACACCATGCAAACCATCCAACCCCAGGTTAACCAGTCTGAAGCAAGTAGTCATTAAAAATTAATAAACCAAGCCAGTCAGGAGAAAAGCATTGGGTCTGTTGGCTTCTCTAAGCATGCTATGCCAAACTGCCTTTTATTTATTCTCCCACTAAAATTCAACTAGGTGGGAGAGGACTCAGTGAGGTCCAGGTGGATTTTTACATATTAAAGGGATAGGTGAAAAGAATTGAAAATTAGGGAATGCCTTTATTACGGGTAATGGTAGGGTGTGACTTAACATTATCTAACACTCTATGCTTGCAGTTTGATATATAAAATGAGAATAACAACAGTAATCACTGTGTTTTATGAGGGTACCATGAATACATGCTAAAGTTCTAGTTATCAATGCCTCTGTGTATGTTTATCTATGTGGCATCTGAAATATATGTCCACATCAACAAGCAATTATCTAACACTCAGTAGATATTCTATAATTCAACTCAGTTCTGAAATTATCTGCCTAGAGGTAGTATTTGGTCCCACAGATAAAGGGTTCAATTCTTCAACCACCTTGCAACTTTCCCTTGTCAATCTCAAGTCTAGGTTGTGGCATGTATTAGATCAAAAGTTCCAGTAAATTCCCTACTTGAGTTCAATTAATTTGCCAGAGCAGTTCACAGAAGTCAGAGAAACATTTTACTTACTAGAATCACTGGTTTATTATAAATGGACATAATTCAGGAAGTCAGATGGGAGTGATACATGAGACAAGGTATAGGTAAAGGTCCTAGAGTTGTGAGACAATTACCATTACAACAGTCACCCCAAAACTCTTATATGTTAATCTCTGTACCATACCCTGATGGAATTTTTGTAGGCTTCATAACATTGGCATAATTGAAAAACTCTTGTCACTGGCAGTTTATTCCATTTCTTTTCTGCCTACAGACCAGTAGGACTGAACCAAAGCCCCAACCCTGTAAACAGGTGGTTGGCTTCTCTGGCAACCAGGCCCAATACTTAGGTGAGTTTCAAAACTTGCCTCATTAACACAACAAATGAAATTCAAATGACTTAGAAAAACATTAAGGGGCACTGAAACAGAAGTGAGAAAAACAAATAGCTAGTTCTTATGGAAATCAGAACAACAAATGCAAAGCAATTAGAATAGTGACTAGTATAGATCAAGCCTCAATATGTTTTAACTAATTTGATGGATGCTGTAATTAAAACTTCATAGATATCTTTACATATGTTTAAGTAGGGTAAATTAATAGAATTGAAAAAGTGGCCAATTAGAAGCTTCCATGGTAACTGCACCAACTTAATCTCTCATGAGTAGTACATCTGTGCCTTAGCCCATGAAGGGACAGACAGATGAAGGTCCCTGTAAGGAGGACCAGTAATACGTTTCATTTTGTTTTGGGGTAACACCTGGAGGTGCTCACACTCCTATCTCTCTGCTCAAATATCACTCCTGGAAGGTTAGGATACCAGGGATGAAACCCAGGTCAGCCACTTGCAAGACGAAAGTCCTACCTGCTGAGCTATCAAGACCAGTAATCTATATTATGAACCCAGAAGAAGACTGACTCTTAGTTTTCCAAACTTCTGGCTAATGTTGCCAGATTCCACACAGATAACTTTGTCTAATTTCCCCTGGGCCACACACTGTCCAAAAGTCTTTTGAAGAGGAAAAGTATGTCTTCAGAGAAAGCTAAGAGGAGAGAAACTGGGTTCTAGCCTCATTGGAAAGGCAATGATGAGTTTTACTCTTTAACTTGAGAATAGACCACAGAATCTGAATCTTCAGAAGGATTTATAGTCAAGTAAGGGCTCTTTTTTCCTGAAGATTCAAAAGTCATACTGGCATAGGTGAGTGCTTCCTCAGGGGATGAAAGCTGTAAAAAAAGAAAAAAAAAAGATGAGGAATGAATGAGTTCAAATTGAAGAAAGGCATCTCTTGGCAGGCATCTTGTAGGCTTGGACTGTAGATGACTCCAAGAGATCGGAAGATCCCCTTCATGGATTCAATTGCCTAGGGCCAAGTAAGTATCTAGCCCTATTATGCAAGCAGAGCACAAAGGACTGCTAAAGTGGACCTCAAAGGCCCCAAAACCAATCTGGTGTCTTACCTTGGCTGGAATTTCTGAGTAGGGATCTAGCTGAGATTCCTGGGCTTGGGAGTGAGAGTGACCTGCCAGGACACCAAAAATGGAGGACTCATAAGCTACTTCCTTTTCATGCTAGGTGAAAGGGTGGGATGGGTATGAGGTACTGTAGGATGGAAAAGGGGGCCAGTGAAGGTTTGGTGATAGTAGGGAATGAGATAATGGGCTTTTAGTCCGTGAGTAAACTCTAAATTTTCCACTCAAATCCTAATCATTCAAAGCTATATCTTTCCTAAACACCAGAGAAAAGCCAGCTCATTCCTCAGAAATCACTTACATTTTCTGTAGCTTTTTAAGATGAGGAAGACAAGACCCAGGAGCAGCAGCGTCAGTAGAATCCCAACACAAAATGCTAATATCAAATGTTCTGGATTGTAGCTAAAAGAGAAAGGAAAGAATTGGAAGCCCATTTCCAAAGGAAAACTGCAGTCTTTTCTCCAATGGGCCAATGCATACATTTTTCTGCTCTGATCTCATCCACTAGCTTTTGACTTTTTTCTTCTCTAGTTCCAGATACATTTTAGGCCACCAAAAATTGTTCATAAACTACTATCTTTTGGGGGGGGCGTGTCTCATCCGGCAGCTCTCAGGGGGTTACTCCTGCTCTATGCTCAGAAATCGCTCCTAGCAGGCTCGGGGGACCATGTAGGATGCCAGGATTCGAACCATAGTCCTTCTGCATGCAAGGCAAATGGCCTACCTCCATGCTATTTCTCCAGCCCCCATGACAACTCTTAACACATTTCAACTTTAAGATTAGGGAATCTGTGGCTCACGTAAGACTTGAGGGACCCCAGGATAAGAACTACATTCTTGGAAGTCAGTACAGGAGGTAAGACATTTGCCGTGTATGCAACAAACTCTGGCTTCCTCCTCAACACCCCATATTATCCTCTGAGCAATTCCTGGGATGATTTCTGATCATAGAGCCAAGAGTATACCCTGAGCATAGCCAGGTATGGCCCAAACCCACTTCCCTCTAGAAAATAACCACATTCTCAAAAATAAAAATTGCTTAACTTTTAAGGGTTGGGATAGAGAAGAACACTCGGGTGGAGTATATAGTATTGGGGCATTATATGCATAAAACCCTAATATGACCAGTATTATAAATCATCATGCCTAAAATTAAAAAAATAGAAAAAACAAGAGATTCAGTAATTTTGTTTCTAGTTCCTTTCCCCAGACCTCCCTCCTCATATCCTGAGGACAAAATCTCCGGTCTAAAATCAAACACCATGTCATGTAAGATGATGGGAGACGGGAAAGGGATAGCCACTCACATTGTGTAAGCCATGGAACACCTAGCTGTGGTCACAGAGAGATGGGATACAGAACCCACGGTGGAGGTTGTCATGAGGGGTATCCTCTGTGTTTCTAGGAGGAAACATGAAGAAGGTTAGCATATTTTCCAGTCTTCACCAACAATTCTGTTCAAGTAACTGAGATAGCCCACCTGAAATAAGCTAGCCATGGAGTTTATGGTGGGGATCAGAACTCTGTAAAGAAGAGAATTTGGCCTCTCAGAGCTTGGGTTCTATAACAGCAAAATGGGAACTATAGAACAAGAGTTGTGGCTCATGGGATAGGCACATGACCACATGTATGGTACTAGGCCATACATGAGGCCCAGCACTGTGAAAAAAAATTAGAACTGAAACTTCAGTTACACAAGAGAAACAAGAGGCTACTTCTTTCAGCTCCTCTGTACTTAAAAAAAAATAAGAGAACACACCAGTGGGACTCAGAAGTTACAAGGACCACTGGTGCTCATGGTATCTGGAGGTGCTGGGACTCATGCATGCCAGTAACATGCTCTACCACTTGAGTCACCTCCCTAATCCCATGTGTCTCATTGACAAAACTCATGGATATGAATTTGAAGAAAACTTCTAGAGAAATATGTTGCTTTTCATTAAAATAGAGTATCAAGGACTTGAAAACACAATACCCTAACTAAAAACTAATATTACCCAATGACTTTGGGGTTTGCCTGATAGCTGCTGTCGAACAGCTGTTTGCTCCTCTGTTCACAAGGCAGCTGAGCCAAGGGCAGTCACTGTCAGAAAAGAAGTTGAGGGGGCAGTAAGGGAAGTAAAATAGATATAGATTCCCATACACCACACCTCGTTCATTAATAACTGGGCACAGAGATACCCTTTGCTCAAATTTTGATGGTCAGGCTATTCTCACTGGTTCCCCTTTTCACTCTGCTCAGCACTTGATTTCCTCCTTATACTCACTCAAATTTTGATACATATCATCATGACCTACCAAACATAGTCTCCAGTGATCTCAGTTTAATTAGTGCAGCAGTGAGGCTAGCAATTGTGTCTGTTCAGGACTTACCAGGATTGGTCCTAGGTGTGGAGTTTCCTCCACCCATGTTATCTTCCCCTGAGAATAAAAATGGGAGAATGCCTTCAGAGAGGTTGGAAAGGAGAAGCAAAGATGGGGCCACCTCTATATCTTAATATATAGCAAGAATAGTAACAATCAGAGATGCAAGTGGTGCTCTTGCTAGATCAGACTTTACCTGGAGTGATCACTAGTGTCCAGCAATGTTTTCTGATCAGAAGTTCCAGAAAAAAGCTCCCATCAGAAGATTAGTTGTTGGGGCCGGAGAGATAGCACAGTAGTGGGGCCATTTGTCTTGCATGCAGCCAACCCCAGGAAGGACCCAGTTCGATCCCATATGGTCACCCATATGGGTCACCCATATGGTCACCCAGCCTGCCAGGGGTGATTTCTGAGTGCAGGAGTGAGCCCTGAATGCCACTTGGTGTGGCCCAACAACCAATCAATTAATCAATAAAGTTTAAAAAGAGATTAGTTGCACTTCCGCATATTTGAACATTTTTCAGTTTTGGTTTTCTTTCCTGTTTTATTGAGCACTAAATTGAAATATAATACTGCATTTGTTTAAGGCAGACATGATTTGGTAAATACATTGTGAGTTGATTGAGTTGAATTAATATCCATCATATTACATCACAAAGGTTTTTTTCTTTGTGTTTCCTTGTGATGAGAATTTTAAGATCTACTCTCGGAAAATTTCTAGTAAGTATATAATGTTTGATAAACACTATAAATTTCATCCCTAGAAAGTATTTCTCTTAAAACTAGAGTTATGTACCTTTGATTCCCTTCACCCACTTCTCTCACCCTTGACCCCATCCCCGAAGAATATGCCTGTTACAACACAGTATGTGACATTCTCACTCTTCCTTTCAACCCTCCAAACCCAACATTGTAGCAGCAATACAATGAATTTTTGAGTCTACTTTTGGTTTAGTTTGGTTTGATTTTGGAGCCATGCCCAGCAATATTAGGAACTTTCCTTGAGGTCTGCTCTATTGTAATTTGAAGATAACTTGTCTAGACAACACATACCATCAAATACTATTTGTTCGGCTCTAAGAACTGAATCAATTACCAAGTCCTTGGGCCTAGTAAAGGAATATGAGGACACCTTATTGCCCTGTACCAGTTACACCAGCCATGGCAGCATTATTAAGGATCTTGCAATTGACCGCACTTAAGATCAGGCAAATGCAGGATGCAGATAGCACAGTGGTAGGGCATTTGCCTTGCACACAGCTGATCCAGGGCAGACGGTGGTTCGAATCTCGGCATCCCATATCCCATATGGTCCCACGTGCCTGCCCGGAGCGATTTTTGGGCGCAGTGCCAGGAGTTACCCTGAGCGCTGCCAGGTATAAACTCCCCAAAACAAAACAAAACCAAAAAACAAACAAACAAAAAGAAAGGTCCTAGGAGAGAAATTTTGTGAAAATCTTAGCCATGAAAGAAGGAAGCACTCCCATCACAGTGGATTCTGCACTTTTGCTTCTTCTGCTCTTTCATTAGTCAGCAGTCCTTTTAGAGGACACCCACCATGAGATATTTATAAATAGTGTTTTCTATCCAAGTAAGTTTTTGTACTATCCTATGAGCTTTTACTGGGAACAGGTAGAAAAGGGAATTACAGCTTTTTTTTAGATCAATTCTTTTTTTTTTTTTTTTTGGTTTTTGGGCCACACCCATTTGACGCTCAGGGGTTACTCCTGGCTATGCGCTCAGAAGTCGCTCCTGGCTTGGGGGACCATATGGGACGCCGGGGGATCGAACCGCGGTCCGTCCTAGGCTAGCGCAGGCAAGGCAGGCACCTTACCTCTAGCGCCACCGCCCAGCCCCATCAATTCTTAACCTTTATATTTCACCAAAGAAATGTTCCCAAAGTCACCTTTCAAAAAGTTAGGCCATATTATAGTATCTAATACTACGTATTTGAAAATTGTCAGGAGAGTAGGTCATAAAAGTTCTTGAGAAAAAAGTTTTAATCTTTTATATCAGACACATTATACTTAGTGTGATGAACATTTCATTATATATAGAAAATCAAATCATTGTTGTATCTCTGAAACAAATGTCCTATATCAATTATACTTCAATAGACAAAAAAATATCATGTTACCAAAACCTGAAAGATAAAATTATCACAGCCTGCCACAGACTAACAGTCATTTAGAGATCCAAGCCAAGAAAAGCAAGAGAAAGTTACCTGTGAAAATAGCAACCCAACATTTGACTGAAGCATAAATTAAAATAGAAAGTCCTACACATACTTCTCCATTCCCGACACCTTCCTTCTACTCCCCACACTGAACCTGGAGAATTCTACTCATTACTATAAAATCTATCAACAAATACAGAATTTAAACATGGCCCTCCCCCCCGCCCCAAAATGTTGATTTAAAAACAAAAAAAACAAAAAACAAAACAAAAAAACAGCAACTAGGCAATATTCTCTTTCGGTGAAACAATTGTTTCACCTAAATTTCTTTACCTTTTAAAAAAAGACTCCAGTCATCAGATACAACTGTTCACAAATGAATTTTTCATCTGCTTCCGCTAACTACACTTATGGTTGGAAATGACGAAATTATTACAGCAATGTGTCACAAAGATATGTGTCCAAATGGAGAGCGGGCTTCCTCTTTGAGGTCAACACTGCATGTGTATTCCCACAATCAGAGCTCATGTGTATCCTTTGGTTTATGAATGGCGGAACATAGGTAGATACGGGAAATTTATTTCTAATTATATATTCCTCTTTTTTGGGGGGGATGGAGGTGATGCAAAGGACAATGTGATACTGAAGAACAAACCTGGTGCTTTTATGGGAGAGCGGGTTAAGTCTTACATCCTACTATGCTCCGGGGTTATTCTTGGCTGAGCTCAAATGACTTCTGGTCATCAGCAGTCATTATCAAGACTGAACCAGAGCAGGCTGAAGTGGCCATAAGCAAGGCACTTTTTTTTCTTTGGTGTTATCATTCTGTCCTTAACCTCACCTGGGTCTTCTTTAGGAAAACCTCCCCAACTGAATTTGGAATTCAAGAGGTCACTCCCAGAAATCTAACCAACTTTTTTTGTCAGTTCCTGTGCCTTCCTGGTGATAATCCTTAGTGCTCAAGATCACCAGGGTCACCAGGGCCACACTCAGCAGCGGAGAGGGTGCATATGTCTTGTAGGGTGGGGTGGAGATCTCATATAGTACCAGGATGAAACTTGAGGCTTTGAGCATACCAGGCATATAGTTTAGCCCTTGATCCTTTTCCTACTTAAGAGATGGCTGTGGGATTGCTTTTTTAGTTTGCCTTTAATGCAGTGCTTCTCAATTATTTTCTGTCATAGCCCCCTAGGAAGAAGAAAACATTCTTCGCCGCCCCCGCATGACTGTAAATAGTATCTTTTTATAAATTATCTTTTTTAGTATCTTATTAAAAAAAACTTTAACCTGCAAAACAAAAATATATAAAATAATTTGGGCTGATTTTTAATCAGAGGTGATGTCTGGATTAATGGCTTTTGCAATGCATAGCTTTCGAAGCGGAGTTTGAAGCAGGACACAGCAACTCTCAGCACCAGAGACATATAGACATAAACACGGGGCTTAGCTTGTTATGACAATGTTTGCCTCGCGCCCTCCCTGCAGCGTGCCCCACGATTTGAGAACCACAGCTTTAATGTGATGTGATGCTACTTGGTAGAGAGCTTGCCTAGGACACTACTGACCTGCGTTCCATCCCCAGCTTTCTATAGGGTCCCCAAGCACTGCCAGGAATAATTCCTGAGTATAGAGCCAGGAATATTACCAGAAGTGCAGAAACCCCCACCCCCAAATAAATGAAACTGTTTCTCAAGCATTCCTAACCACATCACATGGTCTTTAGGCTTTACAGTTTGAGGGCCTTTTCAGTTCCTTTATTTACAATAAGTTTATGATCCTCCTCTTCCATCTAGTTTTTGCCTTTAGTTTTACTTAGTTTTTATTTGTTGTATTTAGTTTTATTTTATCTGATAATTACCTGATAATCTTTCACTAAATTGTGTAATTAATTGGGTTACAAAAATCATTTTTACAACAAACATGAGATTAGGAATCATCCTTCTCTAAACAAATTTTCTTCCACAAGGAGCACCAGCAACCTAATATTTATCTTAATTCCAAACTTTTTTTTGTTGCTTTTATTTTTTATTTATTTTTTTTGCGGGGGAAGATTTGGGTCAGAGTACCCAATTCTTGGGGCTACTCCCAATACTGTAGTATGGGATTGCTTGCAGCAGTGCTTGAGAGACTATATGGTCCCAAAAGTGGAACCAAGGTCAGTTGCATGCAGGAAAATTCCTTAACCCTTCTAACTATATATCTGGCCCTATGAACTTCAGTTTGTTTGTTTGTTTTTTAATTGGTGTAAGGGGTGTGTAATTGGGCTTTGTTCCCAGAGTACCATTAACTGTGTGTGGTGGAGATATTACGTTTCTTCCTTGATGAGTCCTGGACTTGCATCTTTAATTCCTTTTTTTTGAACACACCAAGTGGTACTCAGGGCTATTCCTGACCAAACTTTGGGGATCACTCCCCAGTGGTACTTGAGGGACCATGCAGTGGTGGGGATCAATTTGGAACTTGTATATGCCAGATACATGCTCTAGTTTTTTAAATTCTTTTGACATGTGAAGCCCTATTAGAGAAGGCATGACTTGGACTCTTAGCCAACTCTTTCAGACTGAAATGAGCCCAGGACTGAAGTGTTTTGACTCACCTGGATTTCCATGTCTCTAACTTCTTGATCTAATAGTTCTTCATTATCTCGTGATGCGTTATCATTGATTTCTTTATTTTTGTTAGTGTGGGAGAAGGTGGGGGAGGCAGCTCCACTCCTAAGCAGTGTTCGGGGGACTTGTGGGCCAATCCCAGTATTTTATTGTTTTTCCACACCAAGCTATGTTTATTCTTGGCTCTGCACCAAAAATCACTGCTGCTAAGCTCAGGGGTGCCAGGGATCAAACCCGGATTCACTGTAAACAAGAAAAATGTCCTGCCTGCTATACTATATTTCACTATAACCCCAATGATGTAACAGTTGGCAGTGGAGGCCACAGGGTTTTATGCTTGAGCTTGCCGATGAGACACTACTCAGGTCAGTTGGTACTAGAGTCCGCTAGAGCGAAACTTAGCTGTGCTTGGGGAACTGTGGAGTTGGAAATGAAACCTGGTGCCTCATGTATGCCCTCCTTTAAGCCATTTCCCTGACCCTCTTTCACATTTCTTAGAGACTCCCAAGCAGTGTTCAGAGGGTGTATTAGCCATTTTTGGAGAAACTTGGCAATCTTCAGGTCTTGATAGATTGGTTCATGCCCAGGATTCAGTGCAACTAGGGCCAATCCATATTGGGGCTACCAGCCTATACGGTGGTGCTCAGGTCATGCTATGCTTGGGATCAAACTTAGAATCTCCATTTTCCAGCCTTCCAGCCATTTGAGCTATCTCCCTGAGCCCTAAGACTAATAAATACTAAAGTTTTGTTTTGTTTTTGGGGGGGTCACACCCGGCAGTGCTGAGGTTACTCCTGCTCTACACTCAGAAATTGCTCCTGGCAGGCTCCAGGGACCATAAGGGATGCAGGGATTCGAACCACCGTCCTTCTGCATGCAAGGCAAACGCCCTACCCCCCGTGCTATCTCTCCGGCCACTGAATACTAAGGTTTTTAGAATAAATCTAACAAACGAGATACTAAATTAACAATACAAAACATTTAATTAAAAAAAATGCTCTTTTAAAGACCTAATAAGCGGAAAGCATACTTCTCAGCTTAATAAATTCTGGTGTCATTAATTTTGCCTTATTTCCTGCAGTTCCTGGACACTGGACAGTTTAAATCTTGATAGATGCAAACCAAAAATTTTGGGCTAGAATGTCTACTGCATTGTTAGTCTTATCTGAAAATACATCTTGTTATCTTACCATAATAGGATGACTGACCACTTGATTGGTATGGTCTTCAGATTTTTGTCAGTTTTTTATCATAAATTATTTTTATAGTCAATATAAATTTTAACAAGAATCTGACATTTCCTATTTTCCTTGACAAATGTAATCCATTTCTTCTGCTAATACCAAGATATTTAAACAATTCAAATAGTCCTGGGGCCGACTGATAGAACAGTGGGAAGGACATTCGCCTTGCATGCTGCTGACCTGGGAGGGAACCAGGCTTGATCCCCAGCATCCCATATGATTCCCCGAACCTGCCAAGAAAGATTTCTGAGCCAAGAATAATCCTTAAATGCTGCTGGGTGTGGCCCCAAAACAAAAAAATAAAAAAAATTCAATTAGTCCTATGAGTAAGCCCTAAGCACTGATGGGTATGACTTGAAAGCCAAACTTACATATAACCAAGAACAGTTACTCTCCAATACTGGCTTCTTTATAATCACAAATGCTTATCCATATACCTAGCTTCTAAGTACCTAAGGATTTTTCTGAGGGAAGTTCCACTCCAAGATGCTAGCAGTATCTAGCATCTACCAGGGGCAGATCTGGCAGATCTGGCAGTGTGCTGGAGGGGAAAGATCGGTATTATGGTAGAACTCGGTCTCACATGTGCAAGGCATGTGCTCTATCACTTGAATTACATTTATATCAGGGAAATAATGAAGTGAAGTCTGTTTCATTTTGATAATGTATCATAAAATAGAAACGTAAAAGTTTTTCTGAATTAAGAGATTTTTAGGGGCCGGAGAGATAGCACAGCGGCGTTTGCCTTGCAAGCAGCCGATGCAGGACCTAAGGTGGTTGTTTCAAATCCCAGCATTCCATATAGTCCCCGGTGCCTGTCAGGCGCTATTTCTGAGCACTGCCGGGTGTGGCCCAAAACAAAACAAAACAAAACAAACAAAAAAAAAAAAACAAGAGATTTTTAAATCTGTATGACCGTGCACAAACTGGATGCTAACTCTTGTTAAGATGAAAAATAATATGAATACTTCTGGTGACCTAATCAAGTCTGGTAACAATAAAGATAAAAAAATCTGATCCTTATATTAGATGAATATATTGACTATCAATAAATATGACCCAATGATTATTACAAGTTAAAAAATTAGGAATTCATTGAAAACAGCATTAACCATGTGATCAGTTCGATAAAAAGGCAGAATTTTCTGATTTATCATAGTATTTTATGGCCAAGGAGTCTGTAATATTTTCTATAGGCATATATTATTACACGACAAAGCCAAAAACATGACTTCAGAACATTTACCAAGGAAGTCTTATAAATATCAATTCAATGACATCTTTAATTTTTATTCATATAGAATGTTGAAAATAGTATTTAAAAAATTATGCAACTTGGTAACCTTGTTTCAATTATTATTTTATTCCAAGATGGTAGGATTAATTACAAGCTTAAAGTATAATTTGGCCATTATAAATTAGGCACCAAATTTTACTAAAGCAAATACATATTTAAAAGAGATCATGGAACAGTTCAACATACAGAGAATGTAGGATGAAAAACAACTATCACTGGCCAATAGATTGCTCTGATTCATTCTTTCACTAAAACTGAACTTAAACTTTATTTCAGGAAAAGTAAAAAGGACAACGAAACAGAAAGTTTCTGTCACACAGAATAATTTCTGTTTACTGTCAACTGTCTCTAAGTTGTCTCAGTGGGTAGACATCTTACATGACTGGCTGTGCTTGAGCCTTCTTCGCCAACAGTTTTAGATCAGAAATGCACTTGGCAATTGTCTCCTTTTCCTGTGATAAAGAAAGAGAAAGTTGGTTAAATCTTTCCAAATTATGCAGTATAAATGATGCCTTGCTAAAGAATACACTGACTGAATTAGGACTCCAGAATTACTGACTTAAAATGAACTTTTAACTTTAAATATATTCAATGTTAAGAAAGCCCAATGGAATAAGTAAAATCCTCTGAATCATAGTAAATGTGAGCAAAACATACTGCGATTTTTCTTATAGTTAACAGCTAGATAAAAAAAACCCATCCCATTATAGTATAATAGAGAAATGTTCACAAAATCCTTGTAAGTCCATTAAAAATTTTTGCTACCAATTTAAATAAAATTACTTTTGCATAAAGATAGTGGAGATAATCAGCAGACGCTTGTTGGGGATGTCAATACAATTCTAGAAGATGCCAATCACACACCTGTTGTGCAGAAATGCTCTGCACCACGTGCTTCTCAACCCAGTTTATCATGTGCTCTTGCTCTTTGCGACGCATCATATTCTGAACAGAGATATGGTAGTCCAGGCGATTCTTGACCTCCTTGTGTACTCTATGCAGCCGTTCCCGGTAAGTAACTTCCAAGGCCATAGCAATGTTATTCTGAAGCAAAATCATAAAATTATGACACTTTTAATCTTAAGAATTCTGCCAGTTTAGAATTTGTATTTTATGCAAAATTCTTTTATGTACACTACATAAAACTACAGGCAGAACCACCTCAATTTTAAAGTTACATTAGTTTTAAGTTACATTTTATTATATTAGTGTACCAAATTCCTTAATTTACTTAACTAAGCTCTGTTAATAGATTAGGTTGTTTAGAATTTTTCACTACAAATAATGCTACACATATATATATATGTGTATATATACATATATATTGTTGCTTTTGTACTTATGTGTAAGTAACTGCAGGGTCAAAGATTGCTAACCAGTTGAGCACTAAGTGATGCTCTAAACACGTGTCAATTCTATTTTATAACTGACTATGTCACATCACTAAATGTACTTATATCCATTTTATAGTGAGGACACTTGAGGCAGAAGCAAATATACTTGTCAAGATTATAGGTCTAGTAAACTGTTAAATCTTATTATAATGAATGTCAGATGACAATGCCTCTTAAAGATTATCTTAAGTTATGATTTACATCATCTAATTCCAAAGAAAATTGTGCTCATTCTCCTATCAGCAATACAAATGCCTAGGCTCAAATCCTGGACAACAACAATTACAAAACTTTTAATGCTATTATTTTGATTATTAAATGGGGGAGACAATTAAAAACAAAATTCAAATGTTATGATCTAAGGAAATTTAGAAAAATTAATGATTTCTTTATAAACTGTCCCTGTATTATGCTTAGTTTTCTACCATGATACTGTTTTCTCCTAAGGTGACCCTTTTTATTTAATATGGAATGCAAGTATCCTAGTTACTTATTTAGCTTTGTTTCTAGTCATTTTTACATGTGAACTTAAAAAAAAATTTTATGGAATCTAAGTAGAATCTCTGGCCAACTGTATATGTAATTCCCTGGTACCCCTGTTCTCTCTCAGATCCCTTTTCTCACTTTGATGACTTAAGTCTACCCATCCCCACCTATTTTTTTTTTTTTTTTTTGGAGGTGGCACACTTGTCAATGCTCAGGGGTTACTCCTGGCTCTGCACTCAGGAATTACTCCGGTCAGTGCTTGAGGACCATATGGGATGACTGGGGCAAGTAATCTACCTGCCATACTATCTCTCCAACCCTAAAACAGGGTTTAATGAGAGCTTCAAGAATCCTCTTTATGCAAAGCCTTAGGAAAATTCCTAGGCACTGATATAGGCAGGGAAACTACAAATTAAAACAATTCTTTGTGTTTCTGTTTTATGAATTTGGGTGCCACCTAAGCTAATAACTACAAATATCTAATCTCAAATCTTCCCTATCAATTCCATTTTCCTTAAAGTCCAAGGATCCAATTAATATCTTGGCTAAATGAAAGGCATCTCAAATCAATGAATGTAAGATTAAGAACTATTTGTAATAAGGTAGACAGAGTGGCCTTCAAACACATTTGTTGAATGACTACTGTGCTAAGAAATATCAATGACTTTTCCTCATCTAAGTACTTAACAGAGCCTTGAGATTTTACATATTTGAGTGAGTATAGGGCCACCTTGGATTTGCTTCCTTTTATTCTCCCTCTCACTCATGTCACTTCCATACACTGGCTACCTCACTTTTCCTGGGTCTACCAAGCAAGCCTCCAGGCTTAAGGCCCTTGCAGTCATTGGATCCTTTGCTTAAATTGTTTCCTTCAGAAATGTAGTTTTCACCATTACTTTTCAGGAATGTTCAGATATATCAGCAGAGTCCTTTCCAAACTACACAAGACAATAAAAACAGTATTCTTCACATATTATCAGTTTTAAAAAAATCATATTTCAATTATTTGTCTTATTTCCAATCTCTTGTTGGAAAGTAGATTTAATGAAGACAGCAACTGTTTTTTTGTTGTTTTTTTTTTTTGCCGCAGGACAAGAATCTATACATAGAAAGAACTTTTCATTTATTTGGTACCTACAGACAAATAATGCTAACAAATAAATGTGACTACCACCTATTATGAAAAAAAATACACCTTCAAAGATCAGAGCATGTTGATATTATTTATAAGTTTGAAACATTCTTTAGTTGTAATCTGAACATGGATGGCAAGAGGTTTGAAGATTTTCTGAAGTCTTTAAATATGCATCACCTAAAAACCTATAGGGGTTTAATTTTAAAATGCAGGTTCTTTTTTGCTTGTTTTGGGGCAACATAGGTAGTTCTATGGGGTTACTTTTGGCTCTGTTCTAAGCGATAACATCAGGTAGTACTCAGGAAACAATACAGGGTGCCAGAGATCAAACCCAGCTTGGCTGCATGCAAGGCAAATGCCTTGCTCATCATACTATCTCTCTGGCCCCTAAAAAAACAGATTGTTACACAGCTCTTACTGGAGGTTCTTATTCCAAAGGTCTTGGGATGGGTCCAAAAAACCTGTGCCAAGGGCTGGTAAAATAGTACAGCAGAAAAAGCACTTGTCTAGCACGTAGCCAGCCCAAATTCAACCCTCAATATGCCATACAGTCCCCTGAGCACTGTGGGATTTGGCCCCCAAACCAAAACCAAAACTACTCCAAACACCTGCACCTTAGGACCAGTGAAATTTTACAATGCGCTTAGCACCGCTGGGTGTGGCCCTCAAAAACAAAAAGCTTGCACCAAAGAGGATTCTGACATATACTTTACTAAGACAACGTGAAAAAAAACTAGCCCAGATACTTAATAAGTCAGATACTACCTTACGTTAGCATCTCAGTTTTCTTTTCATTGATACTTCTAGCACATACTTTTAGCAAGGCCATTACACTTCAAACACCAAGCATAAAGTACAGAGTTCCAAGTGAATAAAAAGCACTTCAACTGCTATCTGAATTTACTTTGTGAACCTAGAATGCAAGGTATCAGATTTGTTTCTATCAGATATGGGTAACATTTTCTTACAAGCATGCCTGAAACACAAAGCACATATCTCACCTATTGGCTTAGACAGTGAATAACATTGCTAATTGAATATAACTTAACGACTTTTCCTTTTGTGTGGAATAAAAAAATGTGTCACTTAATAACATACTGATAATTTTAGAGCAATACACCTATTTATTCAATTTATAGGTCTAAATGTTTAAATAGCCAGTTGCCAATCTTTCCAAATCTTTTCGACACTATGCTTCATCTATCCAACCATTCCTCTTAAGAGATACTAAATTTAAACACATAACAACTTTCCATCTCCTTAGGAAGTTCTGAAACCTACCCTCTGGACATCGAAAAGGTAATGTCGCTTTTGAACCAGTGCCTGCTGTGCCTTCTCCATTTCAATCGCATCATTGATTTGCTTGATGGAAGCCTGTTTCACTTCTTCCAGCTGGGCAATTTTTTGCTGAAATCACGATATTTACAACATTCATCAATGAAAGTACCATGGGCAATAAAACTATATTCAGCGTTTCCTCAAATTATACACTTGATTTATACTATTTGCTTAATAAAAGACACACACACACACACACACAGAGCGAAGGAGAGGAAGAGAAGAAACATGTATGCGAGAGAGAGAGAGAGAGAGAGAGAGAGAGAGAGAGAGAGAGAGAGAGAGAAGAGAGAGAGAGAGAAGAAATATGTATGACCCAGAGATAGGAAGGGGAGAGAGTGTGTTGAGGAGGGTGAAGGTAACTGGGGACACTGGAGGCAGGCAATGTACACTGGTGAAGATTGTTGTACTAACTCAACCATGAACAACTTTATTAAAAAAAAAAACACCTTGTATCCACAATATTTAAGATTTTTTAATTATAAAAACCTATCTAAAAATATTAACATTAACACTAATTCATTTTGATATGTTCTTAATACCAACACTTACTTAAAAACACCATTTGATAGCCCTTGTGCCTCAATTATAATTGTAAATTGAAAAGGAAAGCTTACCTCATTGAGTTTATCAGCAAATTCTCCAACAGAAGCTCCATATTTTTTAACCAGATAGACAAGTAACCCTATTGTTGATATGGCAGAGAAAGTGTCTGGAGTAATCACATATATTTCTTTGGATAGGAAATACAAGATAAGCCCAGTTCCAAGCACGTAGGGTCCTGAAAGAAAAAATAAAATTTTTTTTTGGTTTTTGGGTCACACTCGGCATTGCTCAGGGGTTACTCCTGGCTGTCTGCTCAGACATAGCTCCTGGCAGGCACGGGGGACCATATGGGACACCGGGATTCGAACCAACCTCCTTTGGTCCTGGATCAGCCGTTTGCAAGGCAAACGCCGCTGTGCTATCTCTCCGGGCCCAAAATAAAATTTTTTATGATAGCTAAGCTATACCTACAAAATGGCAACAGATAGATATTCCTGCATCTGATTAGTTGAAAGCAAGTAGTGATTAGATTTGATTCAAGACAACACACTATATTGAGTAATATGTTAGAAATGAATGAACAAGGTTCTGGGATCAGAGATGACTAAAATTTGTAAGACTAAAATATATAAACTTCTAAGTCCGTCTCTGTGCCTATTTCTTAATTTCTACGTGTTTGAAGCTCTCTCCTCACTTATGCTTGTGATCAAATTTCATTTCTAAGCATAAGCCTGAGAGGAGAGTTGATATAATTACCATCTTAATTTTACAAAAACCCAACACACTATCTTGTAGAATGCCCAATGCAGTGAAGAATGTGCACCCAATGTTTTTGGGAATGAAGGGCCCCTATGTGTCTGTTATTGGCCTAGTTTCTAATCTGTGAAATGGGAATAAAACTAGGCCGTGATTTCTAAAAGGATACAAACCATGATTTATATTTGTGTGTCTCAAGATGTTACACAGGATTAAAATTTTGAAGCAGCATTTACTATAATTTCTGAGTAACATTAATGCCAAAGGATATAAGGCCATATTTTAAGAATAAAACATTAGTCTTAATTTTTACCCAATTTCCCAGAGTTTCAATTGGTTGCTTACAATAAATTTTAAAAGTAGATTTGCAAGAAAGGTTCATTGTATGTAATGCTTTTATCACAAATGGGAGATCTGAGAATATTGATGTTGCTCATAACATCCCTGAGAAAAGTGTTACTTGATTTCCAACATTACAATAGCAAAAAAGACAATTATGTATAATAAAGGGAATACTAACCAATCAAAAGACCAGATCAACCCAGTCACTCAAGAATAAGTGCCAACAATTCCTTTTGTTTTCTGATTCTTCTGGGTAATATAAAATGTCTTCACAGGACTATTTTAAGGATTAAATTATGTGTGTGAAAACATACTGTTCATAAATGTGTAAGTTCTTAGAACAGTTTAATCCTTTTTTAAAGGGAGGAGAAAATGGGCAAATTTGATCCAATTTCTGTTTTCATACTTACATATAAAATGCAAAAAATTGTTTACCTGGCTTTGAGTTTATAGATCTCATCATTGGAGAGCATACTATAAGTTGACTCATTTATTACCTATCGTAAGTTGAAATATATGTTCCGGGCCCGGAGAGATAGCATGGAGGTAAGGTGTTTGCCTTTCATGCAGGAGGTCATCAGTTCAAATCCCGGTGTCCCATATGGTCCCCCGTGCCTGCCAGGAGCAATTTCTGAGCATGGAGCCAGGAATAACCCCTGAGCGCTGCCGGGTGTGACCCAAAAAAAAACCACAAAAAAAAAAAAAAAAAATTGGGGCCGGGCGGTGGCGCTGGAGGTAAGGTGCCTGCCTTGCCTGCGCTAGCCTAGGACGGACCACGGTTCGATCCCCCGGCATCCCATATGGTCCCCCAAGAAGCCAGGAGCAACTTCTGAGCGCATAGCCAGAAGTAACCCCTGAGCGTCACAGGGTGTGGCCAAAAAAAAAAAAAAAAAAAAAAGAAATATATGTTCCAAGATAGAAGGTATTTTAGTTTACCATTAGAACCAAACCTGGCTAGAGAAGGTATTTATCAATAATGGAGACACAGTGCTCTAAAGCTGTTTAAAATCTCGGGGCCAGAGTGATAGCACAGTGGGTATGACATTTGCCTCATATACAGCCGACCTTGGTTCGATCCTTTGCATCCCCTCTATGCCTGCCAGGAGTGATTTCTGAGCAGAGTCAGGAGTAACCTCTGAATACCACCAGGCATGGACCAATCTCCCAAAATAAAACAAAAAGTTTAAAAATTTTAAACAAATTTATCCCAAAAATATATCAGAGGAACAAATCATTTATAGAGCGAAAGATGGGGGAGTATCATGAGGAGACAGGGCTAGGGATCAAGACCATGGCTTTATCCATACAAGGAAAATGCTTTACCACTTGAGACACACTTCAGTCCCCATATCAACTGTTAAAGGGCCAGAATTACATCACAGCGGGTAGGGTATTTGCCTTGCACAGGGCTGACCCAGGTTCGATCCCCGGCATCCCATATGGTCCCTAGCCTGTCAGGAGCAATTCCTAAGCGCTGCTGGGTGCACCCTCCCCCAAAGCAAGTTTTATTTTCAATTACTTCGTTTCCTCTTCAAAGCAACTGACTTGGTATTTGTGTTATGTATGAAATAGATGATACTAAAATCCTCAAATAACAAAAACCACGCCATCTAAATGTATTATCAAACACAAAATGCTCACCTGTTATACCAGTTTTTGGATAAAGGAACTGGAAAAATTCCTCAGGGATCAGTCCCATTCGTACTTTCCCTCCATGTTCAGGAAGTGGTGGTAGAGGAGCAAGGCTTGGCTGCCCAGTGTGAAAGATCCTTGTTGCCTGCAATACCCTGCAATTACACAAATTTAAAGCATATTCTTTAGAGAAAGTTATAATAGTTGTGTGAGATGGACTTAAAACCACATATAGCTTTCTACCCAATAGCAGAAATTCTTCTATATCCCAATGGTTATTAAGCATTATGTCTATTATTAGCACTAAAGTATTTAAGAGACTATCAGGATTTAAACCCTAGATCTTCTGATTACAGAAACAGTACAAAGGTTAAAGTATTTGTCTTGCATGCAGTTAAGCCAGTTTGATCCATGACACACTTCACAGCCCATTCCTACTCAGCCCCCTAAAACAAATCCTTGACATCCAGTTGACTTTTGAGCAAGTAATTAAAGTCTCCATAATCAAAATTTTCTGAAAAAGATGAAAGGCTATAACATTTTAAGGTAGTTGTAAAGATTATCTGAGTGCTTAGAAAGGTAACTGGTATAGCCAACTTCTTTTTTGTTTTTGTTGGGCCACACTGCTGATGTTCAGGGCTTACTCCTGGGTATGCACTCAGAAATCGCTCCTGGCTTGGGGGACCATATGGGACACTTGGGATTGGGGATCAAACAAAGGTCCATCCTGGATTGGCTACTTGCAAGGCAAATGCCCTACAGCTATGCTATTGCTCCGGCCCCTATAGCCAACTTCTATGTAAAAAGGTGGTTATATCTGTGTTGTGAAATCCATAATGGAAAAGAACTTTGATCTTTTCTTTTTTCTTTCTTTTGTTTTTTTTGGGCCACACCCATTTGATGCTCAGGGGTTACTCCTGGTTAAACGCTCAGAAATCACCCCTGGCTTGGGGGACCATATGGGATGCCGGGGGATCAAACACGGTCCTTCCTTGGCTAGCGCTTGCAAGGCAGATACCTTACCTCTAGCACCACCTCTCCGGCCCCCCATTTTTTTGGGGGGAGCCCACACCCATTTGATGCTCAGGGGTTACTCCTGGCTAAGTGCTCAGAAAGTGCCCCTGGCTTGGGGGAAACATATGGGACGCCGGGGGATTGAACCGCGGTCCCTCCTTGGCTAGCCACCTCACCGGCCCTGAACTTTGATCTTTTCAAATATTCTGATGGGGCTTTCACTAAACATTATGTAAGTATTTTTTCAGTATCAGATAGCTCTAATACGTTTATTTCTGGATAAACTGCTACATAGATCCTTAGCTAATTTTATTTTTCTACATGATAAAGCTTATGTATCTGGATTGAACATTCCCATTCCCTCAATCTTTACTGCTCATAAGAAACTGAAGAGATTTATTTTTAAAAGGTATATAGGAGACCAGAGTAAAGCAAAGTGGGTCATCCCAGGGGACGCTTGGGAAAGCAAGCGTTGTTGGAGATTGAACCTGGCTATGCGTGAACTTCTGTACTACATTCTGGTGTCTGTAATTTGCTAAGTCAAATTACTTTATAAAAAAAATTAACTACAGACAGAAAAGAGCCACTTTTTCTAGTCACAGGTGTTGTCAATAATATTTGGATGGTTTAGAATAACATTTGAAATCGAAGATGTCACACGGTATAAATACTGACAAGAGAGCTACTATTTTTAGTTTTAGTCTTTTATGGCCAGGGTACTTGATGCTCAGGGGACCCTAAGAGGTACTGAGGATTGAACTTGGGTTAGCCAGGTACAAGGCAAGCATCCCTATCTCTGGTACTAATTCCCTGGCACAGCACACACTAATTTTAGGGCAGTTTTTTGAGTTTCAAAGGAATCTCAAGTCTCATAACTCAAGTAATAGGGCCTGTAAGCCCAGAATCAAGTACACCTTCACTGTAGGCCAAATCATGCTACCACCTCTAGCCAACTGTGTATAAGACTCCAGATGTTTTGGGGCTTAGCCTTAGATTTATCAAAATCTGGGAGCCAAGATTAATGCCTATTCAATTAGTGAATGATTTCTCTTACTTTTGATATGGTAGTGAAAGTAGAAACTACGTCCTTTAATACACCATGTCATGTACTTGGGTCGGGGTCAAGAAACGAGTGCTGGTGGAAGAACAGCCTAGAGCTGAAGGTCACCAGTGAGGGGCGAGGTTTAGAGGACAGGACAGAACCCAACTTCCGGTTGCATTAACACCATCACTAGTTTCTTTAAACTACCACTACCCAGGGCCCAGAGAGATAGCATGAAGGTAGGGCATTTGCCTTGCATGCAGAAGGACAGTGGTTCGAATTCCAGGATCCCATAGGGTCCCCCGAACGATTTCTGAATGTAGAACCAGGAGTAAATACCCTGAGCAATGGTGGGTGTGACCCCAAAACTAAAATAAAACAAAAATATCAGTACCCAATGGGTGCCATAACAAAGATCCCCTCAGTGTTTTGATGTATGAATGCTTCTCAAAAAAAAAAAAAATCACCCTGAGAATAATTTTTTTCTGGCCTCAAGCCAAGTGGAAGGACACTGTAAAATAGTGAAATAACCGTAAGAGCACTGCGCACTGGAGTCCATCTCGCACTTACCCGGGTCCGAGCAGGCCTGCATTCTTCTTCAGAGCAGGGGCTGCAAACACACACAAATCCCAGGTCAAGGAAGGTCAAAGGGCACCACCAGTCTTGTCCTTTCTTGTCTCGTCATGGCAGGGACAGAGAACGTGAAGGCCACAGGCAGGAGTTAACTCCTGTGAGATTTCTCCCCTTGAGACTCACCTTAGAGACGATGCCAATCCCCTCCCCCGACCAAGCCCCCCCAAATTTTGCTCCCCTTTTTCTTCTCCCCCTGGGATGAAAATGGTTCTCAACCTTGGTCAACATCCTAACACGTCTTACCAGCGGCGGCTGCTGCAGAAACTACGACACGGGACAGCATGGTGAAGGAGGATGGAGGCAGCTCCTGCCGCCTCAGTGTCCCGGTGACCCGGTCAGTCAGAATCAAGTCAGGGATAAGGGCAAGATGGCCGCTCGGAAATCTCGCGAGATGGTTGCCTCCAAACCTCGCGAGATGAGACTTACCCGTGAGGCGTAGGGGCAAGCTAGCCGCTCGCAAATCTCGCGAGAAAAACTTCTGTTTTGTGTATCTGATGAAAGCGAGTCTCGCGAGAACTCGTGGCCCGGCACCGGAAGCCGGAAGCAGCAAGCAGTTCTCGCGAGAAGTGAGCTGAGCAGAAAGGGGCGGAGACTCAGTGGACAACCACGTGGGCTATTTTTTAATTTTTTTATTTTTTGGCTGCGGATCCTGATTTGAGGCGTGGTTTCCTTTCGGGTCCGCGGTGCAATTTTTTTGGGAAGCGTGGAGATGCGGAAAGAAAAGGAAACCCCGCAGCCCTTAGTGCTCCCGACGGCCCGGGAATGGAATCTGCCCCCCAATGCGCCTGCTTGCATGGAGAGGCAGCTGGAGGTGGCTCGGTACCGCTTCGGTAGGCTGGACCACGGTTTCCTTTGCTTCTTCATCAGGCCCGGCCATTTTGCACAGGATTCGATCTTGCATCCCTTGCCTCATCCCTAAATCCAGCCCTGCTTTGCCTGCTGGAGTCTCCGATCTTCTCAGGCCCAGTTGCATCTTCTCCCTGGGGTCACCATGGAGACGAGCCCTGGCCTCCCCTCATCCCTAAATTCATCCCTGCCCTCCCCTCATCCTTAAATTCATCCCTACCCTACCCTCATCCCTAAATTCATCCCTGCCCTCCCTCCCCTCATCCCTAAATTCATCCCTGCCCTCCCTAAATCTATCCCTGGCCTCTCCTCATCCCTAAATACATCCCTGCCCTCCCTCCCCTCATCCCTAAATCCATCCCTGGCCTCCTCTCATCCCTAAATGAATCCCTGCCCTCCATCCCCTCATCTCTAAATTCATCCCTGGCCTTCTTTCATCCCTAAATTCATCCCTGCCCTCCCTCCCCTCATCCCTAAGTCCATCCTGCCCTCCCTAAATCCATCCCTGGCCTCCCCTCATCCCTAAATGTATCCCTGCCCTCCCTCCCCTCATCTCTCAATTCATCCCTGGCCTCCCCTCATCCCTAAGTCCATCCCTGGCCTCCCCACATCCCCTAAATTCATCCCTGCCCTCCCTCTCCTCATCCCTAGATTCATCCCTGCTCTCCCCTCATCCCTAAATCCATTCCTGGCCTTCCCTCATTTCTAAATTCATCCCTGGCTTCCCCTCATCCCTAAATTCATCCCTGGCCTTCCCTCATCCCTAAATTCATCCCTGCCCTCCCCTCATTCCTAAATCCATCCCTGCTTTGCTCGCTGAAGTCTCCAACCCTCTCAGGCCCAGCATTCCAGGTCTGCCAGCTTGCATCTTCTTGCAGTCTCCATGGAGATGAGCCCTGGCTCTGACAGCTTGCTTGTGTGTGTCTCCTTCCTCCCTTAGACGGAGCTCTTCTGCTAGGGGCCTCCAGCCTGAGTGGTCGCTGCTGGGCCGGCTCCCTATGGCTTTTCAAAGACCCATCTGCGGCTCCCAACGAAGGCTTTTGCTCCGCTGGCGTCCAGACTGAGGCCGGGGTGGCAGATCTCACGTGGGTAGGAGACAGGAGCATCCTAGTGGCTTCCGATTCAGGTGAGTTATTGGCTCAGTGTCACACAGATGAGTTAGAGGTCAGGGATGCATGCATTCATTTCAGGTCAGGTTGGGCTCAGTCTGGACCGAGTGGGGAGGCCCAACTCCCCAGTACTCTACTCTTAGGGAGAGCTCAAGACTTAAATAGGAACTCCTGGACAGGCATTCCTGTTTTAGTGTTCTTTTTTTTTGCGATGTTCTGAATAAATTTGTGGGAACTTGTCACAGAATTGACAGAATTAAGAAATAAAGTGTAGGGCCCGGAGAGGTAGCACAGCGGTGTTTGCCTTGCAAGCAGTCGATCCAGAACCTAAGGTGGTTGGTTCGAATCCCGGTGTCCCATATGGTCCCCCATGCCTGCCAGGAGCTATTTCTGAGCAGACAGCCAGGAGTAACCCCTGAGCAAGAAAGTATAATAGTGACTGGAATGATAGTACAGCAGCTAGGGGGTTTGCCTTGCAAGGGGTTCCATCTCAGGCATCCCTGGCATCCTATATTATATTATTCCCCCCCATATGATCCCCTGAGTCCTCCAGGGTGATTCCTCAGCTCAGAGCCAGGAGTAGCACACACACACACACACACACACACACACACACACACACCAGCACCCCAAAATAAAAGAAATAGCTTACCCAGGAGTAGCACACACACATACACACACACACACACACACACACATCAGCACCCCAAAATAAAATAAATAGCTTAACCAGTTTTCCTCCTTGAAGAATCTGATTCTGAAGCCAATCTGTGCTATTTGTCTTTTCTTGCTTCTCACCTTATTAACTCTTTTTTGTTTGTTTGTTTTGCATGTTAGGCTCAGCTATAGAGATATTGCTTTTTCTTAAATTCAAATTAGAATTTGAGTGTTAACAGGCATTTTGTGAAAAGATTGAAAGTGGGGCATTAGGGGCCGGGAAGGTGGCGCTAGAGGTAAGGTGTCTGCCTTGCAAACGCTAGCATAGGACGGACCATGGTTTGATCTCCCAGGGTCCAATATGGTTCCTCCAAGCTAGGAGTGATTTCTGAGCGCATAGCCAGGAGTAACCCCTGAGTGTCAAAGGTGTGCCCCCCCCCCCCAAAAAAAAGAAAGTGGGACATTAAAGATAGCCTCTCTGACCTTGAGTTTAAAAAATATATATTCAAGAAATGTTTTGTGTTTTTTTGTACTTGGGCATTACAGTGAAAGTCATTTAATCATTCAGTGTGTTTTTGTAAGACTTTGTAAGTCACTTGTTAAACTCTCTAAAATAATTGGAATGGTTTAACCATACTAGACCATCCTTTTCTCCTATCAACTTAATTTCCAGTATTATCACACTGAAAGTGGGATAATGGTTTTACAAGCTTTTTCATTAATTCTCTTTTATTTATGTTATGTGCCCCCCCCAAAAAAAGAAAGTGGGACATTAAAGATAGCCTCTCTGACCTTGAGTTTAAAAAATATATATTCAAGAAATGTTTTGTGTTTTTTTGTACTTGGGCATTACAGTGAAAGTCATTTAATCATTCAGTGTGTTTTTGTAAGACTTTGTAAGTCACTTGTTAAACTCTCTAAAATAATTGGAATGGTTTAACCATACTAGACCATCCTTTTCTCCTATCAACTTAATTTCCAGTATTATCACACTGAAAGTGGGATAATGGTTTTACAAGCTTTTTCATTAATTCTCTTTTATTTATGTTATTTGGATTGGGGGACCATACCTAGCATTGCTCTGGACTTATTCCTTGCTCTGTGTTCTGGGATCATTACTCTTGGTGGGACACAGAACCACATAGGGTGCCAGGGGTTGATCCAGGTAGGCTGCATGCAAGGCAAGTGCCTTACTTGCTGTACTATTTCTCAGACCCAGATTTCTGTCCTTTTTTTTATAATAATTTTTTTTTCTTGGTTTTTTGGGTCACACTCGGGTGTGCTCAGGGTTTACTCCTGGCTCTATGCTCAGAAATCGCTCCTGGTAGGCTTGGGCGACCATATGGCATGCCGGGATTCAAACCACTGCCGTTCTGCATGCAAGACAAACGCCCTACCTCCACGCTATCTTTCCGACCCCTAATAATGATAATTTTTATTGTTACCAAAAAGTGAATAAAAAAATCTTTCACAGCAATATTTAAGGTACATAGTGACAATGAATCTGGGCCATTCCCACCACCAGGGTTTGCCTTCCCTCCACTTCTTTTCCCAGCATGTGTCCCATATCTCCCTCCTTTGCCCCCCAGAGTGCTAGTGTAACTGTTCCCCTCTGTGTATAGCTTGTTGTAGATAGGGTATTGATTCTGTTGTTGACTTTAGGTTTGGTATTTAAGTTTGATCTTTTTTCTTTTATTTTTTTATCTTTATTTAGACACCGTGATTATAAACATGACTGTAGTTGGGTTTTAGTCAGAAAGAGACCACCACCCCCTTCACCAGTGCAACATTTCCACCACCAATGCTCCCCATACCTCTCCACCCAAAACCCCTGCCTGTATTCAAGACAGGCATTCTACTTCTCTCACTCATTAACATTGTCATGGTAGTTGTTAGTGTTCTAACTGCACTCTCTCTTCCTTAAGGTGAGCTTCATATCGTGAGCTGGTCCTTCCGGCCCTCATCTTTGGGCATTATTACAATAATGTCTTTCATTTTTCTTAAAACCCATAGATAAGTGAGACTATTCTGTGTCTCTCTCTCCCTCTGACTTATTTCACTCAGCATAATAGTTTCCATGTCCATCCATGTATAGGAAAATTTCATGACTTCATCTCTCCCGATGGTTGGATAATATTTCATTGTATATATGTACCACAGTTTATTTCTTTTTTTAATTCTTTGTTTAAACACCATGATGACAAACATGATTGTAATTGGATTTCAGTTATAAACAGAACACCCCCCTTCACCAGTGCAACATTACCCACTCCCAAAGTACAACATTCGCCCCCCCCCCCACCATTCCTTCCCATTCCTTGCCTGTATTCGAGACAGGCATTCTACTAGTTGTTTTTTTGTTTTTTTTTTTTTTAATTCAGTAAGCTTTTTTTTTTCTTTCTTAAAGGATTAAAGAAAAATACAGTAGTAAAGATGTGAAAGTGGCAATGGCTGTCGTTTGCATAGGCCCAGCAAAATGTGGGGAAAACGGGGAAAAAAAAATCCTTGGCCTGATTACAAGAAGGCTTTACCCCTGAAGTTTATTGGCATAAGACTCCCAGCTTCTTTAGTCATTCATCTGTTGAAGGGCATCTTGGTTGTTTCCAGAGTCTGACTATTGTAAATAAGTGCTGTGATGAATATAGGAGTAAAGAAGGGATTTTTGTATTGCATCTTTGTGTTCCTAGGGTATCCCTAAGAGTGGTACAGCTAGATCATAAGGGAGCTCCATTGCCAGTTTTTGTGGAATTTCCATATTGTTTTTCCATACGGGCTGGACTAGATAGCATTCCCACCAGCAGTGAATGAGTGTTCTTTTCTTCCCATATCCCCGCCAGCACTTACTGTTCTCATTCTTTGTGATGTGCGCAAATCTCTGTGGTGTGAGATGGTACCTCGTTGTTTTGATTTGCATCTCCTTAATAATTATTGATGTGGAGCATTTTTTATGTGCCTTTGACCATTTGTATTTCTTTGAGAAATTATTCATTTCTTCTCCCCATTTTTTGATGGAGTTAGATGTTTTTTTCTTAAGTTCAGTCAGGAACTTGTGTATCTTAGATATTAGCCCCTTGTCTTATAAGTATTGGGTGAATAGTTTCTCCCAACGCTCAGGGGTTACTCCTGGCTCTGAGCTCAGAAATTGCTCCTGGCAGGCTTGGGGGACCATATGGGATGCCGGGATTCTAACCATTGTCCTTCTGCAAGGCAAATGCCCTACCTTCATGCTATCTCCGGTGGTTTTTTTTGTTGTTTTTATTTTTTCTGTCCTTGTCTAAGAGAGACTCACCCGACCTAATTGTTTACTAGGAAAATGGTGATGATGGCTTGGAAGTTAGCAACATGGTTTAAGGATATGTACTTTCCTTTTGTGGAAATAACATTGTTGGTTTGAGTAACAGCAGTCTACTTGAAAACGCAACATAGATTGCATCCTAACATATTCCAAGCTGATTTCTTTTACCTTTTCTTCTCCCCACAGGTGCTGTGGAGTTGTGGGAGCTAGATGAGAATGAGTCTCTCATTGTCAGCAAGTTCTGCAAGTATGAGCATGATGACATTGTGTCCTCAGTCAGTGCCTTGAGCTCTGGAACTCGGGCTGTCAGTGGTAGCAAAGACTTCTGGTGGGTCCCCGTTTTTCTTTTTCTTGGGGGCGTCATACCTGGCAATGCTTAGGGAATCACTATTGGCTCGGGGGACCATATTTGAGACTGAGAATTAAATCAAAATTGGCCATATGCAAGACAAACACTATACCCCCTATGCTACCTCTTTGTTCTCAGTCCCTGTTCTTATCACCCGTATTGTGAAGCCTCCTTATTCATGTTGTTTAGTATCTCATTAAGTAAAGTTTGGGCTCAGTATTAACAATGTACTGGCTTAGAGATTTTGCAGTAGACTGTGACAAATGAATAGTAACAGCAGAAGCCTCATAGGTAGAGACATAGAACAAAAGGAAGCTCTTGTTTGAACATTTATGTAGTAGACAGTATAGGTCAAAATCAAACTTCTGTGACCTTTTGTTTTTTAGTATCAAGGTTTGGGACCTTACCCAGCAGACAGTACAGAATTCATACCGGGGTGAGTATTTGCTTTTTTTTTTTCAGTCCTGATCTTTTTGTGTTTGTTCTTTTCTTCAGGCTCTTGAGTGTTAATAAAATGTTTGGGACAACATTTGCTTTCCTAATGCTTTTATCCCAAATCTGTAGGCATGCCTTTGGTCTTATAATGGACAGCCAAAGTCTTGGGAAATATATGTTTAGAACAAATGAGTAATTACCTTCTTTGCAATTATTTAAGTTTAAATTAGCTTAGTTTAAAGTTGTGAGAGAGAAAACTGTTTTCAAGATATTTCAGATTTTATGCTAAATTTTTTGTATGATCTTATACATTCTACAATTAAAAGTAATGGAAATCACCTTCTCTTAAGTACTGTAATCCAACTTTTCCGGACAGAAGATTGGCTTAGACCACCGTCCATAGTTTTTTTCTGTGTCTTAGAATTCATAGAAAACCAACGTGAAGAAAAGAAGTGTACTGCTTCTTACATAAGACAAACCACCAAGACAAGACTTGAAAGGTTTTGGTGTTTTGCTGTTTGTGGGCCATACTTGGTTGTGCTGGGGGTCATCCCTTGTGCTTGGTACCAGGTACTAGGTAATAGGATAGAGTCTGTGCCCCATGCACACAAAGCCCTCTTCAGCTCATTAAACTATCTCCCTGACTCCCCTTAAGGGGGTTGTAATGAGCAGTAGAGGGGAAGGAAATGGAACTTAAGCACAGAGAAGTTAGTACTGACCACAGAAGCATCATTTGTCTAACAAAACAAAAGGCAAGATGGAATCTGGGCTTCTGGGTCAAGCTGCCTCCAGCTTCTTTTGTTTCTTTTTTTCCTTTCCAGCTCACTCTGGGGAGGTGACCTGTGTGGCTGCCTCTCCCCATGAAGACTCTGTGTTTCTCTCATGCAGTGAGGTGAGCTGTAGCTACTCCTTCCTCCTCTCCACCCCCCACTAATTCAAATCACCTCGTCTAGAAACTAGCCTGGAAACCTGGCAAGTGCGGCTACTTTAGATTTTAAAGTCCTTTTTCTGTTCTTGCTTCTAGGACAACAGAGTTTTACTCTGGGATACCCGCTGTCCCAAGCCAGCATCACAAATGGGTGAGTCAGAGACTTGGTGATGGAAAGGTGATACTTGGAACTCACTTGGAAGAGCTTTTGTTGGCAAGCGACTAAGGCAGATTGCTAGATCCTCAATGTCTATGGCATGTGGAATAGGCTTTTTGTTTTCTGTTCCTACTTAGGTACTTATTTATCTTTCTGATAGGAGGAGATGGACTAAAGTAGTTTTCTATAGATTTTAAGTTTAATACTCACCTATAACTTGTGTCCTGAAAGGGATAAATACAGGCTGTGGGCATACCTGTTTGGGAAGACTAATAAAAATGCTTCCAGAATTCAGAGTGCTTACATTGGAAAGTTTCTAGGTTGTGAGTTTTGTTCTCTCTCTTGCAGATTGCAACACCTCTGGCTTCCTTCCTACCTCGCTGGCTTGGCATCCTCAGCAGAGTGAAATCTTTGTTTTGGGTGAGGCAGCATGACACCCTACATTCAGGGAAGGGTACATTGAGAGAGCATGAACAAGCATCTGATCATCTGCTAACCACGGCCATGCACAAGTTTCTAGCTGCTCAGTCTTATCAGTACGTTTTGGTGCTAGAAAAATTATTTTTATGGAGAGATAGGCAAAATGAACCAGAGTGGTCTTCGTTTAGCATTGGAGAACATGGTGCTTTGGCCCCAGTTGGTTTCATTCCTCGGAATTTGCGCATGGCAGAGTCAAGCATTGGGCTGTGTATTGTGGAGAATAGGGTTCTTCCATGGCTAGTCACCATGCTGCAGTGTGGATGCTGCACAGTAGTGGGCTTGTTTGTGATCCCAATAATTAAGCTCTGTTAATTTTCACATCCACTCAGTGGTTAGATATGTCTTTCTTTGTCCAGAAAATGTGGTTACCTTACAGTGGTTACCTGATCCAAAATTGGAAATTACCACTTGAGTTCCATTCTGGCTTGCTCTTAACCGTTGCCCTTAACCCTCTGGTCTTGCTTCCTTTTCTGCAGGCGATGAGAGTGGGACAATCTCCTTTGTGAGTACCAAGAGTACAAGCTCTACCCTCAGCAAACCAGTGCACTCCCAGTGTATTACTGGGCTAGTCTTCTCCCCACACAGGTACTGCCCCTGCTATCAAGATCCTGCTATGAGTCTGCTGGCAGATTCTCACTGAAGCTTGTGTTGAAAAGCATAAGGCAGCTACTTCACACATACTTGCCTTTTGCTGGGGTCTCAAAGTGAAAGGCCGTGTGACTGTAGCCCCTTTTGGTTACGTGGGCTCTGCAAATGGTGAAAAAGACCAGTCTCATTCCTGCTTAGCCCTCAAAGTGATGGATAGTTGAGCTTTTCAAAGTGTTTGGTGAAAAGTCTGTATTTCTGGGTTATTGTGAAAGTGGCACCAGGAGACCAACTGGGTCATTGAGTTGCCAGGATGATTGTTAAACAGGGTGTTAACTTATTTTCCCGTAGATTTATAAGATGAAGAGTTAGCCACCAGGTGGAGCAGGACTCTTTCCAGTGGGGTTGGTGGTGGCAACAGCGGTGAGGAATTTTTCTTGGGACCCAGGGTATTACCTTTCACAGACCTCTCTCTTTCCCTCCTAGTGCTCCATTCTTGGCTTCTGTCAGTGAAGACTGTTCACTTGCTGTGCTGGACTCAGGCCTTGATGAGGTGTAAGTGTGTCTTGCGGTCAGTCTGGGAGGATTGCAGTAGGTTGTACGCTTTCTTTTCTCTATAGAAAAGTATATTGTTGTGACTGGAGCAGTAGTACAGCAGGTTGGGTACTTGCCTTGCAATGTAGCCAATCCAGGTTCAATCCCTAACATCCCATATAGTCCTCAGCACACCACCTGGAGTAATTACTGAATGCAGAGCCAGGAGTGACTCCTGAGTATCTTCAGGAATGACCCAAAATACACCAAAAACAACCCATTTATCTTTTCTTTTTAAAGTTCATTGTCTCTTTGAAGAGAACCTGTGCTGGACACAAGCAAGCACCTGTGTGCCTTTGATTCCTCAGGCTCATTCAAGCCAGGTGTTTCCTTAGTGGAAGTATGGTTCAGAGTAAAATCTGCCTTTTCAGCTGTCTCCTGAAAAAGAGGCCTAACCTTTACATGGAAAGACCCATATACATGACATACAACCTGGTGGAAGGCAGGAGGCCGAATTGTATTTCCTACTTGGCCAGGATGTTCTATTTTATTCTCGTCCATTAGACTTCCCTTCGAGTCTGTTTCTTCATTAGTGAAAAAGGGTACTGCATTGGTAATGGATGAAGGCCCCTTTTCTAGCTACACCACTGTTGGTGACAAGGCTGTCAAAAAATCTTAGTGTATGTGCTGCATCTAAGAATATGCCCCAGGTGTACTGGCTTCTCTTCCATTTGCTGCCCATTTCCTCTGGTCTTATGTCCCCATTTGTATCTGTCTTTTCTAGGTTTAGAAGCCAAGCCCATAGAGATTTTGTGCGAGATGCTACTTGGTCTCCACTCAATCACTCCCTCGTGACCACTGTTGGCTGGGATCATCAGGTCGTCCACCATGTTGTGCCCATAGAACCCCATCTAGCTGCTCGACCTGAGAGTGTTGCGGAGTAGAATGGTTTCAAGACAAAAGACATATGTCCTGTCCCCGTTGCCCCTGTCCTCTCCTCTCCATTGTGGGACAGTACAGGAGCCTTGAACACACTGTGGATATACCAAATGTGTGCAGTGACCTAGCGGAGACTGAATTCTGTGATTCTGTAGTCCTACAGAAGGAAATCTTTCTTGAAACTGAATATGTATGCTTTTGAGTGTGCATACAAACACTTAGGTTTTGGTAGTGATGAGAAATAAAAATCCTATGCTAGGGATAGAGTGATAGTACTATGGGTAGGGTATTGGTCTTGGACATATCCAACCTAGAAAAAACCCTGGTATCCCATATATACTAGGAATAACCTCTGAGCACTACCAGTTATGGCTTAAAAACCTTTTTAAAAAAAAAAAAAACAACCAACCCCTCCTCAAGCTTCCTCAAGGCCTTTTCCCCATTTTCCAACTCTAAGAAGTTCATAAAAGGGACTAAGCTTTCCATGTAGCTCTGCATGAGAAATCAATCATATCTGGATGAGGTTGGGATGTGGGTATCCCTGGTTTCTTCAAAGCAATTTGTGTTTTCCTGGAGCTTGGGAACCACTTGTTCTGTTTAAGTCATGCTCGGCTCATTTATCGGGCAGTGCTTCTTTCACAGAATCCCATCCCACCTCACTGGGGAAGAGTTGGGGCACATCACATCATAGTTCTGCATATGTCAGAAATATATTTTCACACTGAATCAAAAGTTTGATGCTGTGTGGGACTCACACTCCTGCCCCCCAAACCTGCCTATATTGGTTGTAAATAACAAGTGTTTTTGTTATTGACACCATAGACAAAAAGCTGTGGTTGATAGAGAGCTTGAAGGCATTTCTGACACGCATGTAGAGAAATGCCTGCCACTTGGTTTTCCTACAAACAACCTGAGCCCTCACCCTGTGTTTGGCCCCCCGTTCCAGAGACTGGAAGTTGTGGACTCTGAAGATTGTAAACTGCAACATCAGAGAAGCAAATACTAGTTGGTGAAATTAAAACATTCAAATTTTGTTGGCCTCTCTTTAAGTGTATTGCATGTGTTTGGACATGTATAAGTCATCGGGGTAGCAATCTTATAGCAGTCCCTCATTTCTTTGGTGGACTGGCTACTGCCATTTAGAAATCGTGAGTCAGTTGCTATGGACTTTTTGAACTAAATATAATGTACTCTAGAGCTTTGCAAGGATTTGTTAGCTAAAATCACTAGGAGGGGACAGTAAAGGAATTGGCTAAAATAAAGCTTTCGTGCTTCCCTCTTGCCAATTAGGAGCTCTTTTCTCACATGGGCTTTTATAATTATAGGAACTATAGTTTAAGTAAGGTGGGAATAAAGCCTTCTTTGTGTTACTGTTTGACATTTTCCCTACAGGTTCCTGGGGGTTGTTGGTTCTAATATTTCTCCTGAGTGTCAAGTCTAAGGAAGCAATCTTCAAGGAAAAGGGAGGAGAGAGCACATGTCAGAGATCAAATTTGAGCTTCAGGCATGGAAAGCATATGTAACCTGAGCCATTTAAGCTATCTCCCCAGCACTAGCCTTCACTGTTTTTAGCAGTTCATAGGTAATAGGGTAGGTGGATGGGTTCCTGCTGGGCCTGAGCAGTCCTTCACTTCTCAGGCCTAGCATTCTACGGTGGCTGTGGTTGGGAATGCACTTCTACCTGCACAGTCCATCCTCAAAAGCTTAAAAACTTAAAACTTAAAAAATTGGGATCACTAAAAATGTTAAAGTGGGTAAGTATTAAAGTTTTCTCATGGACTAAATAGTGGAGAAAACAACTGAAAGTTCTATTATTTCATAGCATCCCAGTGGTCAGTCTCCATAGCATTAGATTTGAAGTAGACTGGATTTACAGCAATTCTTCCACGAAGATGGGCTTTAAAAATTTTATTTTCCCAAAGATTTAACTATATGTAGTACATAAAAGTAACTTGAGTACCCAATAATAGTTGAGTGGGTAAAGGGAAGTCAATGGCCAGTGACTTCTCTGAGAATACCAGCAATATTGAGTCTCTCAGGGAAGGGCAGGTGAGTTAGGGTGAGGAAAGGATGGAAAGATTTTATTGACATTTTGTTGGTGGTTGTGGTTTGGTATCACTTCATAAATTGTATAAGTATGATATACCTCAGATTAATCATGGAACAGGTTATCAAGAGAGGGTTGAATGAGTGTCCAACAGACTGGTGGGAGGATAGTGAAGCTTTGGTGGTGGATATGCTGTGATCACACTATACCTTTAGCATTTGCAGTTTTGTAAGCCAATATTACATACTGTAAAGACACTGGGGAGCAGAGTAATAGTATATATAAATGATAGGTCATTTGTCTTGCATTTAGCTCACTTAGGTTTGACTTTCAGGATTCCATGTGGTTCCTAAGCTCTGCCAGGTGTGATTCATTAAGACAGAGCCAGGACTAAGATATGAGCATCCACCCTCCATCCCCCACAACAAAGACATTAAAAAAAACAAGCATGTTTGTGTGTCCAGGTGGTTGAAATGTGCTCAAAGAAGGCAAACTTTGAAGAATGTTATTGTAAAGAATGTTAGGTTGGGATGGACCTGTGTTGATAGTAATTTCTATTGCAAGCCTAACCAAAGGTCCAGTAGGAGCAGGTGTTGCAATTTCGTTTGAATTGTACATTACAGTGAGCAAAGAAGGTTCAAAATAGATGACCTCACAGCAACCAGAAATGTATCATATGTAGGATTGTTCCCTAGGTCCTTTAAGAATTGTTTAGTAGATTGTGTATGGACTTGCTCACAACAGCTGGAAATGTCATTATTTCTTTTTTGGGGGGTGGGGGTTTTGGGCCACAATCAGTGACACTAAGGTTACTCCTGGTTATGTGCTCAAAAATTGCTCCTGGTTTGGGGGACCATATGGGACCCCGGGGATCGAACCCAGGTCTGTCGTGGGTCAGCCACGTGCAAGGCAAATACCCTACCGCTGTGCTATCACTCTGGCCCCCATTTGTGTGTGTGTGTGTGTGTGTTTTGGGTCACACCCGGCAGTGCTCAGGGGTTACTCCTGGCTTCATGCTCAGAAATTGCTCCTGGCAGGCACGGGGAACCATATGGGATGCCGGGATTCGAACCGATGACCTTCTGCATGAAAGGCAAATGCCTTACCTCCTTGCTATCTCTCCGGCCCCATTGTTTTATTTTCTTAAAACCATACAGATGTTTTGCATTTAGATTCACTGGTTCAAGTGCTGGAGCAAGTTCATTTCCCTCTTATTCCTTATCATTTTGAAATTCATTGATTAGACTCCCTCTAATCTACTGCTGATCTCTTGTGCACCCAGCTAGAGTGGGTTACTCCTTGGTGATATGCTCAGGATCACTGTCAGACATAAGAAGGCTGAGGTACAGTTTCGGGTGCCCCTTGTCAATGGCTGATTCTTGAGTTCTTTCCTGTCCCTTGGGACTGTAGGCGGCAAGTTCTGTATTCTTCAGCTACACAGACTTTACCTCTTGGTTCTGTTTGGCTTTGGATTTGGTTTTTGAGGCGATATCCAGTGGTGCTTATTATGCTCAGGGATCACTCTTGGCATTGCTCAGACCTTTTGTCAAGCTGGGATCTAACTCAGGTCAGCCACATATATGGATCACACGTAGGATTGAATTCAGGTCAGCAAGCTTTCTACCTCCTGGTTCTAACTACATTATTGCAACAAAAACAGTCAAACATTCACTCTTGTAGACTTCTGACCATATTTTATGGGCTGTGGCATATTATAAAGGGCAGGAAATTGGGGCATTGGGGTGGGAAGGTAGATTTATTGTGTAATCATGTTCTTTCTGATGACTTTAAAACTTGTCATATCTAGACCTAAAAGTAACAAGGAACTAAATAAACTTCACCACAGAAAACATAATGCAGTTAATCTCATCACAACCAATATATTTATCAATATATTTCACAATCTAGTTGTGAAATGAATGTGTGTTTCAAACATGTTTTATAACACAACTTCATACTTTACAGTCCTCAATATAATTATCTACAATCTTAGCAAACATTCAAAGATCAAATTGATTAAAAATCACATTGACTTAAGGCTAAATAAAGTAACATAGAATCACAAAGTAAATGACTAAACAATCTGTACTGATATCTAATATTTGATTTCCTCATGACTATTAAATTAGTTCTTAACAAATAAATCTTTAGAGACAAAAATTGACCTTGGGGCTAGAGAGATAGCAGGGAGGTAAGGCATTTGCCTTGCATGCAGAAGGATGGTGGTTCGAATTCTGGCATCCCATATGGTCCCCCAAGCCTACCAGGAGCGATTTCTGAGATTATAACCAGGAGAAAACCCTGAACGCTGCAGGGTGTGACCTCCCCCCCCCCAAGATAAATTGATCTTCGAGTTTTGATCCAGAAGTTAACAATCATGAAATTCACAGTTTGTTAAGCAGTGTATCTAAGTCACTGTGCTCAATATTAAGAGCAGTGCATATTATATTTTATACATTTTACTGGAATTTTACATATTTAATTCAGAATTTTAAGTCTAGCCTTTCCTCCTTGACAGTGTGCCACAGACATAGATTTCTTTTTTTTAATATAAAATACTTAAGCACCATAATTACAAGCATGATTGTACTTGGGTTTCAGTCATAAACAGAACACGCCCCTTCACCAGTGCAACATTCCCACCATCAATGCCCCCCCCCACTCCTGCCTGTATTCAGGACAGGCATACTACTCTCACTCATAAACGTTGTCATGCTAGTTGTTAGTGTAGTTATTTCCCTAACAGCACTCACCAGTCTTTGTGGTGAGCTTCATATTGTGAGCCAGCCACAATATGAACCTCTGGCCCTCATTTCTATTGTCTCTGGACATTATTACCATAATGACAGACAAGGATCTCTCTCCCTCTATCCTCTTCAACAGTAACATTTCTCAAGTTTCCACAGGTTTTTGAGGAGTCATTCTCAAAAAACTGGCCACTTCTTCAGAATACTCTTATGCCATCAGGACTGTGAGACAAGGGGAGGAGCAAGAGAAAAGAGTTGAAACACATTTGGTAAGCTTGACATGTACTTCATATCTACAGTCTTGCCTTCATCTAATTGGATGTAGTAAAACATGGTAGGGGTTAAGTAGAATGGTTGGTTTCTTCAGCCATTTAATGGAAAAACATTTGTATATGTCTCATCTTCATGAGACCCAGGTAGGCAGTAGGAAGGAGATTCTTTAAGGATCCAGGGGGCATGTAGAAATAAAAAGCAATGTCTGTAAGTTTTGATAGCAAGAACTCAAAGAATAGGTTTGACAGTAAGTGGAACAATGTGGCACACTGATTTTCAACAGAAGCTTCATTTAGCATTTTGCTCTTCATTGTCTGCCTACTGAGAAAGTCATGGTTCCCAACCCTTTGACATGTTTATCCCTGAAGGAAGTAGAAGCCATTCCTGGGCATTTATTGTTCTCTCTTGGCACTATTTTTTACCATCATCAGTCACTTTTGGAGGTGTGGGATAGTTAGTTCTGAAGTCTAGCCATGCCCACTGGAGAGCAAATACTGCTCAGAGGACTGGCAAGTGCAGATGAATTAAGTTCATATAGGAGGTCAAATTTGTTTCTGAGACATTATGCAGCATTAACAGCTAGTGCTCCTGGAAGGAATCACTAGAAAAGGACAAATATTGTGGGAAATAGCAAAAATATAGAATTGGGGGAGTGGAGATAAGTCAGTGTGATAAGAGGAATCTCAGAAGTATAGACTAAAGAGGTGTATTTCACACCAAGGTCTTGGAAGACAGTAAGTGAAGGTCAGAGAGATAGTATAGTTGGTAGGGCACTTACCTTATATCAGGCAAATATGGGTTTGAACCCTGGGACCCCAATTGGCCCCTCAAGCCTTCTAGGAGTGATTTCTGAACACAGAGCCCAGAGTCAACCTCAAGCAATACTGAGTATGGCCCAAAACAAATAAATATCTGCCCCCCAATAAACAAAATGTGACAGAAAATAAGACCTCACAAACATAATAACTTTGAACAGGGACTCAGGTGTTAGGAGTCAGTTATGGTGCCTATAGTTTAGAGAACAGGAAGGGAAATCAAAGCAGATATCTAGTACCAAAAATTCAGACACACGGGCTGGAGTGATGGCACAAGCCATAAGGCGTCTGCCTTGCGAGCACTAGCCTAGGATGGACTGTGGTTCTATCCCACGACATCCCACCTGGTCCCCCAAGCCAGGAGCGATTTCTGAGCACATAGTCAGGAGTAACCCCTGAGTGTCAGGGTGTGGCCAAAAAAAAAAAAAACAGAAAAAAAAATTGTTTTGACACACCAGCAAGGAATTGTCAGCCAAGTAAAAAGATTTCTAGAGGACCGGAGTGATAGCACAGCAGTAGGGTGTTTGCCTTCAAGCGGCCTACCCGGGACAGATGCAAGCTTGATCCCGAGCGTTCCACATGGTCCCCCCCTATCCCCGAGGCTGCCA
This sequence comes from Suncus etruscus, assembly GCF_024139225.1. NCBI lineage: Eukaryota > Metazoa > Chordata > Mammalia > Eulipotyphla > Soricidae > Suncus > Suncus etruscus. The sequence continues at coordinate 30,159,986 of NC_064866.1, read as the reverse complement.
GGAGCAATTTCTGAATGCAGATCCAGGAGTAACCCCTGAGCACCTTTGGGTGTGACCCAAAAAATCTAAATAAATAAATAAATATAAGTAAAAGATCTCTAGAATAAGAAAGCACCCCAGGGGGAATCTAAGTATGTTTTTGTCAAGCCTGATCCAATGTCATTTTCATGTAATATAGTACTTTCCTATTCATCTCTCTGTTAGTCCTTGAAATGGAGTGGCATTCACATTGACCCTGATCATGGTGAAGAGCTCAATTTGACATGGCAACAAAACTCATGCTTCTTAGAACAGTAGCTACTGATGATTCATCTGTTCATTTAACTATCAGCTTCTTTTAGTTGTGGGGGTCATATTCAGTGGTGCTCAGGGTGTTCTGGCTCTGAATCACAGGATGTCTCCTGATAAGGCTCAGGCATTATATAGCGTACAGGTCATTGAACCTGGATTGGTTGCCTAAAAGCCAAATGCCTTACCTTTGTACTACTACCCCTTTGTCCCATAGAATAGAATCTTCTTGAAAACAGAAATTGTGTCTTAATAACCAATGTATTAAAAAAGTCAAGAAGAAATTGGTGCACTCAAAGGATATTTGTTGAGTACATAAAAGAAGACAACGATGAACGAACAATTGTAGATAAAATCTCCATTGGATGGGAGTATTTTCTAAGGCTTTTATAGACTTTCAGTGAAATAGTTTTGGCATGCATTTTATGTACATTTTATTGTGTTGTTTTTTTTAATTTCAAGATGTTCCTGCCCCACAAACTTCATATGAGACCATATGTATTACTGCTCTGAAAGTGTTCATCTTCTACTGGAATGGAATAGGCTTTATTATGTCTACTCCATCTCTTACTTTATCTGCCTGTGAGTTCTCAGTATTTGGATAACCTTGCTCTGCTGAGCAATTCTACGCATTTTCAGTAACAGTTTTCATTGAGCCTGTACTTATATCTATCTATATATCTATATATATAACATATAATTGTATAAGCCATTTTTATGTACTGTCTCTTTTATTCCTATAAAATTCAGCAAGATTAGGCCAAGCAGCCATCTGCATTTTAGGTGCAATTGGGAGTTTTACACTTTGGATGATTAACACTTTCTTCACTCATCATAAAGGATCCTGCAGGGTTGGAAAGCAGGAAGAAGGGCTGACACTGCCTGGCATGGCCTTGGTCATGATCTATGTCATCAGCTGCCTATCAGTTCCAGTAGAGCTCTTGCTTAGTTGGCAACACTGAGAGAACTAAACTGAAGAGGGAGAACAGGAAGTACTGGGGTCACAGTGACTTGGAAGCTTTTTATTCATAATTCCTGGGGGTTGTGTGGGTGTAGTGGAACTATACCAGTGTTGTTTCAGGGCCCTGTCTAGAAAGTGAATATAAATAGGCTCAAGCTTTAGCCTGGCAACTCTAGGACCATGGAGATGGAGAAGCTGTGCCTGTGGGTTGGTGAGTGTGATTGTCACAATTTTATTCTAACCAGGAGTTTCCAGGCTTCCTTAGTTATTTCTCCAGTGCTGGGAAGCAATCTGGGACTCAGAGGCCCATATTACGGGAGAGACTAGAAGGGGCCTAGAGAAGATTGAGAAGATTGAGAAGGGGTGGGGAGAGGAAATTAGAGGAGTTGATCTCATGAAACATTTTTAGGCAACTTAAATTCTACTTCAGGCTACTGAAATCTGTCTTTGCTACAGGTGCAGAATATCAGTATTTTTTCATGTGCTGCTGAGTTTGAGAGCAAGTAGACTTGGTTACTTGTGACCACTCTAAAAATTACTCTTGTGCAAGGCATGTCTTTATATGTTTTCCATATGGAATAATTATGAGAGATGTTTGGAAGGCTTTGGGTTCAATTGAGAAAAAGAGGAAAGGGATGAAGTGTGTTTGTAGAGTTGTTTATGACGTGTGCATGAGCTGAATGCAGCTGTTTGCTCCTCAGCGTGGATTACAAATATGTATCTCCTCTTGTTTACAGTAGGGTTGCTACTTGTGCTGAAACACCACAATGGTAAGGACTATGCTCCTGCTCTCCACAGCTGGAGTTTATCTCGACTGAAAAATGCTTCTCCTGGATCTGCCCCAAGGAATTCCAGCTTCCTGCCTGCTATTTATGGCACATAGTGTGCCAGGGTCTATCCTAACAAGGAAATCAAAATGCATCCCTTCCAACTGCCCTAAATCTCAGCAGTGAGGAAAGACAAGTCCTCAGAGTATATGTGGTCTGAATATGTATATGCTGTGTGATTACATATATCTTGTATGTTTCTGTGTGGATGTATACATATTGTTTACACATATGTTGTGTGTATCTGTATATCATTCCACATATGGTGTGTGGTGTGTATATATGTATCTTGTATGTACATATGTTGTGTGTGTCTGTTATGGAGATCTAATTAGAGTGCTTTGTGGAAGCGAAGCTTCCTTCTCTCCCTTGTCTTTGTCCACTAACATGAACTGTTTCTGTCAGGTGAAGCCCAAAAGCTGGTGTGTTATTTCACCAACTGGGCCCAGAGTCGACCTGGTCCAGCCTCAGTTTCACCCAAAGACCTGGATCCTTTTCTTTGCACTCATCTGATATTAGCCTTTGCCTCCATGAACCACAGTCAAATTGTTGCTAAGAATCCCCAGGATGAGAAGATTCTCTACCCAGAGTTCAATGCACTCAAGCAGAGGTATGTTTATATTGAATCTGGGTGTGAACTGATGTGGGAATTAAGCATGCCCCACCCACACACTTACCTCTCAACTTTCCTTGCGTCCTCCTGGTCCCTGTTCCTCACATGGGACCCTGAGCATCCCTGACAAGATGGCATCTGTGATGCCATCCTCCTGAATTCTTTCTTCTTCCTTGCCTTATCTTGCTGTAACCTCTATATGCAGTATCCTCTTGACTGTCTGTCCCCTGACTCACCCTTTCAGGCTGGTAGTGAGAATTTTATGGATTTATGCTGCTGGTGTGCTTGAAAGTTGTATTTCACACAATCCTGACTAAAATCAATGTTTCCTCAACCCGTATCATTTGCAAACCCTGAAGGGGAGAGGCTGTGTCTCCATTTTTTTGTGTAACCAGAGGCCAGACCAGTGGCTGGCACTGAGTAGGTGCTTGCTGAGGGATTTCTATCCTCACCCAAAATCTGATTTTTCTCTATTCCAGGGAGGTTTGTCCCTGTGGTGATGGTTGTAGAGCAGATAAAAAAAAATACAGTCAAAGGGGCTGGAGGGACAGTACAACAAGAAGGGCATTTGTCTTGCATGTGGCTAACCTGGGTTTGATTGCCAGCACTACATATGGGCCTTACCAGGAGTGATCCCTGAACACAAAGGCAGGCATAAGCCCTGAGCATGGCCGGGTATGTCCTCCCTCAAAAAAATTCCCAGCATCTGCATTATATGTTCCCAGTAATAACAAATAATAAAATAAATAATAACAAAACTAAAATCTTGTCTCTTCTATTCACTCTTCTGTCACATGCATCAAAAGCTGATAGTAGTAATTGCTTAACTAACATGCTGACTAAGAAAATGAGTAAAAGATAAACTTTTTTTTCGGGGGGTGGGTTTCGGGCCACACCCATTTGATGCTCAAGGGTTACTCCTGGCTAAGCACTCAGAAATTGCCCCTGGCTTGGGGGGACCATATGGGACGCAGAGGGATCAAACCGCGGTCACGATCTTTCCTTGGCTAGTGCTTTCCTTACCTCTAGCACCACCTCGCCGGCCCCAAGATAAACATTTATATATATATATATTTTATTCTGTGGGAACACTGAGGATATGGGGTAATTGGATGGACTTTGGATATTCTGGGGGTTCTGAAGTGATGATTATCATGGATGATAGTTTCCCCGTTCCTTTCTTTCCTCCTTTCCCTTTCCTTAATCTCGTCTCCCTTCTCCCTTCCTTTTCAACTTCACTCCTTTTCGCTACCCCATTGCCTCCCCTGCCTCATTCCTCTACCTCCCTCTAGTGCCCCAAATGAAGCGAAAGGGAGGTGATCATGATGTCCACTGGAGCAAGGATCTCAATTTCTGATCTTTTCTCCCTCCTTGTAGGAACAGAAGGCTGAAAACTCTTCTGTCCATTGGGGGCTGGGACTTCGGCACATCAAGGTGAGACTTCACAATCATCATCTAGTCTTTGGACGGGGGTTAGGGTGGGGAGGGTAGCAGAGAAGCCTGCATGACCACAAAGGCAGCAGAACTCTCACAGAAAGGTCCCTGGGCTCTGGTTCCTTATCCTTGCCCCCATCCACAAAGTGAGTGAGAAGAGGGAAGATACAGCATGCAGAGAGGAAAGGGGGTTATTTTTCAGAGAGTAGAGGGGATTTGCTTGGGGCAGGATGTCTGAACATGAACTCACAGGGCATGGGGTTACTCACTTTATAAATGCAGGCAAAGGCAGTGGAGGTGTGAACATGAACCTGAGGTTAAGCTTTGTGCCTTGGTCTATGTTACAGGCCACACAGAATGTACAGAGAGGGATTCTGATGGGCAGGAGATTCTGCGCAGGGCAATGTGGGGGGACAAATTGCCTTTATATTTTCTCAGAAACATCTTGCCTGGAGCCTAGGCTGCACCTGCCTTCTTGTCTTAGAGCAGAGAGCTGTTAGGGAGGAAGATCTAGTGGCCTGGGCCCAGGCTCATGTACAATGGAAGGATAATTTGGGGATGTTAAATTAGAAGCAGCTGAGCCCAGCCCAGGATCTAACGCTCTCTCTGTGACTTTTGAACATTCACTAAGTGCCAGATGCCGGGTAAAGGCACCACACATATTCCTCTTAAATAAGTATTTGGAAGAAGCTGGCAGAGTGAATGTTTGGATTCCAGACTTGTTAAAAAAAAAGAGAGCGATCAAGAGGGAGAGGTATTTGGGGGAGTGCTGGTGGTGTTTTGATCACACCCAGCAGTGTTCAGTGGCTAGTCTTTCTTCAATGATTCCTGCCAGTGCTTAGGGGACCATAGGTAGTGCAGGGATTGAATAGAACTGAACCTGGCTCTGTGGAATGCAAGGGAAGTATCCCTTTGCAAGGATCTCTTTGGCCCCAAGAGTGAGAGATATTAAGAAGCATGCCTTCCTTCACTCAGGTGTCCCTCAAATAGTAACACTAGGAGGTGATAAACATCACTGAAGCCAGACCTCCTAATTCTGAATCTGGTCAGTTTTTAACAGTGACGCATAGACCAGCATAGAATTCTTTACAGTTCAATCACAGTAAGTTAGAATATTTCCAGTAGTGACTTCTTTATGGAAGAAAAAGTCAATTAAAACAAACACAAAAACAAAAACCCACCCTACCAAAGTACCAAGGCATGAAAAGGTGCGGGTGCTAGCACCCCTTCTTAGAGCTCAGGTTTTCTTGGGCCGCTTGAAGCACTTTAAGCACCCAAAGCCCTTATTAGCTTAGAGATCTTCCTGGAAAAGTAGATTCTTGGTCTCACATTCACCTCCACATGAATTCTGTGGAGAAAAACTCAATATTAAGGTGAATTATCATAACTGGATAGCAAAGAAGATCTGGGGATGTGGGTCACTGGTTAGTATTCAAGATTTGCACGGATGAGATTCTCAATTGGTAAATACTCCTGACAACACCTCTTCATATAAACCAAGAAAATAAAAGGAAGAGACTAGCAGATTGAGGCAGAGAGGTCAGCCAGTGGGCACCCATGTTGGAGAGCAGAACTGTACTGATCCCAGACTTGTATGTTGCATGTGCTTGCAGCTCCCTGCTCAGTGTGACCAGTGAAGGACTTTGTTCTTAGCTCCTACTTGCAACCAAATGTTCTTTCTTGGGCGTGGAAGGACGTTTTTGAGTTTTGGAGTCTTGCCTGGCTTCCCTCGGTGTGTCTGTAGGCAGCTCTACTATATCATGCTCTCCTTGCAGGTTCACCACCATGTTGTCCACAGTAGCCAACCGGAAAGCATTTGTTGACTCAGCAATCTCTTTCCTGAGGACACATGGCTTCGATGGTCTGGACCTCTTCTTCCTGTACCCTGGGTTCAGAGGCAGCCCAGAGAAAGACCGTTGGACATTCACTCTCTTAACTGAAGTAAGGGCAAGTGGGAAGCTCTGGAATCCAAGCAAGGATCTTGTGGAGCCAATATGGGCATGAGAAACAGAAGAGACAGGGGCAGAGGCAGAGGCAGGGCAGGGATAGAACTGCAGAGATCTTTTTAGTGAAGTCACCTCTGAGGTCATCAAAAGCAAAAGAGATTTAAAGAAGCTGAGGATCAGATGTCAAGTCTGACATATCCTCTTTTTGCTGTTGCCCAGAGATTCTGTGGTCATTCCCTGTTAGCATCTAGCATTTCAGTCTATGCCTTCACCAAATGCACAGCAGCTCCAGGGCTATCCCAGCAAAGCAAGCAGTCTACATGTCCTGAGTTGTAAATTCACTGACCACAGGACCTCCTGTCTCTGCCTCTGGTCAAAACCTGACTGGCTCATAGGGATATCCTCGGAGCTGGCAGATAGGTCCCTGAGCCACATCTGGTTCTCCTGTCTGTTTTCCCTCCCAGGAGCTGCTTATCGCCTTCCAGAAGGAGGCACAGTCTACTGCCCAACCAAGGCTACTGCTCTCTGCAGCTGTGTCTGGGAACCCACGCATCATCCAGAAGGCTTATAACGTGCCTGAACTTGGAGGGTGAGTAAGTGCATTTTAAGTTCCCCAGGAGTTCAGATCTTGGGTGCTAGTACTGAATGCTCCATGGACCTGTCAGTCCTGTGCATCCGCACTTTAAGGATAGGGTCGAGAAGTAGTGCAAGAGCTTGTTAATGGACTAGAACACAATTTGATGGCAGGAGGCCCAGGTTCCATCAAACTCAGGTAGGAATGACCCCTGAGCACTGACTTGGGACTATTGTTAGATATGGCTTCAAATATTACAAAGCTGGAGTGATAGTACAGTGGATAGAGCATTTGCCTTGTATGCAGATGAACCAATTCAATCCCCAGTATCTCACATTGTCCCCCAAGCATGGCTGAAGTGAAAGTATAGTGGACATACTGTTTGCCTTGCGTGCAATCAACCCAATTCAATCCCCAATATCTCAATTGGTCCTCTAAGTATGCCAGGAGTGAGTCCTGAGCCAAAACTAAGGCACTGAGCCTGGGCACTACCGAGTGTGGTCCAAAAGACAAAACAAAACAAAAACTCAAACACAAAAGAATTAGTCCTATTATTCCAGGGTAGTTTGTTTGTTTGCCTTAAAAATCAGGGAAGGTGTGTCATATCCCAAGATACTGTCCTCTTGGTATTACTCTGGTCCTTGCGACCACCAGCAGCAAACATGTTCTGTAGGGCACCAGCCAGCTTCAGAGAGGAAATGGGTCACCAACAATAGCCACAGAAGTAAAGAACTGGTACAGGGGATAAGGCGCTTTCACAAGGCAGAACTCACCTTAGTTTGGGACAATTCATGTGATCCCTTTGGCATCACCAATGGTCTTGATCCTTGAGTCAAGATTAAGCCTAAAGCCTAAAGTACTCCCAATGTGACCCTCCTACCAAAAATTTCAAAAATAAAGAATTACATTGCTCAACCAAGCTAGATTTCAGAACATAGCACAGGTTTCTACCCAAAATTCAAAAAAACCACTTGGAACTGAGTTCATTTTGTCACACCTCAAGAATTAAATAACTCTGGAAGAGAAAATAAAAACAACTGCAGGACAGAATGGAAGATGGGGTCTGTGACTTACTAAATCTGACAGAAATTTTCATTTGGGAGGAAGAGCAGAAACTCTGTGCAGCCAAGTTATCCGACACTGGGTTTACTGTCTGGCTGCAAGAACAGAGCACTCTTGTATTAGATGACCTGTCTGAATCTTAGTTCTTAGAAAACTGACCATCTTAACATTAAATTAGGCATCCCCTGTAGAAAACTCATCATTCTGACACCCGATAAAGTACTCTGTACTCTTCCTTACCAGAGAAACTTTTTGGAAGAGATGAGGATCACTGGTTCCTTGAAGGAAAAATGTATATCAATTTTATTTTTTTGCTTTTTGGGCCACACCCGGTGATGCTCAGGGGTTATTCGTGACTATGCAATCAGAAATCGCTCCTGGCTTGGGGGACCATAGGGAACCCGGGGGATCAAACCACGGTCTGTCCTAGGTTAGTGCGTGCAAGGCAAATACCCTATCGCTCAAGCCCCTTTGCTATAATTTATTAAAACAAAATTTTTATATGAAATCACCATGAATTACAAAGTTATTCATATTTTAGTTTCAGGTATACCATGTTCCAATACCAATCCCTTCACTTTTCTCCACCAATATCCCCAGTTCTCTATCGCCAAGCCTGCCTGTTTGGCAGACACTTTTTCTTTTATTTTTTTTTTCTTTAGGCACTGTGGTTTACAAAACTGTTACTAGTAGGATATCATACATATTCCTTTACCTCCTTTCAAAAACCAGTCCTTATATGTTGGGGGGGGGGCAGTAAAGACTGGCAGGTCAGTGTCTTGCTTTTAGGCCTAGCAATGCTTAGGAATAGTAATTATTCCTGGTGGGCTCAGAGGACCATAGATGGTAAAGGGGATTAAACCTGAGTAGGCCGCATGCAAGGCAAGTAAAGTACCTTACCCATTCAGGCCCCAAACTGTTTAATTCTTGACTGATTTTTGCAGACCTCTGCTAGCTCAGTGGCCAGGCCAGGCTGTCATGGCTCCCATCTGCCACCTAGTGGTTTTCTAGAGCAAGCGATAATTCCTTGGCTTCAGGAAGATCTCAGGACTCAGCTGTCCCTAACCAGCAGTTTGTTCCGGGGTGTGGTGCAGCCTAGGCGGCCCCTCAAGCAAAAAAAAGACAGGGAAGCCTGTGGGAGTCGGTAGTCCATGGTGCATCAGTTTTATTCCTCTGTTTTTTCCCTGACAGATTCCTGGATTTCATCAACATCTTGTCTTACGACTTACATGGAAGCTGGGAAAAGTTCACAGGACACAATAGCCCCTTGTTTTCTCTGCCTGGAGACTTCAAATCTTCGGTAAGGAAAGGGAAGCACTCAGGAGATTAAGACACTGGCAGCCAGGGATGAGCATGGACTGTGCTAACGAGAGTTTGTGTTTCCTACCTGTAGGCATATGCCATGAATTACTGGCAAAAGCTTGGGGTATCCCCAGAGAAACTCATCATGGGGGTCCCCACCTACGGACGAACCTTTCAGCTCCTCAGAGCCTCTAATAATGGGTTGCAGGCTGAAAGCGTGGGACCGGGATCTGCAGGGAAGTACACCAAGCAGGCTGGTTTCTTGGCTTATTACGAGGTGATGGTTGAAAGGGCCCCTGTCTCTCAGTTAGGACTCTCCCCCCACCCCGACCCAAGTAATTATACAGGACAAAAGCAAGAGTGGGAACTGAAAATGAGGACGGAGAGTTTATTGGGACAGATGAAAGCCTTTGTCTTTTCTTCAGGGAGAGTTGTCCAGGTTCCTTGTAAAGGACCTGCATTGGGTAGAGTTGGATGTATGGAGACTCATCCCAAGCAGGTGGCATTTGGTACAAAGACATGAGTTGTATGTGGAGATTGTGTCCTCTAACTGGCATATCTTCAATGGCTTCTCTGAGCTGCATGACTCCAGATGTGTTTCCACTAACCCAATGAAGCATGACTATGAATGACAGCACCGTTAAATAATGTTCTTTAGGGCGCGGAGAGATAGCACAGCGGCGTTTGCCTTGCAAGCAGCCGATCCAGGACCAAAGGTGGTTGGTTCGAATCCTGGTGTCCCATATGGTCCCCCGTGCCTGCCAAGAGCTATTTCTGAGCAGTCAGCCAGGAGTGACCCCTGAGCACTGCCGGGTGTGGCCCGAAAACCAAAATAATAATAATAATAATAATAATAATAATATTCTTTAAAACTTGTTTAAAATTAATTTTGCTACTGGGGATACAATCTAGGAATTTCTACATACAAAACATATGGTTCCACCGCCCAGCTAGTTCCTTGTCAAAACAAAACAAAACAAAACAAAAAACAGTTTACATGACAGCTATTCTGAGTCAAAGAGTTTTTGATAGAAACCTTCCAAGAATAACAACTATTAACCTGTGCATCCCATATTGAAGGTTTCTACTTCTTAGCAGGTGACTTTCTTACCTAAAGCTGGGCACTAAGTGACTTTTATATGCTTGGGTGATTCTGACAGCCTAGGTATCCCTGACTTGGAGATCTTAACATTTATGAAAAGTTCAAAGCGTCTTTGTCTGGGCTTGATTCTTGGCATCACTCAAATAAATAAGCAATGACAACCACAAAAAGTTTATTTGATCACTAATTAAATTGGATAATTGGATTTGATTTATAGTGAACAGATAGTTATTGTGAAGCATAAAAGAAAACAAAATAAAACGTGTCTGTCAAGTGTTAGGTATGTTACTTTGAGCAGTAGATAATGTAGTTATCTACCAGATCCTGGTTTGCTCTTTAAGGATGTCATTAACCTCTTCCTATACAGTAAAGGGATGTGTGATAGGAGCGATTCAGAGGGAAGAGGAGGTCTTATGTAAGTGGTCTTTTCCACTCCCTCAAGACTCTTCCTTTTTCCCCCATTATCTGGCAAGTGACACGTTATTCCCAGGCAAGGAGTTGGGTGTTACTCCTAACCCCAGCATTTCACTAACCTGCTTGCCTTTCTGGCAGATTTGTTCCTTTGTTCAGAAAGCAGAGAAGCGCTGGATCCATGATCAGTATGTGCCATATGCCTACAAGGGAAGGAAATGGGTCGGCTATGACGATGCCATCAGCTTTAGTTACAAGGTCAGTCCTTGGCCCTTTCAGTGGTCCTCAAACTTTTTAAACAGGGGGCCAGTTCACTGTCCCTCAGACCGTTGAAGGACCGGACTATAATGGAAATAAAAACTATGAACAAATTCCTATGCACACTGCATATATCTTATTTTGAAGTGAAGAAACAAAACAGGAACAAATACAATATGTGGCCCGCGGGCCGTAATTTGCAGACCCCTGTTACATCATAGTTTCACTCTGTCCTCAACCTGAACTTCAGACTATGGTGACTATTGCTTCAATTCTTTTCCCAACTGCTAGACCTTCCCATTAAACCTTCACCTCAATGAAGTGAACTGCTGATACCTTACTCTTTTAGAGAATTAACACTTCTTTTATTTTAAAATTTTGTCATTGTTTTGTGCCTGTTAGTGCAAGAAGAGTGATTTAGTTAATAATAATTTAATTGACACATAATAAGATATTACATATAGAGCAATTTATATGGGAAATGATATAAAATGTATAATGTAGTGTTATATATATATACTTTTATGCTTATACCATGAAGTTTATATATTGCAAAATGATCATCACAATTAGTAAATAACATAAATAACTATAGATTTTGCTTTTCCATCATTCTTGATAGAGAGAACTGATAGGTAATAGGATCAGGGGCCAGGGAGATAATAGAGCAGGGAAGATGCTTGTCTTGTACCTGCCTGCCTCTCAAAAATAAAACAAAGTGACACTATAAAGAAGATATAGAATTTATATATACTTTGCCTGTGATTTTTTTTAAGCCTCAGATACTACAAATTGTCTGTTCAGCTCAACTCCAGGTACTGTTTTGTTTTGGGGAGCATAGAGTTTATCCATACTCAGCTGTGCTCAGGACTTACTCCTGGATTTCTCTGTCCAGGGATCAATTCTGGTGGTGCACTTTGTTTTATTTTTGAGAGGTATTTTTGGATCATACCTTGCTGTGTTCAGGACTTACTCTTGTACCTTTCTCAGGGGTCACTATTGGAAGACTCAGAGGTTGGGGATCAAACTTTGGTTGGCTGTCTACAAGACAAGCACCAACCCATTGCACTATCTCTCTGACCTCTATAGTGTCACTTTGAGATGAGGTATGTGGAAGTGATTTTTATTATTGTTTGGAAGTGATTTTTAAAATAAAAATAAGGGCTGGAGTGATAGTACAGTGAGGAAAGCATGTGTATTGCACACGGCTGACTCAGGTTTGATCCCCACCATCCCATAGGTCACCAAGCCTGCTAGGAGTGATTTCCAAGTGCAAAGCCAGGAGTAATCCCTGAGCACCACCAAGTGTGGCCCCAAAACCAAAAAAAAAATATGTATAGTTTATTCATTATGATATGAATGGTGATTAGCAGAAAGGGGAACCTAGAGAAATAACACTTAACATTTCTGAACATTCCTGATGCCAGTTATTGAACCAAGTAGGAAATTTATAACTTCATAATTTATTTTCAAATTGTGGTAAGATATATATCACAAAGCAATGAGTTTTAACCTTTTTTCTTCTGTGGATTGGTGAAAATCAAATAAATATTTTTTTCATACCACAAGGTACATATTGACATGTCTACTAATACTTCCACATGACTCAAGCATTCCATGTGTAAAGCAGCAATAACATTTTCACAGGCCAGCAGGAAATTAATGTGGATTTACATTGATCCATGGAAATTGGCAGGTGCTAAATTTAGTTGGTAAAAGTCACTATTATAATGTTGACTATTAAAAAAAAAGAAAAAAAAATAATGTTGACTATTTAACCCATTTTGAAGTTGCAATTAGTGGCATTAAGTACATTAAGTACTTAAGTAGTTAAGTACGCTGTTGTATTACTACCATTTCTTCCTAAACAGAAATTGCATGACCATTTAACAGTGCCCCTTAACAATTCTTTCCTTGCCTATCCTTTGCTGATCACCATCTATCCTTCATTACTATGAATTTGAAGATTCCAAGTAACTCATGTGAGTGAAATCTAACAGAATTTATCCACATCATAGCAAGTACTTGTGGGAGAATTCTTTTGACTCTTAAAGTGTTGGAAATGTTTATTATTAACTTTTTCCCAGATGAAGCAATGAAGACACACAACGTTTATATAGTTTTTGAGGGATCCCATGACTCCTAAAGTATTCAGAGGGCAGCCTCAGATGCAGCCAGTATTCCTAACCTTTAGGTTCTTCGATTGTTTTCACTTGTCTTTCGTGCTTACACTGGTAGGTGCTAAGCATGTTAAGTTGATGGGTTGCATTTACAGGCATCATTCATAAAGAAGCAGCATTTTGGAGGTGCCATGGTGTGGACCTTGGACTTGGATGATGTCAGGGGCACTTTCTGTGGCACTGGCCCTTTCCCACTTGTGTACACCTTGCATACTCAGCTGATACAGGCTGGTAAGTAGTTGTTTATTACTTGGAATCTGGAGTGGGGAGTTACAAGGCACCCCCTTTTGTTAGGCCTAAAGGCTTTGGTGAGGTCACATGACATTGAGGACAGAGAATGAGCTTTGCTATCACTCCACTGTGCTTGACTCATGGTTTGGATGTGCACTCAATCAATTTCACCTTCCTGAGCTCTATTTTTTCTGGGTGTAAAGTGAGAGTTTTCAATGTATTTGCAGGGTACGAGATACAAAGTAAAAACTGTGCTACTTTATAGTTGTCACTCAATATATGAGAGCTTTCAATTATTTTCTAGTTTTCTATACTATATTAATTATATATAATTATATATAAAATATATACATTAATTATATATATATATAGTAATAAGTACTAGGAAAGCAATTTTGTTCATTTTTGGACTATATCTGGTGGTGATCAGGGTTTGCTCTTGGCTCTATATTCAGGAATTACTCCTGGTAGGCTTTGGAGACCATATGGGATGCTGAGGAGTGAATCTGTATTCATTTATTGATATATTTAAAGCCCTAAACACTATCCCATTTTTCTGACCCTTGGAAAAGGAAAAAAAAAAAACCTTTATAGGTAAAGACTATCCTGGCAATTAGGGGCTGGAACTTGATATATTAGAACAGGAATATCTTTAGGGATAGTTTAGAGTCATTATATAAAAAATATTTCTTTTATGGGGCCGGAGCAATAGTGCAGTGATAGGGCATTTGTCTTGCATGTGGTTGACCCAGGACACACCTCGGTTCGATCCCCAGCATCTCATATGGTTCCCCGAGCTAGGAGCAATTTCTGAGCGCATAGCCAGGAGTAACCTCTAAGCATCACTGCCCAAAAACCAAAAAAAAAAAATTTTTTTATTAAAGCACTGTGATTTACAGTTATTCATTGTTGAGTTTTACACATATAGTGTTCCAGCACCAATCCCACCAGCAGTTCCAGCTTCCCTCACTGGTGTATCCACTTCCTTGTCAAGTTCCTTTGGTTGTTAATATTTGGATTTCCTGCTTTCAGTGTTGTTATTTCTGTGGTTTGGTGTATACACACACACACACACACACACACACACACACACACACATATTCTGTCTGCCTCTTCTTAATTACATCTTCAATTTCATTCCTTTTCTCTTTCTTCCTATACACTGGTGTCAAAGTAATTTAGGCATCACCCTTTACTTCATTTCATTCTTTTGTCCAATTATTCTACATATTACGGATGAGTAAGATCATCCTGTGTTTGTTCTTCTTCTGGCTTATGCTTTTAACACATTATCTTCCAATTCTATCCAAGTTCATCATTCCTTACAGCTGCATAATTAAAAATCCTCATTTTAAGATTTAACAGAGCAAGGAGGTTAGAAAGATAACAGCTCATCAGGGTATAGATGAAACTCCATTCACTGCTTTCTAACGAACTGTCCCAGGCTTCCCTTCTGCCTTGGGCTTTGCTCCTTACGTTTCTACAATGGGGACCTTGGAAGGATTCGTTTTGAGGATTTAACAATTAAGGACTGAGGTCATGGGATCTTGTTGCAAGTGCACAGCCAGATGTCAAAGTGAGTTTCAGGGCAGTGATCAGGTGCCTCTTTGCAGCTTTCCTCTAGAAAAGGAGCAAATGCAAACATGACCTGGCCTTATACTAACACAGTGAAATGGGAGATCAGGGATTCTGGGTGTGTGTGCAATCTACATCTTTAGGTAAGGACATTAGAAAAGGCTTGGTCTTGAATTTGGGATGCAGGCAGTTCTTCATCCCAAGAGTGACTGTAGTATTATCAGGATTTAAGAGGTTAGAAGGAAAGATGAGAGATTCACTTCTTTCTGATGATTTGCTTTAGATATAAATTCAACTCCTTCACCTACATTTTGGCTGCCATCTTCCACGTATCCTTCAGAAACTTTCCCTGCAAGTGCCTCTGCCTCGACTGCTTTGGGGATCTTACTCTCGGGAAAAACAGTTACTGCCACTGTGCCCTACACGGAGTCTGAACATATGACAACAACCGCCAGAAGTGGGGCTGTGACCCCTATGATGGAAAATTACACTGAAACTCTAGAAGGAGAGACTGAGATCCCTGGGGAGAACCTGACTTTACAGGACACCCTGTATTCGTCTTATGAAGAAATGACTATGCCCTTAGATTATTGAGGCAACTTGAGAGAAAGACAGTGTGGACAGTGACTCTGCTGATTTCCTTTTATCTTCAGATGGAAGCCCAAAACAGGTTTCTGTTCTTGGCCTTGACCTCTCACTCTAAGGACACACTTCCTCAGGCTTTTGACTACCCTTCTGTTCCCATTCCATAGTCAATGGAAAGACCCTTCCAACAAGTCCTTGTTCATTTTACAGATAGAGAACCCAGGAGACTGTTGTGGTTCTAAATAAGGAGTTCATTTCCTTTCTGTTGAATTAAATGGGAAATGCAATCATCCATATGAGTTTTCTGAAGTTCTTTAACTGGTATAAACTCTGCTACCCCATTTTCAGTCTCTCCACTTCAAAGTCTTTTTTTCTGATGGTTGTTTTTGGAAAGAGGGACTTTGTTTCTCACCCAGGCTGTTGTCTTCTGTTATAAATTTTATGCTTCCCTTCTTCCACAAACCATTGCTTTACTTCTCTATGAGTCAAAACCAGATCTCCTTTCTAGATACTTTCCACATTCCTCTCAGGGAGCTGATGAAAATAAGTGTGAGGTGCCAACAGTGAATCTTTGGTTATAGTCTCTATAATATACCCCCAATATACCCCCAACTATTTTTTCTCCATAGGAAATGATAGATGGGAAGCAAATGCACAGTATTCTTTTGTGTCATATCTGCATTTTTTATAAGTCTACTCCAGAAACACCAATTCTCACATTCTGCTGCATTCAACATACAAAATGTTTTCCTGCCCACAGCCTCTTATGCTAGTATAGACACAGGACCCATTCCTAGCTCGTTCCCCTCATAGGAGAAAACAACACTCAGAGCCTTATGTGCCTTTTGGCCACATCTGGCAATGCTCAGGGTTTACTCTTAGCTTTTCACTCAGGAATCACACTTTAGGAAACCATCTGGGATGTTGGCTTGCTTTCCTGTTCCTAATGACAACTTTTCTTCAGCAAATACAGCATCCAATTTTGTAATTTCAAGTTAAAATGCCTATAGGAACAATATCTATCACATATGATAGAAACAGGTGAAGGGTATGTCAACAAAAGCATGGCTACAGAGTCATAGGCTGTTGCCACAGCACTAATTAAAACAATACAAACAACTCATTTCAGTTGCACCAAGATTTCCTGGACTACAAATCAGTGCCTATAAAATTATTTATTTTGTTCATACTCTTTAAAGATTGACCATTTGTATTGGGCTCTTCTGGTCTTAACTGGTCTTGGCTGGGATAACCCAGGTATTGATAGTTAGCAAGTAGATTGGATTAGTGCAGATGAACTTGGGTGAATAATCTACTCAAGATAATTTGATATATTTGGATATTAACATAACAGAATAATACTATATTATGCATAATATTATATGTAATGTTTATTATATAATCATAAATAATGTTATATCTAATATTTATATACCATCAATATGTTAAACACATTTTTTAAATTCTGAAAGAGAACCAATAGAATAACTAATAATAAGATTATCAAACTTGGGGGGCCGGGCGGTGGCGCTAAAGGTAAGGTGCCTGCCTTGCCTGTGCTAGCCTTGGACGGACCGTGGTTCGATCCCCCGGTGTCCCATATGGTCCCCCAAGCCAGGAGCAACTTCTGAGCACATAGCCAGGAGTAACCCCTGAGCGTTACCAGGTGTGGCCCAAAATCCAAAAAAAAAAAAAAAAGATTATCAAACTTGTGGCCAGAGCATAGTACAGTGAGTAAGCCTTTTGCCTTGCATGCAGCCAACCCCCATTGAATCACTGGCATCCCATATGGTCCCTGGAGCACTGCCAAGAGTAATTCATGACTGCAGAGACATAACTAACCACTGAGCATTGCTGGATAAGATCTCCCCAAAAAGATGATTAAGTTTTCAATGAAGAATAAAAGGACATGAAGATATGGATCAAAATCCTTATGGCTTTATTTAAATTCTAGGGAAATATATTTACCAAGCTAATAGAAGCAGAAGTTTAAAATGGTCATTAAAATAATTAAATAAAGAAGAGTAAATAAAACCCAGAACAGGAGACAATTGGAAAGTCTCAGCTAAACAGTGATTAACTGAAACACAAATGTATCAGTAATTACAACCACTTCTGGCTATGTCCCAGAAACCAACCAACCAACCAAATCATATATGTAGATAGAAAGTTAGCTATCAGAACTCTGCTGGAAGGTGAACCTTCCTGAAGTGGGGTGAAATCAGCCCTTATTATTCACACATTTGCCAATTCTGCATTTCAGAATTACACAACAGCAGACAACATTGTGCCATCAAAAAAGGCAAAGAGATCAGCAAAAAGTAGAAAGGTCACTAGAGATGAAATGCCTATGGGAAATTCCAGTTATTGCAGTTGCAAGACCAGTATTCTAAAAGGGCATTTTTTTTTTTTTTTTTTTTTTTGGTTTTTGGGTCACACCCGGCAGTGCTCAGGGGTTACTCCTGGCTGTCTGCTCAGAAATAGCTCCTGGCAGGCACGGAGAACCATATGGGACACCGGGATTCGAACCAACCACCTTTGGTCCTGGATCGGCTGCTTGCAAGGCAAACGCCACTGTGCTATCTCTCCAGGCCATAACAGGGCATTTTCTAAACTCAGAGTTGTTCAAGGAGATTGAGAATCCTGATGCAAATCTTGTCAAAATCAGAACCAATTCTCCTGTAGACTCATGATGCTAGGGAACAGTCTTATCATGGGCTTTCCCCAGCCAGTTTTCCCTTCAGATCATTGCCAGAACTAAGTATCCCAGTGGGTAAGAGGCTGTAGATTTGGACTGAAAACTTCTGAGAGTGAAAGTTCCCACTTTCTCAGACTTACAGTCCTTCTCAGAGGGCCGTACAGTAGTACTCAAGACAAAGCCCAAAGTGGATTAGACTTTAAGAAAAAGCCACATTAGTACTAGATAAGCATTTCAGAAGCCACAACCCACTGTTACCAGCTCAATCCTTCATTGACTGCAGAAGAGTGAGAAAGGGGAAAAGGTCGAAAGGAGAATGTGTTTCTCATCAACAAAAAAGAAACAATGAGTTTGCTCTGAAGATAGAGAGCTGAAGAGAATGTGTAATATGCTTTGGTTCATTTTTTTGGGGGGGGGGAATTTGAACCAATCACCTTTGGTCCTGGGACAGCTACTTGCAAGGCAAACACCACTGTGCTATCTCTCCAGCCCCGCTTTGTTTCATTTTCTAACTGAAAATTATTTTTGCTTTTGGTTCACAATCAGAGGTGCTTAGAGCTTACTCTTGACTCTGTGCTCAAGGCTTATTCCGGGAATGACATGAGGTGCTGGGGATCAAACCCAGCAAGGCAAGCTTTCTGCTCCCTGTATTATCTGGTCTCCAAATTTGAAAAATTTTGAAATATTTTTAAAATTTAAACCCATAGTTTACAAATGTGCTCATAATAGAGTTTCAGGCATGCAATATTACAACACCAGTTCCACCACCAGTGTCAACATCTTTGTACCAATGTCCTCGGCTTCCCTTCTACATCCCAGCCTGCCTCCTCAACAGGCACATTTTTTATTACGCTGAGAAGCTTCTGCACCTCAAAGGAAACAGTGCTCAGGATACAAGAGCCACCCACTGAGTGGGAGAAACTATTCACCCAATCAGATAAGGGCTAATATCCAAAATATACAAGGCACTGACAGAACTTTACAAGAAAAAAACATCTAATCCCATCAAAAATGGGGATAAGAAATGAACAGACACTTTGATAAAGAAGAAATACAAATGGCCAAAGGCACATAAAAAATGCTCCACATCACTAGACATCAGGGAGATGCAAATCAAAACAACTATGAGGTACTATCTCACACCACAGAGATTGGCGCACATCACAAAGAATGAGAACAAGCATTGTTGGTGGGAATGTGGAGAGAAAGGAACTCTTATTCACTGCTGGTGGGAATGCTGTCTAGTCCAACCTTTCTGAAAAGCAATATGGAGATTCCTCCAAAAACTGGAAATTGAGCTGCCATATGATCCAGCTATACCACTCCTAGGGATATACCCTTGGAACACAAAAATACAATACAAAAATTTCTTCCTCACACTTAAATTCATTGCCGCACTATTTACAATAGCCTGACTCTGGAAACAACCAAGATGCCCTTCAACAGATGAATGGCTAAAGAAACTGGTACATATACACAATGGAATATTATGCAGTCGTCAAGAGTGATGAAGTCATGAAATTTTCCTATACATGGATGTACATGGAATCTACTATGCTGAGTGAAATAAGTCAGAGGGAGAGAGATAGACATAGAATAGACTCACTCATCTATGGGTTTTAAGACAAATAAAAGACATTTTTTACGATAATCCTCAGAGACAAAGAGAAGAGGGCTGGAAGGTGGAGCTCACGACATGAAGCTCACCACAAAGAGTGGTGAGTGTAGTTAGAGAAATAACTACACTGAGAACTATACCAACAATGTGAATGAATGAAGGAAGTGGAAAGCCTGTCTAGAGTATAGGTGGGGGTGGGTTGGAGAGGAGGGAGATTTGGGACATTGGTGGTGGGAATGTTGCATTGATGAAGGGGGGTGTTCTTTACATGACTGAATCCCAACTACAATCATATTTGTAATTAAGGTATTTAAATAAAGATATTAATAAAAAAGAGTAAAGGACGGTATATATAAGACCCAGAAAAATGTGCTTATTCTTATACGGAGTTTTTTGGGGGGAGGTAGAAGCTGGGAATATTGATGTTACACTCTGTGGTACTCGAGGTTTCCTTTTGCCTCTGCACTCAGGGATCACTTTTGGCAGTGCTTGAGGCACCATTTGGGGTGCTGAGAATAGATCCTGGGTCATGCAGTACTAGGGCCCTACCTACTGCGATATCTCTCCTGACTCCCAGGTACAATCTGCTCCATAATGGAAAGGCCTTGTCAACTGGGACTTTGTAAGACGAAATAGTGCTATAATGATTTTATATAACCAAAAATGATGCACAAGGGTTGGAACAATAGTACAGCAAAAAAGATGCTTGCCTTACATGCAGCCAACCTATATGATCCCCCTTAATAAAAAAGCCAGGAAGAACCCCTGAACACCCACATACTAAAACTAAGGAAGAAAGAGTTAAAAGATCCTTTGTTCCAGTGGATGCTTCCAACAGGATGTGTGTTGAGATTGTCATACTGTCCCAAGTATCTGCAGCCATTAGTGAGATCAGAAGTGAAAGTGCAAGAGGTTGTGCCAGAGGATGTTGAACTTGATGCCAAACAATAAAATTCTTATTAGGAAGTGTGCCTGAATTTAGCTAATCAGAAAGGCAAAATACCACAGTCTTTGTAGCCAATGATGGTTGCTTGAATTTTATTGAGGAAAAAGTATGAAGTTCTGGTTGCTGGTTCTGGTCACAAAGGGCATGCTGTTGATGATGTTTCTGGAGTCAGTTTAAGGTTGTCAAAGTAGGCAATGTCTCTCTTTTGGCTTTATACAAAGGCAGAAAGGAAAGACCAATATCAAAAGTTTTGGTGATAAGAGTACAGTAGTAAGAAACTTTCACATACCCAGGAAAAAAAGATTGCTTTAAGGAGTATCTCTCTTTGGTTCTTGCCATTTTGATTATAATATGTCTTGATATTCTGTTTGAGCTTGCTTTGTTTTGTATATTTTGGGCCTCCTGATCAGTAAATCTTCACATTATTAACATAAAATGTGTAAATGTAAATGTCCCTCTTTACACATTAGGGAAAATTAATTTATTCTCTCTAAGGGTTAGAGCAATAGTACAATGTCTTCCACATAACCAACCTGGGTTTGATCCCCAGCATCCCAGCATCCCATATGTTCCCCAGAGCAATACCAGGAATAATTCCTGAATGCAGAGCCAGAAGTAACCTTTGAATACTGCCAGGTGTGGTTCAAAAAGCAATGAATAAATTCTTATTTCTCACATTTTCTTCTAGTAAAAAAAAAAAAAACAAAAAACAGAAAACAAGAACAAAAAGTTGTGCTTCTTCTTCTTCTTCTTCTTCTTCTTCTTCTTCTTCTTCTTCTTCTTCTTCTTCTTCTTCTTCTTTCTTTCTTTCTTTCTTTTTTGCATAGGCACAGTAAATATTGGGGAGATTACAAAGGGAATTCCCTTGGCCTAAGAGATACAGGGTTTCTCCACCCTTGAAGCATACTGTCATGGGAATAACTACAGGCTCTCTACATGCTCTTTTACTCTCCCTAGGTCCTTTTGTGGTGTCTGGAAACTTTTTGCTCAGTCGTTGGTGATAAAATCAGGTTTCTGTGACTAGAGATCTTGGTATTTGCACAAGTCACAGGATGGAGCCTAGGATGAAGTTTCTTTCTTTACAGTTCTAGGACTTCTATTCCAACACTGTTGTTCCTCTAAAATCTTGTACAAGACAAGGTTGCCCCCTCTTACCCCTCCTATTTAACATAGTACTGGAAGTACTTACCATAATTATTAGACAAGAAAAAGATGTCAAAGGCATACAGATAGGTAAGGAAGAAGTCAAACTCTCACTGTTTGCAGATGATGTGCTACTATATTTAGAAAATCCTAAAGACTCTACCAAGAAGCTTTTAGAAGCAATAGATTTATATAGCAAAGTGGCAGGCTACAAAATTAGCATGCAACAGTTAATGGCCTTCTTATACACAAATAATGATACAGAAGAAATCAATATTAAAAATCCCATTCAAAAAATAAAAAAAATAAATTTAAAAAAATCCCAGAAATAATTTTCAAGCTTATTATGATTCCTTAAGCTCTCTTTTAAATAAACAAATCTTTTGTTCATTGGGAAAAAATTTATTGGTTCTTCTCCTTTATTACTTGGGGCCTATATCTCTATTTTGTTATTGGAAAAAATAAAAAGTAGTCACATATTACTTGTCTTTTTTAGATATAAAACTCTTTTTATATTTGACTTTTCATTGTACTTAAACTTTTCTATGTTGACTAGATTTCCAAAATCTCTAGAAAAAGTTGAGCACATTGTATAAACTCACAGTTGTTCATGTGAAGTCTATGTGATTTTTGCAATAATTCTTAAAAACAAAATGAGGAGAGCTGGAAGGTCCAGCTCACGACATGAAACTCACCACAAAGAGTGATAAGTGAAGTAAGAGAAATAACTACATTGAAAACTATCATAACAAAGTGAATGAATGAGGAAAGTAGAAAGCCTGTCTAGAGTACAGGTGAGGGTGGGGTGGGAAGGAGGGAAATTTGGGACATTGTGATGGGAATGTTGCACTGGTGAAGGGAGGGGTGTTCCTTACATGACTAAAATCCAACTACAATCATGTTTTTAATCAAGGTGTTTAAATTAAGATATTAATAAAAATGAACATGAAGATCAATAAAAATAATGAATGTATAATAAAAATATTTTTAAATTAATAAAGAAGTCTATATGAAGAAAAAAATCCCATTCACATTAATGACACAGAAGCTCAAATACCTTATAGTCCACTTAACTAAAGAGGTGAAGAACCTATACCAGGAAAACTACAAAACACTCCTTCAAGAAATAAAAGAGGACACAAGGAAATAGAGATACATGCCCTGTTCATGGATTGGGAGGATTAATATAATTAAAATAACAATACTCCCCAAAGCAGTATACAGATTTAATGCAATTCATCTAAGGATACCCATGACATTCTTCAAAGAAGTTGATCAAACATTCCTGAAATTCATATGAGAAAATAAATATCCATGAATAGCTAGGGCAGCCATTAGGGAAAAAAATGGGAGGCATCACTTTCCCCAACTTTAAATTGTATTACAAAGCAATAGTTATTAAACAGCATGGTATTGAAATATTGACCCTTGTATCAATGGAATAGACTTGAGTATTTAGAAAATGTTCCCCATGTTGCACTGGTGAAAGGGGATATTCCTTACATAACTGAAACCCAACTACAGTCATATTTGTAGTCAAGGTGTTTAAATAAAGATATTAGTTAAAAAAAGAAAATGTCCCCCAAACATACAATCAATTAATTTTTGATAAAGGGGCAAGAAATGCAAAATGGAGCAAGAAAAGCCTTTCAACAAGTGGTGCTGGGATGACTGGTTGGCCATATGCAAAAAAGGGAACTCAGACCTCTATCTAACACCATGCACAAATGTAAAAATCAAATTGATTAAAGACCTTGATATCAGACCCAAAACCATAAGCTATATAGAACAATATATAGGTAAAACACTCCATGACATTGAGACTAAAGGCATCTCGAGGAGGAAACAGCACTATCCACAAAAGTGGAAGGGGAGATAAACAGATGTGACTATATTAAGCTTCTGCATCTCAAAGGAAATAGTGATGAAGATACAAAGATCATCCACAGAAAGGGAGAAACTATTCACCCAATACCCATCTGATACGGAGTTAATATCTAGGATATACACGGTACTGACAGAACCTAACAAGAAAATAAGTCTGTTATCAAAAAACAATGAGAAGAAATGAGCAGACACTTCTTCAAAGAAGAAATACAAATGGACAAAAGACACATGAAAAAATGTTGCACATCACTGATCATCAGGGAGATGCAAATCAAAACAACACCATCTCTCATGCCACAGAGAATGGCACACATCACAAAGAATAAGAACGATCAGTTTGGGCAGGGATGTGAAGTAAAGGAACTCTCACTTCTTGTGGGAATGCTGTCGAGTCCAGCCTTTCTGGAGTAGAATATGGAGATTCCTCAAAAAACGGGAAATTGAACTCCCATATAATCCAGCTATCCCACTCCTAGGGATATATCCTAGGAACATAAAGGTATGATACAATAATGCCTTGTGCATGCCTCTATTCATCACAGCACTATTTAAAATAGCCAGAATCCGTAAACAACCCAGATGCCCGACAACAAATGAGTGGCTAAAGAAACTTTGGTACATATACACAATGGAATATTATGCCCAGCTGTCAGGAAAAATGAAGTCATAAAATTTTCCTATACATGAATGGACATAGAAACTATTATGCTGAGTGAAATAAGTCAGAGGGAGAGAGATAGACACAAAATAGTTTCACTCATCTGTGAGTTTTAAGAAAAATTTTCCGGCCCGGAGAGATAGCACAGCGGTGTTTGCCTTGCAAGCAGCCGATCCAGAACCAAAGGTGGATGGTTCGAATCCCGGTGTCCCATATGGTCCCCCGTGCCTGCCAGGAGCTATTTCTGAGCAGACAGCCAGGAGTAACCCCTGAGCACTGCCGGGTGTGACCCAAAAACCAAAAAAAAAAAAAAAAGAAAATTTTTCCATTATGCCTTTTGAGATAGTCTGAGGGGCATAAGATTCAGGGCACATTTTTCTGATGCATAGTGGTCTTGTGGAGTTTGAGAGATGGTTTTAGCAGTCAGAGATCAGGTAGTGTCCTCAACCCGAGGGTCCCTCTGGAACTGGATCCAGTAGAGGGTATAGTCTACATTGAGTGGAGGTGGGAGAAAAAAGAAACAGGCTTACAGAGTTGATGTCTATGACTCAGGTATCTACATACAGATATGACACATCTACAGCATCATATGCCCAGTGCCTCTGACCCTAGTAATATAAAATGCAACATTTCAAAACACTGTTCGTACCAATTTGGGAAATTACCACCAGGTGGCAGAAGCATATAAGCTAGCTTTTCTTTCCTTCCTTCCTTCCTTCTTTCCTTCCTTCCTTCCTTCCTTCCTTCCTTCCTTCCTTCCTTCCTTCCTTCCTTCCTTCCTTCCTTCCTTCCTTCCTTCCTTCCTTCCTTCCTTCCTTCTTTCTTTCTTATTTCTATGTCTTTCTTTTTTCCTCTCTGTCCCTTTCTTACTTTCTTTTTTCTTTCTCTCTTTCCTTCTCTTTCTTCTTTCTTCTTTCTTTTCTTTCTTTCTTTCTTTCTTTCTTTCTTTCTTTCTTTCTTTCTTTCTTTCTTTCTTTCTTTCTTTCTTTCTTTCTTTCTTTCTTTCTTTCTTTCTTTCTTTCTTTCTTTCTTTCTTTCTTTCTTTCTTTCTTTCTTTCTTTCTTTCTCTTTTTCTTTCCCTTTTCTCTTTCCTTCTTTCTTTCTTCATTTCTTTCTCTTTCATTTTCTTCTTTCTCTTTCCTTCTTTCTTCTTTTCTTTCTAGATGTGAGATTAAACCTTATTAAATCTTTTTTCCTTCTTTTATTATTATTAGTTATTATTATTATGTGTAGTCAACTTGCAGAGCAGGAAAGCATATTATATTTTAAAAAATCATAAAAATGAAACCAAAGGGGGGCAGAACGGTGGCACAAGAGGTAAGGCATTCGCCTTGCCCGCGCTAGCATAGGACAGACTGTGGTTCGATCCCCCAGCGACCCATATGGTCCCCCAAGCCAGGAGTGATTTCCGAGTGCATAGCCAGGAGTAATCCCTGAGCATCACCGGGTGTGCCCCCCCCCCCCAAAAAAATGAAACCAAACATTTTATTGTTGTAATGGATACTTTTATGTACATTGGAGGAAACAGCTTGAGCACACTGGTTTTAGGTGAGAGGATGTGGTTAGAGGTTGAGTCTAGATAGAAGTCTAGTCTTTTATGGCCAAAGTTATATTTTTGTTTGTTTGGGTTTTTTGGGGGGTTGGGTAACACCCGGCAGCACTCAGGAGTTACTCCTGGCTCTATGTTCAGAAATAGCTCCTGGCAGAAGGGGGACCATATCGGATGCAGGGATTTGAACCACCGACCTTCTGCATGCAAGTAAGTTAAAATAGCCTTCAAAGTTGTCACAAGGATTAAAGGAAATATATACTTGGTTCAAAATCCTTTTTTGGTTTTGACTGTGTGAAAAATAAAAGTGTATTGGCACTACAGACAATGACTTGGGTTGGACAACCTCGTATGCCTGGAGCGTAGAGTTGGTCTTATGCCAAAAATCTTGATTTTTCTTAAGTTTCTTAAGTATGCTTGATTTTTCTTAAGTTTTACTATAGGAATTTACTTATGAGTCTTATTTTAATCCCTAGCATCATTTATGTGTTCTGAGTGTGATCACAGTGGCACTGAGATTTGCTATCTTTTTTTTTTTTTTTGTGGTTTTTGGGTCACACCTGGCAGTGCTCAGGGGTTATTCCTGGCTCCAGGCTCAGAAATTGCTCCTGGCAGGCACGGGGGACCATATGGGGCGCCAGATTTCGAACCAATGACCTCCTGCATGAAAGGCAAATGCCTTACCTCCATGCTATCTCTCAGGCCCGAGATTTGCTATCTTTAGTACCTCAACCATGTGTGTAACCCTTGGAAACCACTGCAACTGGAAGTTGCATGAGTATTGTTATTAGAGAATGTGATCCTTAAATAAGCAACTAGAAGATCTGTGTTACAAAAGAGAAAAGAGCTGGAAGTTCCAGCTCACCTCAGGAAGCTCACCACAAAGAGTGATGAGTTTAGTTAGATAAATAACTACATTGTGAACTGTCCTAATAATGAGAATGTATGAGGGAAATTGAGAACCTGTTTAGAGTACAGGCGGGGGTCGGGTGGGGAGGAGGGAGACTTGGGACATTGGTGATGGGAATGTTGCACTGGTGATGGGTGGTGTTCTTTATATGACTGAAACCCAAACACAATCATGTAAAAAAATATATATATCATGATTTCTAAAAAAAAAAAGAAAATTTGTGTTAATTAATTATTTTACAGGGCTCTCCACTCACCAAAAGATAACACATATTATTCTCCAGCATACATGCAACATTCGCTGCTACAGCTTTCACAGGGGAACACAAAATAAGAGTCAATAAAGCCAGTAAGATATAAATTATATCTAGTATCTTTTTAGATCACAATGCTATCAAGGTAGAAATTAACCATAAAAAGAAACCCAGGGAAACTCAAATATTTGGAGACTAAACAACATACTATTGAATAATTGTTTGGTAAATCATTTACTGTGAGTAAGTCACAGGGAAAAATAAAGGAATTCCTGACCATAATTGAGAATAAAAACATGAGTTTTTAAAACTTATGGGGTGAAGCAATGCAGTGCTCAGAGGGATGTTCATAGAAATACAGGCTTACATGAAGAAGCAAGAAAAGACTCAGATAGACAATCAATCCTGAATAACCAAATCAATTCTGAGGAAAAAGGACGTATGAGGCATTCAATTCCTTTATATTACATCAATTTATAAAACAGTTACAATCACAACAGAATTCTAGAATGAAAATACCCTCCCCTCAGATCAGTGGTATACAATTCAGAGTCCTGAAGTAAACCCTCAAATGTGGCTAGTTAATTTATAACAAAGCAGCTAAATACATAAAATGTAAGCGCAAGAGCCTTTTTTTCTAAACAAAAGATGTTAGGGAAACTAGTTAGTCCCATGCAAAAGAATAAAAATTGATCTGCTGAGCCGAAGCGATAGCACAGCGGTAAAGCATTTGTCTTGCAAGTGGCCAAACCTGGACGAACCCCGGTTCGATTCCCAGCATTCCATATGGTCCCCCGAGTCTGCCAGGAGCGATTTCTGATCAAGTCAGGAGTAACTCCTGAGTGCCGCCGGGTGTGACCCAAAAATAAAAAAATAAATAGATCTGCTATCACACAGCATAGATAAAAGTTAACACAGAATGAATTGAAGACTAGATATTAGGGGCTAATGAGAGAGTACAGTGTTAAAGATGCTTTTCTGACATGTGGCAGACCAAGACTTGATCTCTGAGGTGCCCCATATGGTCCTCTGAGCCCCTGAGCCCCTGGTTCCTGTGAACCCAGAGGAGAGCACAGAGTTAGAGTAAGCTCCAAGCACTTCTGGATGTGACCCCAAACAAAAATAAAACAAAAATCCTAAATAGTAGATTCGAAGATCCATAAAATATACAGAATAAAGCATGATGTTCGCTTCAGTGATGCCATCAATGATTTGATGCCATAGTAAGGGAAAAACCAAGCAAAAATAAATAAATGGAATTATATCAATCAAGAACCACTGACATTGTAGAAGAAATTATCACTGAAATAACAATACATTCCAACGAACTAAAGAAAATATATAACATAATCTAACATAGGAATAATATCAAGATACACAAATCATTCACAAAATAAAACAAGAAACAAACAACAACATATGGGCTAGATTGTTGGTTTTTTTTTTTTTTTTTTTTTTAGAAAACACATTAAGTTTATTACAGGTGTAGTTTAAAATCAGAAAACAAGCCACAACTAATGCCTGACAGAAGAAATGTACCATACTGGTTTGATTAACTATAGGAATTTACATTGTAGAAATAATTTAATATCCAAAATTGGACAAAAATAACAATCATGTGATAGAAGATGAGAAAGCAAACATCAAAATAACACTGAATTTTCTTTTCATTAGAAACAAAAAGGACTACTATAAAACTACAACAAAATATAGCTTAATTTAGAAACTTTCAAAACTCAAAAATTATAGGAAATGCAAATATAAAATATTCAACAAACTTGTCATCTGATTAGTGTAAATATGCTACTAACTGAAGTTAATTTTTTAAATATTTTGTGTAATATAATGTATTAAATACAGAAGCCCAGTGATTTTCATTAATAGTATGCATTAAGTTTATCTCTGAAAAATTCTTTTAAGAATTTATAATTTTAAAAAGTGCATAATAGCTATATGAGGTTTACAAAAAACTTTTTAAACTCATATTTTCATCTCCAGTAATCTAGGTATTATTAAAACATAAACAATTTTGAAACTGCCTTTTTATAAAAAAAAAACATCAAATATCTAATTTTCATATTGGAAAACTCATCTCAAATAATTAAAAAGATGAGTCCCCCCCACTGGAATACCAAGTTCTAAATAAATATTTTTATAACTTTTTCTGTTAAAAATTTTTTTCTTTTGTTTCTTTAGAAAACTTTTGAATAGAACACACTAATAAACAGTACAATTATCATTCAGTACCTAAATTTTTAGGTAAAATATACTAAATTTTAATTTTGTTTTGGTCTATGGAGATTAGTAAAAATATCACTCTTAAGCTGATAGTATCCTGGGTTTTATTTAAATTTTAAGGGGTGGGAGGGAAAAATATCATAGGTTAAAATGAGTCATAAGGGCCAGGGAGAGGGCTCTAAAGGCTGATGTGCATTCTCTGCATGTGGGAGTCCAGGTTTGATCCCCAATACTCCCTGATACCCCCAAGCACCACCAGGTATTATAACCCCCAAAGAGAAAATGAACCATATAAATGGACAGATTCCACTTAAATAAAAAGAACTAAAATTCAAAATAAAAATGGAATTAAGACAGCTCTAAAATAAAATAATAAAATAAAAATTTATCAATCCAAAACAATATAATTCCTTTAAAAGTTGTGTATATAATCTAAACAAAAACAAAAACAAAAAAATCAAAACATTACACAGATACGATGCAGCATTAGCTGCTTTTACTTCAGTGAATAAAAAAAATAATGATCACAATTCAAAGGATGGCAATTTAATATGAATATATGCACCTTACCAGAGATGTTTGTTTACTTCCAGAGAACACCTTAGCAAATTTATATTTCTCACAAAGTCAATATAATTGCTGTAAAAAAAATCAATTGTGGTTCTGAATACCCATTCGCAGTTGATCTCAACAACGTATCTGATGGAGGGGACTGATTCTCTGTGACAGGCAGAAGCATGTGGTAGTCATCAGTCCCAAGTGGAAGAGCTAGTGGTAAAGTCATATCAGAAGGCTTTACATCCAACGTTTCTGATAAGGGACTTTTTTTGTAAGGAATCTTGTTCACCCAAGGTATGATCTTCTACACTGGAATCCAGAGTTTTATCTGCACCAGAATGAACTTTTGTTTTGTGTTTCTTTAAATTCTTAATATCTGTATAAGAATTTCCACACAACTCACAGATAAACGGTCTTTCTCCTGTATGGGAACGAAAGCATTTGTTGAACTCTCCTGAGGAAATAAAACTTTTCCCACAAATACCACATATATACGGTTTTTCACCTGTATGTTTTCGAGAGTGAGTAATAAGAGAACTAGAAACATCAAATGCCTTTCCACAGGTACCACATACATAAGGCTTTTCTCCCGTATGCCTACGAACATGATAGGTCAGTGTGCTGGCTTGAGCAAATCTCTGTCCACATCTATCACAGACATATGGCTTCTCTCCACTATGCTTCCATGATGCATGCGACTATGGAAGACTAGTTGGCATTTCTGAGCAAATCCTTTGTCACATAATTCACATTTGTATGGCTTTTCACCTGCCAAGATTTAATGTTCCTGTATAGATAAACTCCAACAGTTTCTGAAATCCATCAGCCTTCACTTGACTCTGATCAAGAAAGACATTGTTCTCGGAAGTGCTTCTGTAGATCGCGCCAAAATACTCACTAAAGGAGGCAAGCACGTTCCTATGAGCTTTAAACTGGAATTCCCCAATCACAATGGTGCAGCCGCAAAGAAAACCTGCTTCTCGCTGTTTGTTCAGTCTCTCTAAAAGGTGTTCACAGTGGTGCGAATACTGCATTTTGGGATCAGAATAGAAGGTCACCCTTGTTCTATCGGAAAAAGGGAGCAAGGTTTCCTCACCCTCTTGCTTCCATCTTGGGGGTGAGGGGAGATCACAGTTTTGCATGCGGCTGACCCAGATCTCATCCTCAACATCCTATACAGTCCCCCTACCCCACCAGGAGTGGTTCCTGAGTGCAGAGTTAGGAGTAACCCCTGAGCACCATAGGTGTGACCCCCCCCAAAAATAAACCACAAAGAAGATAAAAGAAGATATACTCGTATTATTTGAAAAGTGCAGGTCAAAACTACAATGCGATGCCACTTAGCATCAGAGAGAGTGGCCTATATAAAAAGGGTGCTGGACATATAGAGGTACTAATTAGATTATTGATGAGAAATATTGATAATTTGGTAGTATGGTAAATTATACCCCTAAAATGTGAAGATTTATATGATTATAAACCAATGAAGAAAGTATAAATCTCAGTGAGGGCATATGCAGTCTCTATGTCAAGTTTAAAAACTCCCTTGAAGCACTATAAACAAGCATGTACCATCTCTGGTCATCTCAGTTATAACAATAAAAAGGAGAAGGGAATAAATAAAATTAAATTAAAGGCTTATTTCTGGCTCTATGCTCAGGGATCACTCCTGACAGGCTTATAGGATACAAGGGATTAAACCCAGGTCAGTTGGCTAAAAGGCATGTGCCCTATCTACTGTACTAACACTCTGGCCTCTGAAAAAATGTCAATGTCTCTGTACTGCTTATAGAAAGAACTCAGTACTACTTAGCATTGCATCAAGTCCCCCCCTTACAGTCTGGTACTTCCCTAAAGAAACCTAGTACTTTAGGCCAATAGTTCATTTCATAAAGCTGTAGTGTGTTGTAGTTAGCCCAAGGAACATTATAAATAATTTGATAGAATAGTAGTTAAAATACTGAAGTACTGAAATATGCTAGTTTAATAATAGTATTATTATAGTCTTAAAGGTATGCAACAGTAAACACCGAGAGATTGACTTCTTCCTTTCCTATATATGCCCTTGATATCTTTTCCTTGCCCAATTCCTATGGCAAGT
The DNA here is from genome assembly GCF_024139225.1 of Suncus etruscus. Taxonomy (NCBI): domain Eukaryota; kingdom Metazoa; phylum Chordata; class Mammalia; order Eulipotyphla; family Soricidae; genus Suncus; species Suncus etruscus. The sequence goes on along the minus strand of NC_064866.1, from coordinate 30,128,078 downwards.
ACTTCTAGTACTATAGTAAATAGAAGTGGTGAGACTGGGCGACCTTGTCTTGTGACAGATCTTAGAGTCTTTCCCCATTAAATACAATGTTTGACATGAACTGGTGATAAATGGCTCTGACTATATTGAGGAAAGTTCCTTCAATTCCAATTTGTTGAGAATTTTTTTTATCATGATGGGTACTGGATCTTGTCTGCTTTCTTTACATCTATTGCTATGATCATATGGTTCTTATTTTTTCTTTTATTGATATTGTGTGTTATGTTGATTGATTTGCATATGTTAAACCATTCTTTCATGAGTGAATCCAACTTAATCATGATGTATGACTTTTTTGATGAATTGTTGAATTCTATTTGCTACTATTTTGTTGAGGATCTTTGCATCTGTGTTTAAGGATATAGCCTGTAATTTTTTTTTCAAAATATGGGAAGAAGAGATAAACAGAAACTTCCTCAAAGAAGAAATACAGATGGCCAAAAAGCACATAAAAATGCTTCACATAATGAGGCCAGAGCAATAACACAGTGAATAGGATATTTGTTTTGCATACAACCAACCTGGGCACAGTTCCTGGCAGCCCATATGGTTTCCCGAGGCTGCTGGGAATCTTTTCTGAGCACAGAACCAGGAGTAACCCCTGAACACTGCCAGGTGTCTCCCCCTATGCAATAAAACAAAACAAATAAAAAGCTCCATAACATTAATCATTGTGGAGATACAAATGAAAACAACAATGAGACATCTTCTCACACCACAGAGACTGGCATTCAGCAAAAAGAACAGCACTGACTAGTGCTGGCATGGATGAGGGAAGAAAGGGAGTCTCTTTCACTGTTGGTGGAAATGTCAACTGGTTCAGTCTTTGGGAAAAATAATATGGATTTTTCTCCAAAAAACTATAAATTGAGCTTCCATTTAACCCAGCAACACCACTCCTAGGAATATACCCTAAGGGTCTCAAAACACAATGCAGAAGAGCCCTCTGCAGGCCTATGTTCATTGTAGGACTGTTCATAATAGCCAAGTGCCTAAAAACAGATGCGTAGATAAAGAAACCATGCTCCATCTATGTAACTCAGCTTGGGAAGGCAGAGTAAGGCTCTCACCAAGGAAGTCTAGCAAAGGTTCCACAAAGCCAACTCTCACTAGGCCCCTGAAAGTAGCCTTAACAGGTAATCATGTAGGAGAAGCTACCCCCCAGATGGGGGTGATAGGATTTATAAGAATGGTACAAACTGTTAGCTCATAGCCTGTTTTCCCCTAAAAACATTGAGGCCATACTCTGATTTCCCCTAACCTGATTGTCTGAAATCCTTGGCACCTGATTAGCTGAGCACATTATAAGTATCCCACTCTTATCTAAAAGGAATGAGTTATCTCCCAAAGTTTCTCCCAGAGGATCTGACACATGTGATATCCTGCCCAAAGCTTAGCCTCCAGATCATCACCTGGATTGCTACATAACCAGCTTAACTTTCACATTTACATGGTGGAATACTATGCAGCTGTTCAGAAAATGAAGTAATAAAAGTTACTTATACGTGGATTGGCATGGAGAGTAGTATGCTGCGGAAAATGAATCAGAGGGAGGGATAGACAGAATTACTGCACTCATTTATGGAAATTAAGAAAAGATAGTATGGAAATAATATTCAAAGACAATAGATATGAGGTCCAGGAGGACCAGTCTATGGTAGGAAGTGTGCACAAATAGTGGGGGGGTGGAGTAAAGTTAGGGCAGAGAAGGGACCACTGTGACAGTGATATTTGGAAAGGATTACTTTGGACAAGAACTGGGTGCTGAAGGAAGGTAAAGTGTTATACATGATACCCCTTTAATAACAATATTGCAAACCACAGTGTCTAAGAGGAAAAGGAGAAATAGAAGAGAAATGTCATAGGCAGGGGAGAGGGCAGTGGGGAAGGCAGGAGGAACTGGGGACATTGGTGATGGGGAATGTGCACAGTGAAGGTTATTGTATATTATATGACTGAAACTCACTCTTGAACAACCTTGTAGCTGTGTATCACCCACTGATTCAATTGAAGAATTTAGTTATTAAAAAGAAATAAAATGCCAAGTTAAAAAAAGAGCTTTGTAAGTATTCCTTTTACAGCATCACGATTCTTTTCATTTCTAATGCTTTATCAATTTTCAGAGCTACAATTAGCATCAAGAAATAGTGTACAACTGGAACATGTCCTTTAATAGTCTTTGTTGACAAGAAGAATTGCTCTCTTGGTCACATTGGTTGAGATGTTCTTTGAGCTCCTTAAGTATTTTCATTGCTTTGTGCTTTTGATCAAGGTTTTTTTTCTTCTTACAATGACTTTTCATCAAGTGTTCTGCAAAACTTCTGACTCAGATGTTTCCTCTTCTGTGAAGACTTTCCCTCCCATTCCTTTTCCAGGCTTGCTTTGTAAGTACTGTTGCTCTTATTCACTTTTATTTAACAAACATTTAAATACCTGAGTGTTCACTTTGTCTTGTAATTTAACTATACATATATCTTTTCAAAAAATAAAAGCAGACATTTTATAGTATTGCTTATCTTTGATCCTCAGAGTTTAATACAATTGTGAAAACACAAAATAGATATTTAATAAATGTTCTACAAGTATTGAACCAAAAATAAGAAGAAAAAAGGGAAAGAGCAAAGAATGTCATGAATTAGATAGAAGGATCAAACATGGAAGGTTATAGATGAACTACTCAGAGGAGAATGGAGGAAAAGAAGTGAAAGTGACTACACATTAAAAAGCAGAGGCTCTATGGAACCCAAAAACTACTTGATCTATTGTTTTGGCAGAAGTTGCTGCCACTTATTTCCCAGTAGACACAAACACCGGGATCTTTTGTCCACAATGCATTTTATAGGTTATCAGAAACTAATATTTAGATTTTTATCAGAAAAGCCATTAATTGCTTTTGAAATTAACTACAGAGTTGATATTAAAGTACTGTCAAAGGAAAAACAAATATAATCCATGGGTATGTATTGAGACAAACTAGTATAAAGGTACACAAGCCCATAAGTCTAGAGATAAAACGTGCACAGTGACCAGAGTATAAAAGCGAGACCCAACCACCTGTTGCCTGTCCCAACCCTTGGGTCTGTCACTGAGTCCTGTGTGTTGGTGAGCAGTTATAGATCGACACCATGAAGATCCTAGTTTTGTTCTTGGTTTGTCTACACCTCTCAGAAGGTGTAGAAAGGTGTGTATTACAAGTTTTCACTCTAGGGAGCATAATAAGTAGGGGAGAGCAAAGACATACAGGATTCAGGAGAGGCAGGCTATAATATAGTCTATTCGTAGCATCGACTAAATACTCTGTGATGGCCAAGACCCCCAGAGAATGAAATGGGTGATAGATAGATGGATGAATGGATGGATGGATAGATAGAGAGATGGATGATGTGCATCCATCAGCAAGTGCACATGAACAAATTTGCAAAAATGGGGTTATATTTTCCTATTTGTTATGAAGAAAGGATGCATAATACTTGTCCCAAATTTATGAGGAAGAAACAGACATTCATTCTCTGGGCATAATATATAAGCCAATACATAATATAAACCAAATATAAGGTATAGTGAATTCCATGCTGGAAATGCTAGAGTGAGTGCCATAATCGTAATTCGTTAAAACTCTAGAGGATTTTCCAAAAAAGGACCTTCTGAACTTGAAAACTTCACAGATACTGAAGGGATTGTTTAAGTGGAGCAAGCTGTGACTCATTCCTTTTTATTCTATTCTGTGCAGAATCCTTCTGAGGAAAGGCAAGTCTATTCGCCAAACAATGGAGGAGCATGGTGTATTAGAGACTTTCCTTAAAAACCATCCCAAGGTTGATCCTGCTACCAAGTATTTCAGTAATGATGCTGTTGCTTATGAGCCCATCACTAACTACATGGATGTGAGTGAAGGGGAAGGCTGTGCCCATAACTCTGATTATTGATTATTCTTTGAGATTCATTTATAATCTTTAGCTCTGGTTTGAATACCAGTTACTCAATACAATCCTTCTCATCTCTGAAAGTATTTGAATATTATGAACAAGTTAGTACTACTTAATAGATATTAATTTCCTTTACTTCTTTTTTTCCTTGCACTTTCTATTCATTTCTTTAAAGTACCTTTTTATACTTAGGGATTCAGTGAGAATGCTCAAACAAATTGAAAAATCCAAGGAAGCTCCAGCTATGTAGTGAAGGGCAAAGAAAGAAATGTGTGCAGGGTTTCCAGACAAAATCTTCAGTGATGGATGGATAGACAGAGATGGATGATACACACCCATGAGCAGGTGCACAAGAGCAGGTTTGCAAAAACGAGGTGGTTATATTTTCCTGTTTGTTAAGAAGAAAAGATACATAATCCTTGCCCCAAATTTATGATAAGTAAGTATTAGAAGAAATAGAAATTCATTCTCTAGGTACTCCAGGCACTATATATTCTACCTCCTTTTGTAAGATACTGTAGTGTTGGGGCCAGGGAGGTACAGCAGGTTGGGCATTTTGCCTTGCATGCAGCTGCTCTGGATTCAATCCCCAGAATCTCTTTTATTTTATTTTATTTTATTTTATTTTTTTTTGTTTTTTTCGGGCCACACCTGTTAGATGCTCAGGGTTTACTCCTGGCTACGTGCTCAGAAATTGCCCCTGGCTTGGGGGGACCATGTGGGACACCGGGGGATCGAACCATGGTCCTTTCCTTGGCTAGCGCTTGTAAGGCAGACACCTTACCTCTAGCGCCACCTCGCCGGCCCCTATCCCCAGAATCTCATAAGATAGCCAGAACCCACCAGGAGTTATCCCTGAGCTCAGACCCAGGAGTAAGTTTTTAGCACAGCCTTGAATTGCCCCCCCCCCCAAATATACAGTAGTGCCTAGGGTAACTATTTACATGTTCTTGAGGCTACAATGTCTGATTAAATCCTTACAACATATAGGTATCTTATGAAATGTTACATTGAGTGTCAGAGCTAGAAGCAACTTTAGGGTTCTTCTGTTACAACTCCCACTTTTTTAGATGGGGATATTACAGGAAAATAACTGAAAAGGCTGGCTCTTGGTTAACTAGATGAAACCATCTGACTGAAAAAAATTTAAATATTTTTAAATTGAATCATGAGATACAATTACAAAGTTATTCATGATCTAGTTTCAGTCATATAATGTCAAGCACCCATCCGCCACTAGTTCCTAGTCTCTATCCTGTTGTCCCACCTGCCTGCCTCTATGGCAGACATTTTTCTAATCTCTCTTTGTCTGTATTATTTTTTTCCTTTTGGACACTGTGGTTTGCAATATTGTTACTGAAAGTATATATATCATGTATATTGACAGTGAAATTCTTGCTTTTGTTTTTATTGTCCTACTACCACTAATTCTAGGCGGTTAGCATATTTTGCTAGGAGATGACCAAGAGGGATAATAATATGATGGAAGTATCTACTTTGGAAAAGAAGGAGAGAAGAAGTGTGTGTGTGTGTGTGTGTGTGTGTGTGTGTGTGTGTGTGTGTGTGTGTGTGTGAAAGTGTTTGTAACTGGACATGAATGCACATGTATGTGCTCTTGTGTATGTGTGCACATTTGTGTTATGTATGGAGGGTGGATGGATACTAGGGAAGGATAAAAAAGTTATTGCTTCTTCAACTTTGGTTGTTATGGAACAGTATGGTAAATCCATGGAAGTTCCACCTTATTGAAAATAGGCAATACATTTTAAAGAAGATATTCTTACTAGTATTAATATTTGCTAGTCAAAGGCTTGCAATTAGGGGAAAGGCTATAATATCGTGTGATCTTAGCAATAGATAGGAATAAGAACTTAGGGCAAGAAGTTTTTTATTCCCCCAAGTGCATGATTTGGGCCAAATGTGCTCTCCAGTGCGTCAACTTATCCTTCAATCTTAGGATAAAAATTTCACTAATTGGCAAACTTTTCTTTACAGGCTTTCTATTTTGGTGAGATCAGCATTGGGACACCACCCCAAAATTTTTTGGTCCTTTTTGACACAGGGTCTTCCGACCTATGGGTGCCCTCTACCTATTGCCAGAGCCAGGCCTGCAGTGAGTATTCATATATCCCTGCACTCAACCCACCCTATGTCCCAAGAGGAGATGACAAAGAATGGGCAGAATCGGAACAGAACACAGACTAAATTATTAAGTCTAAAGATCTTGGGAATAGTATCATCTTTCTAATGGTAGAAACATCTAGAAATTCTGCTTATATTTAGATGTATTGACAGTTCTGAAAAAAAAATCATAAGCTAAAATTTCCATTTCTTTCTAAATTGTTCCTTTCCTTTCAATCTCCTCTGTGGGAAGAATTCCTGGCACATGTGAGGTGATTTATGCCTAAAGTTGGAATGTATTGGGAGTAGTGTCTAATTATTTTTGGAGTTAACACAGATTTTCCACAGTACAAAGAATTTGGGGTTGAAGCCCAGTCCCTGTCTTAGTGTCATGGTTTCAGGCCATTGAAGATAAGTTGCTTCCAAAGTTTTAGAGAACAAGTAAATACTGACAGAAATATTCTATTTTTTTTCTGCAGCCAAACACAACAGATTCAACCCCAACCAGTCCTCCACCTTCAGAAATGATGGGCAAACCTTTACACTGTCTTATGGGAGTGGCAGTCTGAGTGTGGTCCTGGGATATGACACTGTGACAGTGAGTGTTATTCTCATAGTCCCCGAGGATCTCTGGCTTGGTTACTATTTTCTGAAATTTTAAGTTGGCAGTGAAATTAATGATCACTAATTAGGTACAACCTTCCCAGAAGTTGAGTGTTGGAAAAGACATCAAATTCCATCTAATTCATTCTCCCCCTCAAGGCAAATATTGCTTCCATAAAAGTCTTGAATTAGGAATTTCTTTATGCTCTGCTCAAATTATGTATTTTCTTGAATTTACTCTAGAATAGGATCTTAACTCTGCCCTCTGAAAACACAAAGAATAAATGCATTTTCCCCACAATTTCACTTTGGAAATTTAAAGCATTATCTTATTTTTTTTATTGAATTAAACACCCATAGAGTTTTTCTGTACTTGAAATGGATGGATCAGAATAAAATTAGTCTATGTTCTTTCACTGTTCACTTAAGTGGGAAATGCAACTCCAGAAAATAGCTTCTGATTTCCTAGGATGCATTTAATTCGAGCAATGCTATTTTCCTTATTTTTCCTCTTGTCCCCATTCCCACAGGTGAATTCAGTATGATAGAAGCCAACTTGTTACCCCTTAGAAAGATTCTAGTTTCCAGATACTAGATAACCTAGGTCTGGGAAGGTTGTTCACCTAAATTTTTAAGCTGTTTTGTCTGCTTGGCACAGGTTCAAAACATTGTCATCAATAACCAGGAGTTTGGTCTGAGTGAGAATGAGCCTAATGACCCCTTCTACTATTCAGACTTTGATGGGATCCTGGGAATGGCCTATCCCAACATGGCTGTGGGAAATGCCCCAACAGTCATGCAGGGCATGCTGCAGCAGGGCCAGCTCACTCAACCCATCTTCAGCTTTTATTTCTCTCGGTAAGAGCACTTGTCCTGTGAGGGAGGTTCAATAAATGAGATCCTATGGGGATGGTGGACAACTTAGACAAAACCCAGGTTATAGAGTTTCCTTACATTCTGAATATATTTTGTTATATACACTCTATGTATTTGGGAAAATTTGTGTTCCCCGTTGGGGATAATTTTATTTGAAGTGTTAAAAGGATTTTTTAATTAAGGTAAAAAGCCACGTGGCACTTTTCTTAAATATGAGCATTTCTTTCTTTCTTTTTCTTTTCTTTTCTTTTTTTTTTTTTTTTTTTTTTTTTGGTTTTTGGGCCACACCCGGCGGTGCTCAGGGGTTACTCCTGGCTGTCTGCTCAGAAATAGCTCCTGGCAGGCACGGGGAATGGTATGGGACACTGGGATTTGAACCAATCACCTTTGATCCTGGATAGGCTGCTTGCAAGGCAAACGCCGCTGTGCTATCTCTCCAGGCCCAAATATGAGCATTTCTTCTCAACTATTGTTTAGTAAATCTGGAGACTGCTCTATTAGATTTTCATAACCACAGGTCATGTCAGAGGAGTGTTAATTAGTGAAGAGACCAATGATGAAATGATAATTATAATTATACACATCTCTAAGTTTATGAAGTGCAGTAATTCCAAATAATACTTGAAAAATCCTGTAATTAACTTCATTTTGCCAGTGAGAAAATGGAGTTTCAGATAAGTTGTCAATAATGAACAGGTCATCATCCATGGAGAAGTTTAAATTCAGACTCCAATTCAGATATCTTTTTTTTATAAGTAATTTTTTAGATCTTTTTTATTTAAACACCTTGGTTACAAACATGATTGTGGTTGGGTTTCAGTCATATAAGACAATTCAGATATCTTGATTTCAAATTTTAATGCTTGCTTTCTCTCTATTAGGCCTTTAACTTTTTATTTTGTTTTATTTTGTTTTTGTTTTGGGACCATACTCAGTGGTGCTCAGGGGTTTCTCTTGGCTGTGCTCAGAAATCACTCCTTATAGGTTCTGGGAACCATATGGGGTGCCAAGGATAGAACCTGAGTCTGTCCCAGGTTGGCCACATCCCTACTGCTATGCTTTCGCTCTGGTCCCAAGAACTTAAACTTTTTAAATTAAACTTTACTCCCAGATCATTCTTTCATAAGTATGTGATCCTTTGGTTACTTGAATTCTTTCTTTGATTTTATGCTTATCCAGGGTAGTGAGAACAAGACATCTAAATCCATTGAATATTGTCTATATCAATGTTGTTTTTTAACCTTTTCCAACAATAGCTTCCTTCTGACTTTTTATTTTACTCTTTCCCATGACCCTCCCATCCTAAAGGCACCCTAGTTGAATTTATGGTATTTTATCTGTGACACTCTTGGAATACCCTGGGGACCAATAGGGAGTCTTAAAGCTCCTCATTGACAAATGCTTTTCTAGTGCATTGTATGTCAACTGCTGGCTCATGGGTTGGTGTTATTCCGCAGTTATAAAAATGTTGAAACCCTGCTCCACTCTGACTGTTTTAAGAACACCCTCATCCTAACTCCCTGAGATCTTTCCAGGGAAAATGCCAGGTTCATATATTCCCTCTTTTTGTCCCAGGAAGGATTTGTTTAGGTGCCTTGTAAAATCTGTCTTCAGATACTCAATTTCCAATTTCAATTTCTCTTTATGGCGCAGTCTATGTTTGCATTCTCAGACACTTTGGAAATTTCTGTCAGAATTCACCTCTGTCTTGTGCCTTGAGCCAAGTATAGTTATCTATAGAGATGCTTAGGAGAATACCCCACTCCAAACCCTAATCATGAGTCTTTGGGAAGGAGGGAGAGGAACTGCCTAACATATTTGTGTTGAGAAAACTCCCGATTTTCTATATTCCTATCCAGTCAACCAACCTATCAGTATGGAGGAGAGCTCATCCTGGGGGGAGTGGACACCCGACTTTATTCTGGTCAGATTGTCTGGACCCCAGTGACCCGGGAACTCTACTGGCAGATTGCCATTGAGGGGTAAGTAGAGAATATAGTTGCTAACTCTCTAAGGTGTTTCTCCACTGTGACAATGTTCCCTATTTTTGTCCTGGCTTATTCGCTTTGTGCATATCACACACATTTTCTTTTGAATCTGTTTTAGAAAAAAGGGAAGAAAGTTTGCAATGTTAAAAAAAAATGCCTATTTTAGGTCACGGAGTTCACTATGTCTTTTTGGAAAATTCATACATGGGCTTTCAGGGTATCAAGGATAAAGTATATTTTTATTTCATGATTTGACTAAGATAATTGAAGAAATATATACTGTTATACATAAAATTCTTTTTAAAATAATTTTTATTGAGACCACTGTGAATTACAAGTCTTTCACAGTTATATTTAAGGTACATAATGACAGTGAATTAGGGCCATTCCCACATCCAGTGTTGACCTCCCTCTGCCATTGTTCCCATTGTGCCCCTGAACTTTTAGTGTAACAGGTCCCTTTTGTGTATAGCTTGTGGTAGTCTGGGTCTCTTGATTCTATTATTGTTGACTTTGGTTTGGGTATTTAGATCTGACCATATTTTATTTCCACTCAATAATCATAAGACTACTTTGCCCCCGGTACCATCCACTTTTTTTTCTCAATTTGTAGGAAGACAGAGAAATGTGAGGCAGAACAAGATCATGTTATATGGTTCTATTAAAAAATGGGGATAGATCCTATCTAGAAATTATAAATATAAGTTTAAAAGAAAAAGGGGGCTGATGTAGCAAGGTTTATTTTTTGTTTGTTGTTTTTTATTGTTTTTTGCATAGGCATAGTAAGTGTTGGAGAAATTAGAAAGGAAATTCCCTCGGCCTAAGAGATACAGGGTATCTCCACCCTTGAAGCATACTGTCATGAAACCAACTACAGGCTCCAGACATATTCATTGTCAAACTCCAAAGTCTTTCTTTATGGTACCAGGAAACATTCTGCTCAGTCGTAGTTGTCACAATTAGTCTTCTGTAATTAGAGATCTTGGTTTTTGCACAGATCCTAGGACAAAGTCTATGATAGAATCTTTCTTTGTGGTTCCAGCAAAAGTTCTGCTCAGTGGCAGTTGTTGTAGTCAGTCTTCTCTAATTAGTGATCTTAGATTTGCACACATCCTAGAATAGGAGTGTCTTCTAGTTTCATCTCACCATTAGGTGATGATGTAAGGCAGCCTGCCCTTAGATCAAGTTGTAGCTGTTTCCTCATTATTAGGGTATAATATGAACCCACCCGAAAGCAATTTGGTGTTAGAGCAGTATTAGGGTTTGAAGTGGGGGGTGATTCCTGGTGCTGTTGCAGGGAACTGTGACAATTCTAAGGTTGAAAAATAATTAAATTAAAAAGTAAATAAATACATAGATTTAAAAAAAATGAGAGAAAAAGGGCCAGTACACCAGAGAGAAAAGGTTTCCCAATTTCTAGGCACTTCACCAATGGCAGGGGTGAACTTTGTTTTCAGGGTTAAATTGTGTATGGAGCATATTAGAATAATTTTCATGTTTAGAGTACTAAACAACATGATAGTGAAGAGTATAAGAGGAATCTACCCTATGTAGTATCATCCACTGTGTCTTATGCATTGAGCTACCTTTCCTGAAAGGAAACTGACAGCATGGGCATTATGATATAATAGTAACATAGCTTGAATTGAAAAGGAAAAGAAAAGAAAAATGATAATAGTAATTTGCAAAAACATACTCAATGAGTGGGACCTGTAATAAAAGTCTATGGTGCAGTTGTCTATTTCTGTATTCTCTTTGGTCATAAACTCTAGGTCATGGTAGAAGACATAATCAAAAGGAAATGGGTAAATTGAGTATATTGTCAAGACATTGTCATAATGATCACTGTATATGGAGTCTAATGTTGTAGAACACTAAATTTTGAAATTAGGATGTCCAACCTATATCTCCAAGGATCTCTCTGGACAAAAAAAGTTGAAGTTATTTTATAATTGAGCACTTAAGCAGGAGTCCCTAGCATCCAATCATATTCTGCACCTGATTCTGTGGATAAAAACATTAGAACATTATTATAGGATTTTGTAGTGAGAGGTTGATTGAATACTTGTTCAATCTAAACAGCTGTCTCCATTGTTGCAGGTTTCTTTGTAGCATAAAAGAGAGTCAAGGCTTTGTGTTTCTTCTCTTCCACTTGATTTGATCCCTTCACTTACCATAGATGCTCAATGTTGTGTTTCTTTGTGGAGTTATTATAAATACCACATATAAGTGGTATCATTCTGTATTTATCCTTCTCCTTCTTCTGGCTTACTTCATGTAACATAATATCTTCTAGTTCCATCCATGTTGCTGCAAATTGCATGATTGTATCATATTTACTGCGATGTAGTGTTCCATTGTGTATATGTACCACATGTTCATGATCCACTCATCTGTTGTTTAATATCTAAGTTGATTCCAAGTCTTTGCTATTGTAATTGAGTGCTGCAATGAATAGTGGTGTGCATACATTCTTTGGATGAGAATGTCTTTCTATCCTGGGAATAGATACCCAAAGAGGGATTTCTGGGTCATATGGCAGTTCAATTTTGAATTTACTGAGAACCCTCCATACATTTTCCATAGGGGTTGGACCAGGCAGCATTCCTACCAGCAGTGGATGAGAGTTCCTTTTTTATTGCATCCCCACCAATAGAGAGTGGTATCTTTAGTTTTGATATATGCCATCCTCACTGGTGTAAAATGGTACCTCATTGTATATATTATATAGCAGGTGCTCAAAGGGTATTTTATGATTCATTGTAAGTCCTGACTGCTTTTGACACATAAACCTTGGTCCCTTCTTTAAAAAGAGGTTTCAGTCAAAGATCACCAGCCCAAGACTGAGGATATTATTCCAAAGTAACAAAGGCACAGAGTGTTTTACTGCAGATGTGCCTTGGGTGGTGTCTGGGTTCCTGGGAGAAAATGAAAGTCAGAGCTGCTGCAGCTGTGGCTGGGGCTAAGGGGTGGAAATAAATTCAGATGTATTACAGAGGTACATCGCTCTCTTTGCATTGGTGTCACCCTCAGGTTTTCCATCGGCAACCAGGCCACTAACTGGTGCTCCCAGGGCTGCCAGGCCATCGTGGATACTGGCACCTTCTTGTTGGCTGTCCCCCAGCAGTACATGGGTTCCTTCCTGCAGGCAACAGGAGCTCAACAGGCTCAGAATGGTGATGTGAGTAACTAGAAACTAAGAATTTCTCTGTATATTCTGCAGATTTAACACAGGAACTTAAGGACTATGAACTCATGAGAGGGAAGAGAAGATATTGGGTGGGGATTTGAACTACAGAGGGACAGATTAGATGGGATAGAGCCTAATATGTCTAGCATTCTCAAGGAAGGGAAAGAAGAGATAGTAATCCCAATTCCATTCTGACCCTAGTCTGAGCTGATTCTTTGCAGGTCTTCAACTCATGTTTCAGCTTGGTTGGGACACTGCATTAGACTACACTGAAATTTTGCTCAGGGTGCAATACATTTCTCCAATCCACATGGATTTCCTTCTATGGGAATGCACTTTTGCATTTGACTTTAACTTTGAGTCATTTTCCAACCCTACACTTGTTTCCCTTTGTATGCTTATCTGTAGTTTTATCTTCTTTGCAGGAATTAGGCTCAGGTAGAATCCTGATTCATGGTGTGTGTGTGTGTGTGTGTGTGTGTGTTTGTGTGTAATGAGTATAAACATGGCTGTGTAAACCTGAGAGTGTTTCTATAAGTGTGTGTCTATGCTTGCTCTCTAATAACTGACATTAGAAGTTGAGTTCCAAATACTTAATTCTTGATGGCCATACCAAGACAATCAAACTCAGATATGTTTTTAGGAAAAAAACTCAAGATAACAAGAAAACTTGGTCATCAGTGTGCCAGAGCATCAGATTTTGTTTCCTATACTCAGAAACAGTCTCTGCTGAAAGGACAAGAAGAGAGTTTCACAGGGAATAAAGGCAGAGGGGATGGGAGGGCTGGGGATTTTGAGCTGAGTTCAATTTATTGGAGATGCTCACAATCACCTCTTCTTTGTCTCTCAGTTTGTGGTCAGCTGCAACAACATACAGAATATGCCCACCATCACTTTCATCATCAGTGGTTCCCAGTTTCCTTTGCCTCCCTCTGCCTATGTCTTCAATGTAAGTAGTCATTCCCAAGCTCCCTGCATGTATGATAGGTGTCCCCACCCCAGTTCTAATTTGGGAAGCCCTGGTGATTATCTGGGGCTATGCTGAAGGTAAACCAAAAGTCAGAGATGGGGATAAAAAGTTATGAAGGGTGGTGTTGGGAACGATGCTACAGGTAAAGATGTTCAAATATCATTGATTGGTCCTTGGTCTCTTCAGAACAATGGCTACTGCAGGCTGGGAATTGAGGCCACTTACCTGCCCTCTCCAAATGGACAGCCACTTTGGATTCTGGGAGATGTCTTCCTGAAGGAATATTACTCTGTCTACGACATGACCAACAACAGGGTGGGCTTTGCCTACTCTGCCTAGACTGGAGAGAGGCCACTGTCCCACCTTGCTAGGACAGCCATTCTACGTGCTTCACTCAGGGTCTAATGGCAGCGTGTTTAAAGACCTCCTGGCGTCTTAAATCTTGCTACTAATAAATCTTGGAATTCAAAACATCTTTGCTAGTCTTCCCTTCTTTTTTGTGTGTTCTGCTTTTAGTCATTTATTCTAAATGGAAATGAAGCAGCAGTTGGTTTCTGGGAATCTGCTATTTAAACAATGAGAGAGAAGATGGAGGGCTCTGCAGGAAAGCCAAAGCCCAGGGATAATTGCACTAAGAACTGTGATTGGAGGCTGATCCCTTCCACAAAAAACCTCCACTAACTATTTAATCATCATTATTTTCTTGTTTATGTAGTATTCAGTCCTGCCAGTGCTGGAAGGAAGTGCTGTATTCAGGGGTTACTCCTGGTCAATTCAGAGGATAATTGCATATCCTCAGTTCTTTGAGCTATTTTTCCAGCCCATTTATTGTATTCATTAAGAGACAAAGATAGCAACAGAGAGGTCCATAGAAATAGAGAGAACCCTAAGGGACATGTCAAGCAGGTATTCTCAAGGCTAATAAAAATCAGAAAAAGTAAGACTGTTTTTTTCAAATTTTTATTTTGCTTATATTGGCTTACATATCTTTCACAGTAGTATTTTAGGTACATATTAACATTGAATCAGGGGAATACCCATCACCAAATTTGCCTCCCCCCACCCCCCCATTCCCTTCCTGCAACACATATCCCCCACCATCACCCCCAGGCTGCTAGAGTAGGTGGTCCCCTCTTTGTCTAGCTTACTATTAGTGACCATAGATCTGTTTGGTCCTGGCTCTTCCTTGTTTCCTCCTCTATTTGAGAGATGGAGCTAGATAATTCTAGTTATGTGGTTTTGTTTGAAGGAAAGAAAAGCAATAGAATGGGGTAAAATAAAAAAATAAATAAAAATAAAAGAAAAATCAAATAAGCTGAAAATGGGCAGAGTCCTTCTAGAGGCTTTCAGCCTTATTTTGAGAGAGGACATGAAAAAGGTAATTGAAAAACCACAACAATACAGAAAGAAAGATCAAATTAAATATCCAGTGAGCACTACAGCAATAAAGACAAGCACCACATAATAGTCTCGGTCCTGAAATCAAACCACGCCAGAGTGCAAAAAGAAAGAGAAAGATTAAAAATAAAATAAAATAAAATAAAATTGGAGACATCAACTTCAATATCTACACCAAAATAAAGAAGTCAAAAAAATAAATAATAAATATATATGTGGATAAAATGATTATTTTGTGTGTTTTTTTTTTATTTTCCCCCCAGCATAGGCACATTAACTATTGGGGATATTATAGAGGGAATTACCTTGGCCTAGGAGATTCAGGGTTTCTCCATCCCTGAAGTATACTGTCATGGGATTAACTATAGATTCCTTGCATGATCATTTACTCTCCCCTCTGTGCTTTTGTGGTATATGGAAGACTTCTGCTTCGTTTTGAATGGTAAAATCCGACCTCTGTATCTAGAGATCTTGGTGTCTGTATAGCTCAAGGAATGGAGATTATGGTTAAATCTTTCTTTGTGGTTCTAGCAATTCTGCTTCTTCAATGTCGTTTTCATCCATCTTCTGTAGTTGGTCATTATGCTGCACCTAGGATGGAGCCTGGGATAGAGCCTTTCGTTATGTTTCTGGAAGACCCATTCAGTTGCGATTGTCTCAGTCAGACATCTGGAATTGGAGATCTTATTTGTTGAACAGATCGTAGACCAAAAGCTAGGCTAGAGATTTTGTTGTTGTTGTTGTTGTTGTTGTTGGTCCCGGGATGCATACTGTCCAGTCCTGGTGGTAACAACCAGTCATCTGTAGATAGTGATCTTGGCTTTTGCACAGATCAAAGGGTGACATGTCTTCTGATTTTGTCTCATTGTTGGCTGGTGAGGAAGGACAACTTGCTCTTAGATCATTTCCTCGTTGTCAGGTTATCAATTTAGAACTGGTGCATGTTGGTGTCAGAGCAGCATTATGGATGACTTGGAGGGGATGTGGCTCCTGGAGCTGTTGTGGAGAACTCTGTTGTTTCTATGTCTGTGATTCAAGAGTCAAGAGTCAAGGCTGGACGGTTGGTGCTTAATTCCCTGGGGTCTAAGTTGGTTCCACATGACATAAGTTCAGGGTGGGAGATGCCCCTGTGTTGTAAAAAAGTATGAGTTCTTATCTCTAGTATATAAGAGCTTGTTTTTTACACATAAAATTTCCCCTTATTTTAATATGCCTTTGCAGGAAGAAGTGGTGCTACATTATATTGCTGGTGGATTTGGGGGATTTGGGGGTGGAGAGAAAAGAAAACAGACACATGACAAAAATTAAAAATATATATGCTTGCACATATCTAAAGAAAAAAAGTTTCTTTTAAAAAAAAAGATTAAATAAAAGACGTGATTAAAGACATAAAGTGGGGCCGGGAGAGATAGCATGGAATGCCTCCCATATTTCTTTTCCCAAGTATTGCTTTAGCTATTCAAGGGTGTTTATTGTTCGAAACGGATTTCAAAAGTGTTTGATCTACTTCTTTGAAGAATGTCATGGGTATCTTTAGAGGAATCGCATTAAATCTGTACAATGCTTTGGGGAGTATTGCCATTTTAATGACGTTAATCCTGCCAATCCATGAGCAGGGTATGTGTTTCTATTTCCACATGTCCTCTCTTATTTCATGGAGCAGGGTTTTATAGTTTTCTTTGTATAGGCCCTTCACATCTTTAGTCAAGTTGACTCCAAAAGATCTGAGTTTGTGTGACACTCGTGTGAATGGGTTGTTTTCTTAATGTCCATTTCTTCCCTATCATTATTGGTGTATAAGAAAGCCTTTTATTTCTGTGTGTTAATTTTGTATCCTGCCTCATTGCTATTTGAATTTATTGTTTCTGGAAGCTTTTTGGTAGAGGCTGTAGGGTTTTCCAAGTAGAGTGTCATCAAGATCTGCCACCTTTAAACTCTACATCCAAAGATTTGTCTTTGTTCAAGAGATACGACCAGGCAAAATGTGCGCTAAAAAATATTTGAGGGATATGTTTTCCCATGCTTTTTTCCTTTGAGCTACTTTTAGAAGTGCTCAGAGTTTATTCTAGGCTCTCTATTTAGAGAAGCTCCTGATGGGGTTCTAAGGACCATCTATAGTGTTGGGAATAGAACCTGAGAAGTCTGTATGCAAAGCAAGCACCTTTCCCTCGACTATCACTCTAGTTTCTTGAGGGATTTCTTAAGCAATTATTTGTTTATTTGTTTATTTATAAATATTTATTTAAGCACCAGGATTACAAACTTGTTTGTAGTTGGGTTTCAGTCATCAAAAAACACCCCTCTTCAGCAGAGCAGTATTCCTAGCACCAGTAGCCCCCACATCACCCACCCCTGCCTGTATTCACGACAGGCTTCTACTTCTCTCATTCTTTTTTTATTATTATCTTTATTTAAACATCTTGATTACAAATATAATTGTGATTAGGTTTCAGTCATGTAAAGAACACCCCCTTCACCAGTGCAACATTCCCACCACCAATGTCCCAAATATCCCTCCATCTCACCTGACCCCCACCTGTATTCTAGACAGGCTTTCCAGTTCTCTCATTCATTCAAATGATTATGGTAGTTCTCAGTGTAGTTATTTTTATAACTGCACTCACCACTCTTTGTGGTGAGCTTCATGAAGTGAGTTGGAAGCTTCAGCCCTCCTCTCATTGTCTCTGAGGATTGTTGCAAAAGTGACTGTTATTTTTCTTAAAACCCATAGATGAGTGAGACTATTCTGTGTCTCTCTCTCCCTCTGACTTATAGATTCCATGTATATCCATGTATAGGAAAATTTCACGACTTCATCTCTCCTGATGGCTGCATAATATTCCATTGGGTATATGTACCACAGTTTCTTTAGCCATTTATCTGTTGAAGGGCATCTTGGTTGTTTCCAGAGCCTGGCTATTGTGAATAGTGCTGCAATAAATATAGGTGTGAGTAAGGGATCTTTGTATTGTATTCTTGTGTTCCTAGGGTATATCTCTAGGAGTGGAATAGCTGGCTCGACTGGAAGCTCAATTTCCAATTTTTGGAGGAATCTCCATATAGCTTTCCATAGAGGTTGAACTAGACAGCATTCCCACCAGCAGTGGATAAGAGTTACTTTCTCTCCACATCCCTGCCAGCACTGACTGTTCTCATTCTTTTTGATGTGTGCCAATCTCTGTGGTGTGAGATGGTATCTCATCGTTGTTTTGATTTGCATCTCCCTGATTATTAGTGATGAGGAGCATTTTTTCATGTGCCTTTTGGCCATTTGTATTTCTTTTTTTTTTTATCAAAGTGTCTGTTCATTTCTTTCCCCAATTTTTCCCTCTAAATTCTCGTACAAGACAAGGCTGTCCATTCTCACCACTCCTCTTCAGCATAGTACTGGAAGTACTTGCTATAGTGATTAGGCAAGAAAAAGATATCAAGGGAATCCAGATAGGAAAGGAAAAAGTCAAGCTCTCACTGTTTGCAGATGACATGATACTCTACTTAGAAAACCCTAAAGACTCTACCAAAAAGCTTCTAGAAAAAATAGATTCATATAACAATGTCGCAGGCTACAAAATTAACACACATAAATCAATGGCCTTTTTTATAAACCAATAATGATAGGGAAGAGATGGACGTTAAGAAGGTAATCCCATTCACATTAGTGCTACACAAACTCAAATCTCTTGGAGTCAACTTGACCAAAGACATGAAGGACCTATACAAAGAAAACTGTTGTGAGCCAATTCTGTTGCAAGACTTCAGTGCCTGAAAACAGATTCTTCGTGGAGGTCGGGAATCCTTCACGGGGAGAGAGTGGGTACACGAAATGGCGAAATTACGGAACAATATTGTAAAAAATGAATGACCACACACAAAAGCGTGGGGACTTGCGTCTAGAAAGACGAAGACAAATTTATTTTTTGAGCTGGCTGCTTTTAAGGTTTGAGGTTTGGAATGCAGGGTGCAAATTCTTGACATCAAAGAAAATGGGAAACAGAATGAAAGTCCATGGATAAAATTTGCACATTAAAGAACCGATACTGAAGTTGAAAAGAAGTTTTGTTTTGGGTTAGTTTTGTTTTGGATAAGCAGGGGGAAACAGGTAATTTTCAGGGAAGTGGGAAGAGAGAGAAATGTTTTAGAGTTTTGGGGGGAAAACTGAAAATTGGTTTATTATGAGCTAAGTGTTTGGAAAAACCTGATCTTGTCACCAAAGTAGCAAAAATTACAGGGAGCTGTTAAGTGGGAGACTTTTGGCGGGATTTGTACTGTCCTCCTTTGTTAGAAAGAATTTACTAAGGCCTGATTTTTAATATTGGTTAAAAATAAAGAGAGAGATAGTTACAGCCACATATTAGAATTATGGCCAAACAATCCACGCAAAGGGTCAAGTGATTTTGACTGCTCTAAGCGGGCCTTTTTGGCAAATAATTCCTTTTCAGGAGAGCACTACACCTTCTGGTGTGTGCCCCTCCTGAGTGGGATGTGACAGAAAACCACAAAGCCCTGCTCCAAGAAATAAGAGAAGACACACGGAAATGGAAACACATACCCTGCTCATGGATTGGCAGAATTAACATCATTAAAATGACAACACTCCCCAAAGCATTATACAGATTTAATGTGATCCCTCTAAAGACACCCATGACATTCTTCAAAGAAGTGAATCAAACACTTATGAAGTTCATCTGGAACAATAAACATTCTTGAATAGCTGATGCAATCCTAGGGAAAAGGAATATGGGAGGCATTACTTTCCCCAACTTTAAACTGTACTACAAAGCAATAGTTATCCAAACAGCATGGTATTGGAATAAAGACAGACCATCAGATCAGTGGAATAGGCTTGAGTTCTCAGAAAATGTTCCCCAGACATACAAGCACCTAGTTTTTGACAAAGGAGCAAGAAATCCTAATTGTAGCAGTGAAAACCTCTTCAACAAATGGTGCTGGCAGAACTGGTTAGCCACTTGCAAAAAAGCGAGCATAGACCCTCCAGTTAACATCATGTAAAAGGTAAAATCCAAATGGATTTTGATATCTGATTTGATATCAGACCTGATACCATAAGGTATATAGAACAACAAGTAGGTAAAACACTCCATGACATTGAGACTAAAGGCATGTCAGGGAGGAAACTGCATTTTCCAAACAAGTGGAAGCAGAGATAAACAGATGGGAATACATTAAGCTGAGAAGCTTCTGGACCTCAAAAGAAATAGTGCCCAGAATACAAGAGCCACCCACCGTGTGGGAAAACTTCACCCAATACCCATCAGGTAAGGAGCTAATATCCAAAATATACAGGGCACTGACAGAACTTTACAAGAAAAAGACTTCTCTCATTCTTTAACATTGTCATGCCAGTTGTTAGTGTAGTTATTTCCCTAACAGCGTTCACCACTCTTTGTGGTGAGCTTCCAATTGTGAGCTGGTCATTTTGGTCCTTCCAGCCCTTAACTCGATTGTCTCTGGGCCTTATTACAGTAATGTCATTAATTTTTCTTAAAACCCATAGATGAGGGATACTATTCTGTGTCTATCTTTATCTTTCTGACTTATTTAACTCAACATAATAGCTTCCATCCATGCATAGGAAAATTTCATGACTTCATCTCTCCTGATGACTGCATAATATTCCATTGTGTATATGTACCACAGTTTCTTTAGCCATTCATCTGTTGAAGGACATCTTGGTTGTTTCCAGAGTCTGGCTATTGGAAATAGCGCTGCAATGAATATAGGTGTGAGGAAGGGATTTTTGTATTGTCTTTTTGTGTTCTGAGGGTATATCCCTAAAAGTGGAATAGCTGGATCATATAGGAGTTCAGTTTTCAGATTTTTGAGGAATCCCCACATTGTTTTCCATAAAGGCTGGACTAGACGGCATTCCCACCAGCAGTGAACAAGAGTTCCTTTCTCTCTACATCTCCTCCAGCACTGATAGTTCTTCTTCTTGTAATGTGTGCCAGTCCCCTGCCACAGGAATGGTTTCTGAGCACAGTATCAG
Source organism: Suncus etruscus (assembly GCF_024139225.1). Classification (NCBI taxonomy): domain Eukaryota; kingdom Metazoa; phylum Chordata; class Mammalia; order Eulipotyphla; family Soricidae; genus Suncus; species Suncus etruscus. The sequence goes on along the minus strand of NC_064866.1, from coordinate 30,106,960 downwards.
GTGTAACCCCTAAGCGCTGCAGGGTGTGAACTAAAAATAACAACCACAAAAGAATCTTTATTTAGTGACCAGAGTGATTGTCTAATGGGTAGGGTGTTTGCATTCCATGAAGCCAACCAGGGCTTGATCCCCAACATCCCATATGTTCTCCTGAGCATGATTCTTTAGTGAAGATCCAGGAGTAACCCCTGAGCATCAGCATCATTGGCTATTATCCCAGCCTTCCTCACATCTTTATATTTGTTATTTATTTTATATTTTTGGTTTCTGGGCCACACTGAGTGACTCTCAGGGGTTACTCCTGGCTATGTGCTCAGAAATACTTCTGCCTTTTGGGACCATATGAGATGCCAGGCTTCGAATCACCTTCCTTCCTGGATTGGCTGCATGCAAAGCAAACGCCCTACTGCTCGCTGTGCTATGGCTCTGTCTCCTCATATCTTTGTTGGCCAGAAAAATGGTTCTTTCTAGTTCTGATGAAAAGAGTGACCTCAAAAGCTAAGAAAAGTTTTAGAAATGTCAGAAATTGTGCTAAGTGTTAACTATGTGTTTTCTTCACTGGAGAGGGGTGTTTGTACTTATATAAAACTATAGGTAGCTTACTATACCCTGATGAATTAGCCTACTATAGAGAGGCAATGATGAGTGATCATGACCTTGTCTGCCTGGTAGAGGGTTTTCTGCACACTTCTCAGTCATTATTGGGGCCTGCGCACCAGCTCAAGACACAAAAAGCATTCCTTAGCATGGAGATGAGGCATTTGCCTTGCATGCAGAAGGACGGTGGTTCGAATCTCTGCTTCCCATATGGTCCCCCAAGCCTGCCAGGAGTGATTTCTGAGAGTTGAGCCAGGAGTAACCCCTGGGTGCTGCTGGGCATGACCCAAAAACCAAAAAAAAAAATCCAACAACAACAACAACAAAATAAAACAAGAAGCATTCCTAATACTCTCTGGAAGACCTACTTAACCTTTGGGTAATGAGAGCTCTTAAAAATGAACTTACGTTTCGTGGGGAGAAATACTACTGAAGATTTTGGGTTTTCAATTTTAGCTACCACTCTCTTTGGCTCTAAAAAATATACTTTGGATGTTTAAATTGGATAGCTTTTTATCTAACTCCCTGCTTGAGGACTACGCATATTCTCTATATGCCACATGAAGCAAGGAAAAAGAAATGAATGGGTGCAAGTGTGTTCCTGATGGGGTGCACCATCAATGGTTTACAATGGTAAACCAATTGTGTTTTATTTTAAAACATAAAGGTTCAGGAAGTTACCACAGCATGTTGATTGCCTTGCCATGTGGCTGATGCCTGGGTTCAATGTCTGGTACCAACTAGGATCCAGACACTTCCAGAGTGATTCCTGAGCACAGCCAAAAGCAAGCCTTAAATCAAGGTTAAGTGTGGCCCCAAATAAACAAATAAAACAGAGGAAATCAAAGCTGAGTCCTAGCACAGAGGTTTTTAAAGTGTATACCCAAAATCTGAGAAATTCCTACACAGTTCTAGCACATAGTAGCTTGCCAACAAATAGTAACTATTATTACAGAATTCAAGTTCTCTGTCCCAATTTGCAGATGCTTACATTTTCCAGATTGTCTCAGATATTTTATTCATTAAATGAATTTAGCCAAAGGTCTTGTCTACCTTCTACTATGCCCATGTTCATGGCTACCCATTTTTTATGATGATGGTATGTCATTTTCTTGTACTTCTTCAATACATTATGTCATATATGTCATGCAAATAGAGATGCATGTATTTGTAAGCAATCTAGATCCATTTTAATGTTCCTAATAGTATGTAACTATTATAACAATCACTTACAGTATGTATTCATTTATAATCTGAGATTTTGGGGGGAGCTCACACCCGGTGATGCCCAGAGGTCACTCCTGGCTATGTGTTCAGAATTTGCTCCTGACTTGGGGGACCATATGGGTCGTGGCGATTGAATCCATCCTAGGCTAGGGTGGGCAAGCCTTACTGCTTGCACCACCGCTCCATCCCCTAGCCTGAAAATTTTTAGAAAAAATAGGGTGGCATAGTTTAGAGTCAGACAGAGAGAAGACCAAAATCAATGTTTAAGCCCCTCAAGCTCATATTTAAAATAGATTTTATTTATTTATTTATTTTATTTTTTAACATAATTTTTATTTTGATCATAGTGGCTTACATACTGTTGACAATAATATTTTAGGTACATATTTACATAAAATCAGGGGGGATTCCCATCACCGGTTTGTCTTCCCTACTCCTCCGTTTTTGTCCTACCTCTTCCCTCACCCCCAGGGCTGCTAGAATATGTGGTCCCCTCTGTACCTATCCTATTACTTCGTAGTCTTACACCTGTTTGGTCCTGATGCCTCCTTTATTTCCCCCTCTAATTGGGGGGCAGGACTAGCTAGTTCAAGTTATGTGGTTTTGTTTGAAGAGGAGAAGAATAATAAACTGGGGTAAAAGTCTAATACGCCGGGAATAAGCAGAATTCTTTTAGAGGCTCTCGCCATCGGTTTGAGAGACGAAGGAGAAAAAGAAGGTGAAACAGTCCACCCCTACGAAATGAAGTGTCAAATATCTATTAAGAGTTCCAACAATAACGCTAAGCACCCCAAAAACAGAACAAAACAAACAAACAAACAAACAAACAAAAAATGTCGTGGTCTTGAGAAAGGCATCATGGCAGAGCCCATGAAGAGGGAAAAGAAGGGGCCTGAGAGATCACATGGAGGCAAGGCGTCTGCCTTTCATGCAGGAGGTCATCGGCTCGAATCTCTGCGCCCCACATGGTCCCTCGTGCCCGCCAGGGGCAATCTCTGAGCCTGGAGCCAGGCATAATCCCTGAGCACTGCCGGGTGCCACCCAGAAATCTGAAAAGAAGAAAAAAAAAGAGAAAAAAAAGGAAAAAAAAAGATTTTATTTATTTATTTTGGTTTTTAGGCCATTTCTGGTAACACTCAGGGATTACTCCAGGCTTTGCACTCAGAAATTGCTCCCAGGGATCATATGGGACCATATGGAACGCTGGGAATTGAAGCCAAATCTGTCCTGCATCAGCCACGTGCAAGGCAAACGCCCTACTGCTATGCTATTGCTCCGGCCCCAGAATTATTATTTGAACACTATTTACCAAGTCCTTTCTGCCCATTTTAACCAATCACCTACCCATTCTTCCTCAATTATATGTCCCCAACAATTCTCTGTGTCTAGAATGTGTTTCCATGGTCTTCTCAGAGAGATCCTTAGCAGATACTATACAGAAGATTTTCTGTTTTTTGCAATTTTGCTTGGGTTCGTCCATGTTTGTAACATGTATTAGCAGATTCTATGAAACTATCCTAGGGACACACGACAGTTTAGTTGTCCTTGACTAGTATGTAGTCACTTGTATTTGATCTGTCAGGAACAAAGCCCTGAATATCTGAATACACGCCTATGAATACTATGTATTTCATTCTCTTGGATATAAACCTAGAAATTGAGCTTTGAGCAACTAATAACATCAATTTATACATAACAACTTTAAGTACTGTAATGTTTAATATTTGTTTGTACGTCATATGAAGATTTCAGAACTTCCTCATCCTCACTGTACTCTCTACTAGTGTGTTCTTTTAAGTAATTTAATGAGTAACACACATTGTCTTATTGTGGATCAATTTCATGTATAAGCATTTATTTTTCATTTAATGATCATTCATTTATTTCTTTTAGGTAAAATCTCTATTGCAATATTTTAATTGGACCATCTAGGTAGGAGGTGGGAGTGACTCCCATCATCGTATTGGGGAAATTCTTTTGAGGTTATTCAGGAGAAAATGCTATTTGGGGAACTGAACCATATTTATAGATGTGCAAAATAAGTGCCATAATCCCTGTGCTCCCCCTGTTAATGCCATTTAAAAAATGATATTCTTAGGGTGGGGGGAGTAATTGGGCAGCATTGGTGGTAGAATATTTCAGTGGGGAAGAGGGGTGTTCTTTTTATGATAGAAACCCAACTACAAACATGTTTGTAAACATGGTGCTTAAATAAATGTATTATTATTATTATTATTATTATTATTATTACTCTTTTTTCCCGACGACACCATTATTACTACTCTTATTTGGTTTTTTGGGGTCACACCTGGCAGTGCCCAGGGGTTACTCCTGGCCCTAAGATCAGAAATCTCTACTGGCAGGCTTAGGGGACCATATGGGATGCCAGGATTCAAACCACTGTCCTTCTGCATTAAAGGCAAATGCCCTATCTCCATGCTATCTCTTCGGCCCAATAAATGTATTATTTTTAAAAAATTAAAACTTAAAAATTCTGAACCATAAATACCAGTTGTGGAATGCACCCTATTTCTGGTGCTTCTAAAGCTAATGTATGAATGGCTACTGAAAACAAGAGATTCAATTTGGGGCCCAAATAGAAAGTATGTATTCCATTTTTTGACCTGTTGTCCTAGCTCAAGTCTATCTGTACGAATCCTAAAACACCAAATTTTATTTTTACAAATACTAAGGTCATATATTATCCTTCCCCAACAATAATAACTATCATTGATATGCACCCCTAAAATATCAAGAACTTCCTACTTGTCTAAAGCTCAAGTGCTTCATTCTTTGATACTGTAGGTTAACATGCAGGATTTCATGTGCTCATTTTCAAAGAGGGTTTTCTTTTGGTTGGTTGTGTTGGACATGTTTGATTACGAGCTATTCCAGTACATAAAAACTGAGAGTAGTGTAATGAAGCCATGTGGACCAAAACATAGCATCAAATGCCTCAGTCATGCAACATCAAAAATGGAACTTGATAAGCTAGACCAATTGGAAGAGTCAAAGGTTGCCAAGAATGACATTAGCTTTAGGTTAGTTGCTAACATTTATTAAGAAACAGGGAATAAACAGGGTGGAAAGGAGACTGGTGGTGAGGATGAGGGCAGGAAAGGAAGCAAAACAAGGAAGGTTGGTTGATGGGGAAATATGGGAAATAGAATGGTGGGAGGGAGAGGGTCACGATTACATGTGTGATATTTTTTTCTTCGCTGCTTTTGGACTCATTGATAAATGGCAGACTAGAAAAATAAGACCTCCAGCCCTGGCCTGTGGGTTCTTGCTGAGCCAGGTGGCTTTCCATGATGTCCTCGTTCTGAGAGCCAGTGTCACGGTATAATGCCAGTATATCAAAGACGAGCAGATACTCTGCCCAAATCAGTTCACCTCTCACCCGTGGCTCTTCCAGGGCATTCAGGTCAATTTCCTCAAATTCTGCAAATCCCACCTGTGGAAAGAGGCAGAAGGGAATTTGTGGCCCAAGTAACCTTAGGAAGGACAGCCCCTCACAGGCATCCAACAATGTACCTGGATGTTGAGTAAAGGAATGGTGTATGTGGGCCCATGTGTGCCCGGGGAAATAGTGGTTTAGAGAAAATGGAGGGAGGGAAGTCAAGAGCTTAGAGTGTTTGACTCAGAAACATAGAGTGGGGATGTCAAACTGACCTCAAGCTCTGGTCCACTGGTATCAGCCATGGCCTTCTCTTCATCCCTCATGAGCTCCAGCTCCTTTGGCCCACTGCTCATCTGCTTTGGTGTTTTCCACCTCATTGCCTGTGGAGGAGCATCAGGGTGTCAGAAAACCCAGGAGCCAGAGCAGAGTGGGGCCTGGGCTCAGCTCCCCGCTCCCCAAGGTGGCCTCATACCCCCTGGGAGCTTGTCACTCACTCTGGATTTCACTGAGCTGAGCTTGGAGCTCCTGGTTGAGCTCCTGTGTTGTTTTGAGGAGACCCTGAAGGGGAGGGAAAAAGGTCATGAAGGCTCCAGGGAGGAAGCCAGATCCAGGCCTTCCTGCCCCAACAGCCCAGGCTGGTCTCTCACTTGAGTTTTGCTTAGCTGCTCTTCCAGCCTAAGTATCTTGTCTTTGTCCCCCTCTTCTTTTATTTATTTATTTATTTATTTATTTATTTATTTATTTATTTATTTATTTTTGCAGTTGCTCTATCTGCTGCTTCTGCAGGAGCACTTTTTGCTTTAGCCCCTCATTCTCTGTGGTGAGCTCTCTATAGCCGGCCAGGTGTTTTTGAAACTGAGCCATGAACTGCTGCAGGTAGTAGACATTTTCTAACTGCTGCTGGCACAGGGTCAGCGCCTGCTGGTCCTGTTCTTTCATCTATGGGCAGAAGGCCTGAAGTGAGGATGGGCAGCAATTATAGCATGATCCTGAGTTTGGACATGCAAGCCACTCACAATTTCAAGGCAGACAGGACAGAAGACAATCCTTTAGTTCCCTGGGCAAGCTCTCTCTTTCCTCTCTCTCTCCTCTCTCTCTTCTTTCTCTTCTTTCCCTCCTCTCTCTCCTCTCTCTCTCCTTTCTCTCTCTTCTCTCCCTCCTCTCTCTCCTCTCTCTGTCTTTCTCTCTCTCTCTCTCTCTTTCTCTCTCTCAAAGCCACTGGATCCATCTGTCACCCCCCTACTCCTAAGAACCTCCACCCTGATTTAAGGGTCCTGAGTCTCAGTGTTGCTATGTGAACTGTGTGGTAAAGTGCATGTTAGTGCATAGCTGATACCATCCAATATCTGCCTCATCCTTGACCATTCCCTTCAGGCCTTTCTGTCCTAGAGACCCTGGAAACCACATTCTCCATTTTGTGATCAAACTGTCTTAGTTCTGTCTCTTTCTCTGGGCCCCAGGAGCATGTCCTTCTAGTTCCTCAGTGGTCTCTCCCACCTCCCTCCATGCTGGAGCAGAAGTTACCTTCCTCCTTAGGTCTACCAGTTCCTCCTGCAGCAGTGCAACTTTGGCTCCCATAAGGTCTTGTTCTTCTAGAAGACACAGGTGGGCCATTCAGCACTTCAACAGACCCTCCTCGGTGGACTCATATTCTATTGTGCAAATAGGGCTCTCTGCTCTCTCTTTCCTCTTGGAATAGGGAGAGGAATGCCATGCTTTGAGGGGGTATGACAAAGGGAAGACCCCTTCATTCCATCAGAGATCAAGGAGGAAACAAGGAGTACCATCTGAAGAGACCTAGCAGCAGTAACTTGTGTGTCCTTTCCCTCAGATTTCTCTGACTATGCTGTTGCTCATTTACTGTGCCCTCTGAGTCCCTCTCATCAGGCCCAGGAGGATGGAAGGAATCCAGAAGGGCTGCATCCATCCTCCTCAACTTATCTATTTTAGGAACTAGAACCAGCTTTCCATTAAAGGGGTTGCTTAAAAAAGATTCCAGTGCTGAATGTTCCATCTGACAGAACATGGTATAATCCAACATGGCATAGGACCGATGAGTACAGATTCAAGAGCTTTTATTATTTCTGATTTAGCATGGTTTTTACTTTGCTTCTTCTCATTGTGAGTCTTGCCAAGACTTTTTATTTTATTTAGTCGAAGAATAAAATCATAATTATTGGTTTTATTGATCCTTTGTAATGCATTTTTAATTCTAAATAATTAATTTCTGTTCAGTTTTTTTTTATAATTTGCACCAGTTCAATTAAATTTGGCTCCTGTATTTTTGTTAATTTTCTAGGTTTTTGAAATTAGGTAGTTAATTTGCTCATATCTCCTCCTCTCTCCCTTCCTCCCTCCCCCTCCCTCCCTTCTCTTCCTTCTAGTAGTGTTCTTTATAATACTTTATTGAATGTTCAAAATAAAATTATCAGAATAAAATTATGAGAGGCAGGACGGATCTGGTCAGGAAAAGAGGTGCTTTCCCTCGAGGGACCCTCTTCTCCTCCATGCTGGTGGGAATTGGTGTTCCAAAGCCCCCTGTTGGGGAGAGAGAGCATGGTGGTTGGAGAGCATCTTATGCCTGTTTAGGCTCGTGACACAGGCTCGGGTCATCCCCATTGTGCTGACATCATCCCTCTGACAGGAGGTGGGGTCAGGCTCACGCAGGGTTCTGAATTTCTCACTAGCCAATGAGGTTCGAGACCCTGAGCTCTGCCCACGTGCTCACATCTCTAGTGCATCCTTCGGTCACTGTGGAAACGTCTTTCGTTGCGGTGGATCTTGGTGGAGACCCATAGAACAGCCGAGATGGACCACAAATTCCCATCCCAAACCCCATACGTGGATCAGCTTCTCGAGCAGAAGAGGCAGATGCAATTGACTAGAGCCAAAGAAATAGTAAAAAATCAAGTGTTGCGCGGGATGGCTGGACAAGCCTAAGGTGTTTTCAAAGCCCCGTATTCTGTGTGTGGCAAGTACCCCAAGATTGAGCCCCTTGGCAAACTAGATTGGTGACCCCCAAGGATTCAATCTACGAACCCATAACTTCCTCCCTTCACCTAACCCAAAACCCTGGGTCATGTTCATAAGGTCTCTTCCTTGAACTCAAGGAGGAATCAGGACTGTCCCCCTCTAGATTAGAGCCTGGCCTTGGACCATTTTCCCACCTCCACAGGCCCTACCTAGAGTTTCAGCTTAACTTTATTTCCTGTATTACCATGTCCAGTGGGGTGCTAGGGCAGTTCGCTACCTCACATGTTGCTATGGTCCATCTTTCGACTTCATCGTGGCCAAACCTTTACCACTTCGCCTGACAGTTATTTTGTTTGGTGCTTAAATTAAATTTTTCTCAGAGATCTCACTAGGTGAGACTTTGGCACAGTATACTGTGCACAGGATTTGAGGCAGGTGCCTGCAATCTTCCTAACACACTATTACTCCATCCACTGCATAAAAATTTAGTTGAGGTTATTCCTGTTTTTTCTACTCTTGAGAAATTTGGGCATTTTCTGCTCAATTTCTTGCCCTCAATTTCTCATTGCAAACTATCAGGCAGGTTCTCTAGAGTGAATTTAGGACTGATCCCCTGAAGTGAACTCTGAGTAGGTTCTTCCCCTAAATATGACCCTCATGAGTTTTGTGAGTGCCACAAACTTTGTTGGGCTCTTGATACATCCTTATTTTCTGGCTTCTCCTAAGATAAAAGATTTAATTTTAATACTAACAAAATTTTGGGAGGTGAGGTTTAGTGGCCTGACCTGCCCAGGTCTGACTTGCATAGCTCAGGTTCCAGAGGTCAGATTGAGGCCAGCTGTGACAATGGCTCTAACCAAGATCTAAGCAAGATGTGACCCACCACCACCACCCCATCCAACGACTCACATGCTCACTTCTCTACTACATAAATCATAGGTTTGTGCCAGAGTTTGGGAGTTAGGAAAAGCAAGTTTAATGACATAAATGCCTCCCCACCCAAATTTGAGCCCAGATTAGTTGAAAATTATTGGGGATTCTACATCCTGTCATGTCACTGTCCATTTTGAGGGACAATTAGTAAAGAACTTTGTCACTAGGCAGTAAAAAAGGAGATGAGAGTCATACTGCATTGCTTTTCTGCAGTTGAGAAAGTATGAAAAAGAAAACAACTGCGTCCCTGTCAAGCAGTATACTAAGAAGAACATCAGAGGAAGGCGTCAGGACACCCCTGCTGTCCAGGATTGCCCAAAGAGCAAAGGATTAAGTCCTTCCTAGGTGGCTTTTCAGTAAGGGGGGGTATTGCACCCAGAGGAATCACTGGTCCCCACATGCCCATGTTATGCTCAATCTGACATGCAGTAAACTGCTTCAGTGTGTTTCCTTTTTCTCAGATGAATTTGGCCTTTGGCACTGAGTTAGGACCACATGGGCAGGAGTGGTCCTTGGCCACCTGTTGGTGGGCAACCTAAAGAAACCAAGCTCTTGAATCTGTACTCATCAGTCCTATGCCATGTTGGAAAAAAATAAATTAGAACTTTAGAGCTACAAAAAGATACATTTTGGAATGGTTAGTGTATTTTTTACATTAAAATATCTCATATCTTTAATGTTTTCTTGACAGTAAGTGTTTAGCTAATACTTTTTTTTACCAAGTTTAGTAGTAAAAATACAAATGAGATTAAAGCTATAACTGTGAATTCAGCTTGAGGAAAGGTGAAGGTATCACAAGAAAATTATGTTAGATTTGGGTCTTGAAAAATGAGTAGGGATTCACTGGGGAGAAAGTAATGAAAAGCAACTCTGATGGAAGAGTATAAGGCTCCTAAGAGTTGGTATAATTGGAGAGAAGCAGGAAGTATGAACAGTCTGCAAGCCAAGTTTTATGGAGAGCATAGCAAAAAATTGAATGAGAGGACTAAGTTTCCTTGTTAAAAGTCTGGACTTGATTCTCTGATACAGGACACATATTGAGTTTTATTTTGTGATTTTTGGGGGCCATATGCATTTGTGTTCAGGGCTTACTCTAGGTTCTGCACTCAGAGGTTACCCCTAGTGGGGATCAGAAAGCCACATGGGATGCTGGGAATTAAATTCCAGCCAAAAGAGTTTGTAATGTGCCTTATCTACTATACTCTCTACTATACTGAGTTTTAGAGGAAGAAAAGACATGATTAGATCTTGATTGTGGAAGAATGGTATTTCTCTGTTCTTCGATCAACGTGAGGGTTACTCAGTTTCCTGCATCTGCTTCAGAACAAGATTCTTGGGAGACATTGGTCCAGATAGATGCATATTAATAATTTCTTTAGATATTCTATTCTATATCCATATTTATTTTCCTGATCACAGTTGAAGAACCAAAGCAGAAGAATCTCTTTTGCCTTGACCCGGACATTTAGAAGTTCAAATTAGGCCAAAGAAGTAATCTCTCAACTCTGGGCCTCTCTTTCTTAGTTTGCCTATGACTTTCCTTTAACTCTTTCCAAAACAATAGAAACCTCAAAACAGCTCCCATGGTCCTGTTGGGATGATTTGTCAGAGACCATCTCCCCTCTCCCTCTCTGTCAAAAATGTGTTCATTAAATATTCTCTTCCGGAGATTTGATGTAGAGTGAGTTTCTTAATTTTGCCACCATAGGCAAGGGGCTCTGGCATCAGAATGGGCTGCCCAGGAATCTTGGGAACAGGACAAATGTGAAACTGGAAGTAGGCCCTGTGCTAGACCTCTGGTGATCCTCCTTCTGCAGCTGTTGGACTTTCACAGTGATAAGGAGGCTCTTCTGCATGGAAACATTATAAAGAGGGCCTGGGTCCCAATCTTTGTACTGGGATAGAAGCAGAGATGAAGCAGATGATGCTTTAGGTTGATAAGTCACATAACTCCAATCCCTCTCCCCACCCCCTCTCCCTTTATCTCCTCTCCTTATTTTTCTCCTTCGCTCCCCTCCTCTCTCCTCCTCTCCCTCCCCTTACTTCCTCCCCTCTCTTCCCCTCTCTTCTCCTCATCTCCTCTCCCCTCCCCTTATCTCCTCTCTCCTTCTCTCCCCTCCTCTCCTATCCTCCTATCCTCCTATCCTATCCTCATCTCATCCTCCTATCCTCATCTCCTCTCCCCTCATCTCATCTCCCTCTCCCCACATCTCTCCTCTTTTCCTATCCTTCCTTCCCTCCTCTCCCTACCTCTCCCTTCATCTCCTCTCTCTTCCCTTCCTCTCCTATCCTTTCCCTTCCCCTCCCCATCATCCTCTTCTCTCCTCTTGTCTCCTCTCCTCTCCTCTCCTTTCCTCTTTTCTCCTCTCTTCTCCTCTCCTCTTTTCTCCTCTCCTCTCCTCTCTTTCTCCTTCCCTCTCCTCTCCTCTCCTCTCCTCTCCTCTCCTCTCCTCGTCTCTCCTCTCCTCCCTTCTTTTCACTATTCTCAGTTCTCACTTAAACTCCATGGAGCAAAAATCAGCATTCAGGAATTTAGTACCTTGATAAGATGTCTATTCTCTGTTTGCACATTTCCATTTCTTTCTTAGCCTGACATGTACTATCCTCATATCACCTGCCGTGTCAACCTAGTGGCTCTCTCTCCATATCTTTCACATATTCGGGGTCCAGAGTGTAGAGTGGCTTCCTCTGTGCATTGATAGAATGTGCTATAAACACAAAGCACCATTTTCACAGGCTTAGCAGGTGTGTCACAACACACCAGACATTCCCTTCTGTTGTCTACTCACTGATCTGAGATGACTAAACCCTACTGACACACTTGGCAAGTCTCCAGTTTCTCTCTCCTCTCATTACAGGTTAAGTGATGTGTCTAAATGTAGGAAGTACAGAAGAGAATAAAAAAGACAGGTCCAAGAGAACAGAACTCTAAAACTAGGGGGACCTATTTTGACTTATTAAGTTGGTACTTTGATGTTTTGAATAGGCCTGGCTGTACTCCTGTTCCTGCAACTTGGTGAGTTTCATAAGTCTCTTTCCTTTTGATAAATAGGGTATCATCATAATCAAACTTGAAAATTTGAAAATCTGAATGAGCTGGGGTTTCCACCTTCTATAGAACATTTATTAAATTGCTCAGAAATGAAAAGAAAAGGAAAAAAGTGTGGTTATGTGTGTATAAGATAGAGAGAGAAAGAAAAAGAGAGAGATTTTCAGTTTATCTGCTGCATTTCACATGCATGTTCCTTTAAGAAAATATAGGAGAATGAGGACTTCTACAGTTCAGAATTACTTTTGTCAAGTCATAGAATTAGGGAACAGTGGATTAGAAGAATATTTTGGATTACGTCAGAAAAGAACAGCTATTAACTCCACAGAACTAAAAAGTGATTAAATTTTCCCCTATATTTGCTCACATGTTATTGCATGACTCTGAGAAGGGGAATTTAGCTTATTGTCTTAGCTATGAAGCTGAGTCCATCCTATACCTTCCTTACAGCTCTAGTCCCAAATGGTATTCCTAGAGTGTTTCTGTTATTCTGAACCTAGTAGTTTCTAGAGCATTGAGACATCAGGTCTCAAGATTTCCAACTTCTAGTTCTTTTTCTTCCCAGTCAGATATGGCCACGAAGCTTGTTTGTTACTTTACCAATTGGTTCTAGTAGTACCCAGACCCTGCCAAATACAAACCAGAGAATGTGGACCCTTGTCTATGCACACACCTCATCTATGCCTTTGCCACAATGGTCAATAACAAGACTGCACCCTACAAATAGAATGATGATATTCTCTACCCTTGCTACCAGGCTCTGAAACAGTAGTCAGTATTTTGTTTTGAAATATATGAAGAAAACATAGGAAAACATTGTGTATAACCTTAAAACTCAAATCTAGGGGTTAGGACAATAGTAAAGTGGGTAAGGTGCTTGCTTTGCATGTCCCAGTCCCTATTTTGATCCCTGGTGTCCCATATAGTTCTTTAGATGTCCATTTGTTATTTCTAAGTACAGAGACAAAATTAATTCCAGAACACTAATGAGCGTGACCACCAAATAAAAAACACCTTAACATTAGTACTTAGAATAATTTCTCAGTTGTGGTCAAATATACAGAAAATGAAAAAGGTATGTCTGGGGGAGAGACAAATGACAAGATACTTTGATAAAATTCAAAATAATTTCCCTTTTTTTCAGCAGCAACTTGAATCACCAGAATAAGAGCTTTATTTCTCTGATCCCCTTACTTGTCATGGTCTAGCTTTAGGGTTTGGTTGAATTAGAGAAATTCTTTGAGTGGATGCACGAGCAGTGAAATACTAAAAAATGAGAGACCTTACAAATTTATGTGGGAGAACAGCATTATAAATTTTTAATGTGAGGGATCAGGGGCGTATAAGGTATTTTTGCCAGTCACAGGTATGAAAAGAGTGCTCACAATTGCAAAACACAGATAAACAGTAACAATTCACCTGGTTAGAGAGGTATGCAGACCTGAATAAATCTAATATTAAATAAAAGTCCTAAGGAGAAGGTTAATTTTAACATCTCAAAGCAGTTTCTGTCAGGCTAACGTCAGGTGTAAAATAGGGGATTAGTGAGAAGCAGAATTTCTCTGTCAAGTTCCTATTTCTAAGAGAAGAGGTTTTATTGTTTAAAGGTCAAAATGAAGGAGATGAACTATATCTAAAAAAGATGTAATTCCTTTTCTGGTAAAAGTTCAACAGCCTAAATTTATATCCTGGACAAACCTTTTTTGATATAAATTCTGAGGTAATAGTTAACACGTGTCAATATGTACCTAAAATATTACTGTGAAAGATATGTAATCCACTTTGGTCAAAATAAAAATTATTATTATAAAGAAATAAAAAAGAAGTTAAAATATTTAATAAGTACTCAAGGTCTTTTAGAGATGTCTAAGAAGCAGAAACTGCAAGGGCATTTTAAAGACAGAGGGGAAACAAGTTGTTTCTGTGTCTTTGTTTTTGCTGCTGAGTATTTCCAGGTAAAGAGAACATTTTAATCAAGGCCATAATTGCCTGTAAAAATCCTTATGTTAGGAAGTAAAAGCTTTTACTATATAAACACAGCAGAAGGAAGAATTATCAATAGGCTAATTAAATGTTTGTATAAAGGAGGCAGAATGTCAGTAGAACACAAATCTCATTGTTAGATATTTCTCAGAAATTTTGTCGAGCAGGTCTACTGGTGAAATATTCCTTGGGAGTTTTCAAATCAACTACCCACACTAAGAAGATGACATCTTAGCAAGTCTTCTGGTAAGCCTCCTCTAGAAATATTGGAATTCCTTAATATGGATCAACATTTACTCTCTTTCTCCTTACCTCTTCTAAAATTTTTCTTTGGGAGGGCATTGCTTGGAAGAGCATGTGAGATGAGACCTCATGCAAAGCATGTGCTCCAGCCCTTTGAGTCATGTCCTCTTTCCTTTCTAAGTTGGAAGCTCATTTGCAGTTCTTTTAATGTTCTCTGGTCTGTGTACTGCTGAATCATAAAGCTAAGGGCAGTGAGTCAGGACATATCCAGAATGGTCAGAGTGACTTAGAAGAAAGATAGTTTCAGAGATAAATTGAAATTAATTTCAGTTTATGAAAATTAATTTCCTTATGAGATCAGCATTAGAGAAAGGAGTTAATCTTACATAGACAATTCCATGTTTGTGTTTTCAAAACCATGATGAAAATTGACAATTTGGGGTAGTAATAGTGTTGGTGGTAAGGGCAAGCACAGAAGTCTCATCAAAGGTCTTTAAATATCTATGTTCTTCATACCCTTGATAGTTCTTCAGTAAGAAAATTAATTTTCTAAAGGATTCCATACAGATATGGTTGTTTGACTAGTGGATGGCTCTTTTCCTCTGCTCACTCAGGCTATTTTCCTCCACTCCAGGAAGTACTAGTGTCTTGGTGTTTTGTGTGTGCTTGGTAATGCTCAGGAGTTACTCCTGACTCTGCCCTCAGGAATTACTCCTGGCAGTGCTCAGGGGACCATATGGGGTGCCAGGAATTAAACCAAGGTTGGCAGTGTACAGGGCAAATACCCTACTCACTGTGCTATTGCTCAGCCCTTTGAGTGTCTTGTTGACTCAAGAAATCATTGAGTTGCTCCAATCTAAATGGGTAAGATAAAATAAACTCTATAAAAGGTGGAAACAGGATTCCAAGATAAGAGCTCTGGGGACCTGTCCTTTTGAGCCTGATAGAAGGTCGATTTGACTCCCATAAATGGTTTCCACCTGATTGGTTCACAAAGAATTAATTCTGTTATTTCTTTGTAATAAAATTACAAATGTAAGTTTCTTTGTAATAAAAACCTGGCTACATTCCTGGCAATTGGTGGGTGGAATTTCAGCACCCAGAAATAAGAACCTCTTTTATAGAGAATTAGGTTTATATTAATCTTAAGGATAAGATTATATAGTTAAGATATAGTTATATCTTAATCATTATTTAATTATTAATAATTATATAGTTAAGATATAAGGATAAGATTATATAGATAGTTGTAAAGGAAAGAAAAAGGCAATTGAAGATGTCATTAAATCCAAGAGGCATTTTTCCCAATAACAGTGAAAGTGGGCTGAGTGGGCTGGAGGACTGAAGAATACTTGCTTTGCTTGGGACCAGCCCTGGTGAAACCCCAGCATATGTTTCCCAAAGCATTAACAGCCGTAGCTCCTGAGTTTCATTGAATGTGCTCTTACCCACCCCAAATTATAAACATTCTGAAATGTGAGTCTAAAAAAGAATATTTGAGGGGGAACTCTGAATAATAAAGGAGCCATAAACCAGATAGTAAAAATAAGAAAAAAATAAAGGGGAATTTTATAGTGAATATTTTGTAATATAGAGATACCATCTTTCTCTCATTGCCATACTATACAGGGATTTGAGAGCTGATGAGACATCATAGAATGGTAAATGGTTGTAAACCCTAGAGTATGACTTACCTGCAGAATGAAAAAGGTTGGTAAAGCTGTGAGCTTAGTAGGAGAAATTTTATGCTATCAGGCCACCAGGAGATGAAGGTGAGTTTCTAAGGACAGGTAAGACCCTAAATTAATGATGTTTTCCATGTTATATCTTGGATCTTGGGCTAAATGGGAGAAGAATGGGGATATGGTGGTGCTATAAGAAGTGTTATAAGAAGGCTCATGCTCTTTCTAGATTTACCACCATGGTGGAAACAGCTGGTAATGATAAGATTTTCATTGACTCAGTCATTGAGTATCTTTGGTTGCATGGGTTTGATGGCATTGACCTAGACTTAGAGTATCCAGGATCTAGGGGCAGTTCACCTGGAAACAATCAATGTTTTGCCATCCTGATTGAGGTAAGGACTTGCAGGTACATTATATAGCTCCATTAATATGGAAGTTCTTCCTATGTCTAAGAGAAAATATCATAATAATATCTTTATTTAAACACCATGATTACAAATATGTTTATAGTCTGGTTTCAGTTATAGAAAAGAACACCCCCTTCACCAGTGCAACCTTCCCACCACTAATGCCTCCATCTCTTTTTTCCCCCACATCCTGCCTATATTTGAGATAGGCATTCTATTTCTCTCACTCATTACCATTGCATGATAGTTGTTAGCATAGTTATTTCTCTAACTGCATTCACTACTCTTTGTGTTAGTGCATTCACTACTCTTCATACGATGGGTCAGTCTTTTCAGCCCTCATCTCTATTGTCCCTGGGTATTATTACAATACTGTCTTTAATTTTTCTTAAATCCCACAGATGAGCGAGCTTATTCTGTATCTATCTCTCTCCCTCTGACTTATTTTACTCAGCATTATAGTTTCCATGTCCATCCATGTATATTAAAATTTAATGACTTCATTTTTCCTGACAGATGCATAGTATTCAATTATGTATATATACCACAGTTTCTTTAGCCACTCATCAATTGTCAAACATATGGGTTGTTTCTAGATTCTGTCTATTGTAAATAGCGCAACAATGGATCTAGGTGTGCAGAAGGCATTTTTGTATTGTGTTTTTGTGTTCTTAGGTATATCCAGTATAGCTGGATCATATGGGAACTCAATTACCAATTTTTTGAGGAATTCCCATATTGTTTTCCAGAAAGGCTGGACCTGACAGTATTCCCACCAGTACTGAATGAGCATCCCCACCAGCATTGATTGTTCTTGTTTTGTTGTGATGTGTTCCATTCTCTGTGGCATGAGATGGTACCTCATTGTTGTTTTTATTTGTATCTCCCTTATGATTAGTGATGTGAAGCACTTTTCACGTGCCTTTTGGCCATTTGTATTTCCTCTTTGAGGGAGTGTCTGTTCATTTTTTCTCCCCACTTTTTGATGTGGTTAGATGTATAAAACATCTTTCTTTGTAAAAGGCTGTCCCAAGGAGGAGGTAGGAGGAAATATAGCCTCAGTCACAGAAGTAATAGATATATTCTAAATATACACTAGAAAATTACTTTTATCTGCCAAATGACTTAAATTGAAATTTGGGTTATTTATGAGAAATATACATTCCCTGACAAGATCAGTAACTGAAATCATAAATGTTACTCTATCTTTTGCAAAAGGAAATGTTAGCAGCTTTTGAAGCAGAGGCCCAAGTCATGGGCCATTCCCATCTACTGATACCAGCTGTGTCTGCTGGTAAAGAAACCATTGATGCTAGCTATGAAATTGCAAAGATCGGATCATGAATGAGACAGCAATACTGAAAGCCTGAATGGTATGTCTTATTTCAATGTGAAAATAAAACCCTGAGGACTCCTTGGAGCTGCAGTCAGACTAAAATTATCATAGACTGTATGTATTTTACCTGATTTTTACTGAGAGGAGGGCTCCCCTTGTCCTTCTTTTCCTTGGGACACTTGCTTGACATCTGCACTATATTAACTACTCTTATTTTCTCTTTAGAACCTAGAGTATTATCTCTGTGTTCTGTAATGCAAAAGACTCTCTAGTGGGCTTTATAAAGGCACATGGACCCAGCTTCCAGTCCATTAGTAAAGGAAAGGTTAGTCACCACTGAAATTACCCCACTAGTGAAAGCAGCAGAGAGGCTTAAAGAAAGTTCTGACTGTAATCAAATCCATCAAGTACATACATACACAGCTGGAACAATGACGGGGGGCTGGAATGATGGGTTTGTTAATTTAATCTCAGCTTATATTTTTCCCAAGATTTTACTTATGGACAAGGATAAGTGAAAAATTATCTCCAAGTTATTTTCTTTAAAGCTCCAGCAATAGCCACCAAACCTGTTCTCAAACTCTGATCTGTTTGAGAAACAGGGTGTTCTCTACAAGGTAGCATCATCTAAAGTTTAATGAAACTGTTTTGAAAAGGATTCAGAGAAACATAGTGGCTCTTTGAATATTTCTGGGAATGATGGATCATTTTCTAGAAATATTATCTACAGAAAGTTATAGAAATGATTTTCCTTAAAATAGTCAGTCGATATGGAAGAGTAAATTCAACCGAGAATCAAAGAAACCTATATCTTCTTTTCAAAAGAAGATAGAGGTTAGGGAACTCAGAAGAACATAGACTTGTTTTCCTGGTTCTGAATCAAAGGTGTGTGTTCACAGGGAGAAAAGATGAGAATGAATTTGCAGCTCCATCAAAACAAATAACTTTCTAGAACTAGTTATACTGAAAGCCTTATTTCAGTGACATCATGTGCCTGATTAGCTGATTCAATAAAGCATTCTAGCAACAGCTAACTAAATATTTGATTGCACTAGTTGTATCAAACCAGTGTTAAAAAACTTTTTTAAATGTAGTATAACTCCTCAAGTAAAATATTGGTCAGATCTCACATATAAAGGTGATAAAGTGAAGAGGGAAGCTAAGTCTTCTATACACTAGTATCATTTCCAGATATCCAGGAACCATGGAGCATAAATGGGAAACTAACATGTCCCACTGAGACTGGAGAGAGACTATAGGAGTTATGGTACTGGTCTTCCATGTGTATGCTCAACCTGGTTCAATCTTGGGTACCACCTGAATTCCTGAGCCTTGTTGGGGGTAGCTCTAAAGGCAACCCCTTCCCCCACCACAGCATCACTGAATGTGGTAGTAAAGGTTTCCAACACCAAACAGATAGAACAGCAAAGAATCCTGGGATCTTTTTACTGAATCACTGACTTAGTTTGCCGAGACTCTCTAAGAATCTTTTTAGGATCCCCAGAGAAGTGCTTGAAGCCAAACTCTCCCCTCAAAAAAACCCACAACTACAAACACAATAGGTAGTCCCTATCTATGGGTTCCTTAACAGTTCTTCAATGGCTGGATAGCCATAACTACCACCATGGTTATCCCAGTCCTAACAATGGCTGTTTATTTTCACTGTGGCCTTTCCCATTATTCCACAGGCTCTGGATTTCATTGGTGTGATGACATGTGGTTTTCACGGAGGTTGGGACACTGTTGTAGGCCACAAGAGTCCCCTGCATCAGGACACTTCTGATCATGGAGAGTTTGTCTACTTCAACATTGTAAGGCAGAAACCATGGGCATTAGAGAAGCAAGGGAAATGGAAAGGAGTGACTTGAAATCTTCACCCCTTTATTAATAATAGTTCAAAACACAATGTCAAAATAAAAAAGAGAGAGAGGGAGCGAGAGAGAAAGAGAGAGAGAGAATGCCTTCCCTAGAGGCAAGTGGGGAAGTGTGAGTAAGAGGAAAGGGGAAAAGAGCAATCAGGGAAGGTGAGAGGGAAACTGTTGACTTTGGTGGTGGAAAATGCACTCTGGTGAAAGTTGTTATACATTGTATGACTTAACTCAATCATGAGCAACTGTGAAAGAATTCCTGTAGTATAAACACCTTGTAACCGTGGTGTTTAAATTAAAAAAAAAAAAAAAAGAATAATTGCATGAGAGAATGCAATTATTTTCAGCGGACTGTCTAGATCACTCATGGTCCCAAAGTATTGTGGGGAGAAAGAAAAAAGTAGAGTGGAGAGGCTGAAGGACATATGTGAAAGAATGGGGGCAGGAGTTAAGAAGATTCGAGTATATTAGCTATTTTAAGGAAGAATAGAGCCAAATATGAAAACCACAGAGTCAACAACTCTGAAATCATAAGATCCAAATATTGGTCTTAAAAACCAAATTCAAAAAGGTGCCTGTCAAGATGGCAGATGGGAGGGATATGTATGGGAAGGAACCTGGGAACATTGGTGATGAGAGATTGACACTGGTGGTGGGATTGGTACTGGAACATTTCATGTCTAATACTCAACCACAAATGAATTTGTTAAATCATAGTGGTTTTTTTTTTTTGTTTGTTTGTTTTTTGGGCCACACCCATTTGACGCTCAGGGGTTACTCCTGGCTATGTGCTCAGAAATCACCCCTGGCTTGGGGGACCATATGGGACACCGGGGGTTCGAACCGCGGTCCATCTGCTTGCAAGGCAGACACCTAACCTGTAGCGCCACCTTCCCGGCCCCAAATCATAGTGTTTTAATTAAAGCTTTAAAAATAGAGAAAGTGTAAACAATGGAAAAAGAAAAAACATATACATTTACATACTATATTTACCTCCTCATAGTCTAGTGAAAGAAGTTATATTAGCATTCTTTTCATTTCAATCAAAGGACCTCCTGATAATTCACAAGTCTGTTCTAATCTTTAGTGACTAAGATTCCCCACCTCTAATCTGACCTGGTTTTAATGAACGAGAGAGAATTTTTAAAATCTCATCTGATTAGTTGTTTTCTTTGTGTTTTTAATGGACCCTCATGAACTGATGTTTCTTGTGGTTTTTTTTTTTTTGTTTGTTTGTTTGTTTGTTTGTTTGACAAGGCTGCATTACTCCAGAGCCTCCCATGCCCACTCCTCCTAGTACATTCTGTGAAGACCAAGCTGATGGCATCTATAGATATCCTTAGGATCCATCTAGGTTTTTTGAATGTGCTCATGGTAACACTATGGTCAAGATATGTGCTGAGGACCTTGTGTTTGATCAGAACTGCAAGGGATGTAGCCGACCTTGAACAGAAAGACTGGATCTGGGAGTGCAAAACCTTCCTAAAGTTTGCTTCAACTCAATAAATGCATGAAATGGAACATCACTATGTTGATCATTTATTTTGTTCTCTTTCTCTTGTTATTATGCTTTTTAAAGTCATTTTTACTTTTAGTTTGTTCAGGGAGAAAATTAAGCAGAATATCCCCATACTTCAGAGACTTGCACAATAGAATAATGCACAGATGGAAACAATTAATTTAGCATAGTTTTATTGATAGTTTTTTTTATTTTACTTTCAGACTGTACAAAAGTAGCACAACTTCCCTAGAAACCATATCTAAGTTCAAATTTTATCTCTGCTCTAGCTAGTGTGGTGTAATGCTCTCTTGTGATGCTGGACACTAGCTGTGAACTTCACCAATAATTAGTCACTCAACCACAGTTAATAAACAATGTTCTCCAGTGGACTGCAGATAGATGCAATGTCATCTTATGTGGAGGGAAATTGTAATTATAATTATAAAACGCTGTTGTTATTGTTTTTATACCCCAGTGGTGGTGCTCAAGAACTGTACCTAGTTCTGTACTCAGAGGCCACTCCAGAAAAAGCAACAGGAACCTAAGCTCTGGATGAGACTGAAAGAAGCCCTGAGAAACAGAGGGGTGAGTGTCCCCTCCCTCCAGAGAACATATTTAACCTAAGAGAGGACACCCCTCCTCCACTGAGGAGGCTTCTCCTGCCCAGAGACAGAAAAGCAGAGGGGTGGCTGAGATTATCCTCTAATCAATGTGCACCAGCACAACATGTAGAAAAAAACACACTGCAAAGGACACTATGGGAAAGCATCACAGAACACCACCATGTTTACAGAATAAAGATGATGAATCTGAACACCCAACAAGTACCAGCCACCTACATAGCCTCTCTGAGAAATACTTTAGAGAGGAAATTTGGAGAATGTTCAAGAAACTCAAAGAATTTATGGAATGAACCACACAAATCACAAATAAGAATCAAGAGAACATGAAAGAAATAAGAAAACTGTAAACTGAAATATCAAGATAAAAAACTTGGTATCTGAAATCAAAGCCTTACTGGAAAGCCTCACTAACAGAGTAAGATTTGCTAAAGATAGAATAAGTGAGCTGGAAGATGAGATGCATAACAACTCCATACAAAGAGCCTTAAAACAAATGATCAGATGATAGAAAAAATCTTCAAAGAATGTGAACAGAAAAAATTAGAGGTCTGTGATAATTTCAATAGGAACAGCATAAGAATCATTGGAGTCCCAGAGACCCAGGAAGAAAATCTCCATAAAAAACTAATAATCAAGGACAGTACTCCCAGAGCTAAAGAGTGCAACCAAATAGTACTCAAAGAATACAGGTTAAAGAGATCCAAAGAAAAACACCCCAGGCACACCTTACTAAACACTGCCTCAGGAAATAAAAAAATTCACAAGGAAATGGAAGCATATACCCTGTTCATGGATGCAAAGAATCACATTATTAAAATGGTGATACTACCTAAAGCATTGTACAGGTTTAATAAGAATTTAATAAGATTTAATAAGGATATCCATGACATTCTCCAAAGAAGTGGATCAAAGACTCCTGAGATTCATTTGGTAGAACAAATGCCCATGAATTGTTAAAGAATATTAAAAAATGCTAAGAATGTTAAAGAATATTTCTAAATATTCCTTAGAAAGAGGAATATGGGAGACATCACTTTTCTCAGCTTTAAATTGTATTACAAAGCAATGGTCATCAAAACAGCATAGTACTGGAATAAAAGACTCTCAGATAATGGAATAGACTTGAGTATTCAGAAAATGAACCCTAGAAATAAACCAATTAATCTTTGATAAAGGGACAAGAAACGCAAAATAAAGCCAGGAAACCCTTTTCAACAAGTGATGTTGGAAGATCTGGTCAGCCACATGCAAAAAAGTGAATTCAGACCTCTTTCTAACACTATGCACAAAGGTCAGATACAAGTGGATTAAAAACCTTGATAAAAACCCAGAACTGTAAGGTATATAAAAGATCATGTAGGTAAAACACTCCATGACATTGAAACTAAAGGAATCTTCAAGGAGGAAACATCACTGTCCAAAAAAAAAGTGGAAGCAGAGATAAACAAATGAGACTAATTAAACTGAGAAGCTTCTGCACCTCAAAGAAATAGTGACTAGGATATAAAGGTCACCCACAGAATGGGAGAAACTATTCACTCAATACTTCTCATATAAGGGCTAATATTTAAGATATACAAGGTACTTACAGAACTTAACAAGAAAAAAGTCTAACCACATCAAAAAATGGGGATAAGAAATGAACAGAAATTTCCTCAAAGAAGAAATGTAAATTGCCAAAGGGCACATAAAATTTCTCACATCACTAATCATCAGGGGGATGTAAATCAAAACAACAATGAGGTACCATCTCACACCACAGAGACTGGTACACATCACAAAGATTAATAATAACAATCAGTGCTTCTGGTGATGTGGGGAGAGAGACTCTCATTCACTGCTGCTGGGAATGCCATTTAGTCCAGCCTTTCTAAAAAAAATAAATATTCACCAAAAAATCTAGAAATTGAATTTCCATATGATCTAGCAATATCACTCCTAGGGATATACCCCAGGAACACAAAAACACAATAAACATGCCCTCTGCACCCCTAAGTTTATTGCAGCACTATTTAAAATAGCTAGAATCTATAAACAAACCAGGTGTTCAACAAGATATGAGTGACTAAAGAGACTGTGATACATTTACACATTGTAATACTATGCAACTATTAGGAAAAATGGAATATTAAATTTTGCCTGTACATAAAGATTATTATGATGAGTGAAATGAACCAGAGAGATAGGGATAGACATAGAATAGTCTCACTCATCTGGGCTATCTAAGAAAAATAAAAGACATAATATGCATAATAATATGTGAAAACAATAGAGAAGAATGCTGGGAGGACAAACTCATGATATGAAACTTACCACAAAGATCAGTGATTGCAGCCAGAGTACTAACCACAATGACAATGATCATAACAATTACACAATGATAGTGGGGGAGTGAGACAGAATGCTGTCTAAAAGACAGGGAGGGGGCTGGTCTGGGAGAGGAAAATAGGGGGACATTGGTGGTGGGAAGATTGCACTGGTGAAGGGTGATGTATGTTCTATGACTGAAACTCCAGTATAAAAATTTTTGGTAGCATGATGATGAAATAAAAATTAAAAAAAAATACTAAATTTAACCTTAACTCTACCTAACACCCAACCCCTAAACCCAACCCTGAAATCTTAACCCTAATGCTAATCATAACCCTAAAATTTACAATAACTCCCCAACCATAACCCTAACTCTCACATTGACCCTGTCACCCTAACTCTAAATCTAACATTAACTCTAACTCTAAATTACCCTAACTTTAGCCATAACACTAGCAACCAAATCCTAAATCTAATCCTAGCCATAACCCTTACCATACCAACCTAATTTAACCCTGTCCCTAACCCCCTCACTAACCCTAAACCTAATTGGCTATTGTTATTGTGTTTATGCCCTTGTGGTGATTTTAAAATGGAAATACTCCCTAAAGAATCGTAAAGGTCTAATACAAAACCTCTAAAGATACCCAGGACAAAGAAGTGGACCAAAGACTCTTGAAATTCATTTGGAAGAACCAAGATCCATGAATTGCTAAAGCAACTCTTAGGAAAAAGAAGATGGGAGGCATCACTTTTCCCATGAGTGCTAAAACTAACTCTAACCCTAATCCTAACCCTAACCCTAAACCTTACCTAACCTAACCTAATCTTAATACTACCACTAACACAAGAACTCTAACCCTAAGCCTAATCTTTACCCTAATTCTAACTTTAATACTATTCATACCACTCACATTCATACTAAATAAATAAAAAGAAAAGAACAAGCCCACCTACCAGAAATTTTCCACTCTTGGGTACCCTCTTTCAGATTTTGTGAACCTTTTTTCTTCCTTCTATTTTCTAATAAAAAACTCTTTGATGTTGGGGAAAAAGGAAATACTGTCATGTATCTACATGTATACATATAGAAACATGCTCATAAATATATACATGCATATATAATTAAAGAGTATAAAATGGTCATGTAATAAAGAGAAAGGATAGGTTTCTTTTTCTGAGTTCAAGTAAGTTTGAATGTCTTGATTTAAATAAAATTATTATGACTTAAAAAACATAAAAAGATCACTCAAGATATGCTTAAGGGACCATGTATGATGCTGGGGCTCTAACTTGAGTAAAATCATATTTTTATATTAATAATTTTTATTTTGACCAAAGTGGATTGCAAATCATTCACAGTAGTATTTCAGGTACATAGTGACATTGAATCAGGGGCATTCCCACTATCAATGTTGTCCTCCCTCCACCCCTGTTCCCAGCACGCATCCCATTTCCCCCTCCCTTTCCCCTGGGCTGCTAGTATAAGTGGTTCCTTCTATGTATAGCCTGTTGTAGTTTGGGTATCGATTCTGTTGTAGTTGGCTTTGAATTTGATGTTCAAGTCATCACTTTTTATTTCTACTCAATGTTCATACAACTGTTTGGTCTTGGTGCCCTCCATTATTTTCCCCTCAATTTGTGAGGTAGAACAAGATGGTTCAAGTTATATGTTTCTGTTTGAAGGTAAGAAAAAAAAAGAAAAAGAAAAAAGAGGGGGCAGAAATTCAAACAAGAAAAAAACAAGAGGAGTCCTTCTAGAAACTATAAATCCATATTTTAAATAAAAAATTGGCTAATTATTTAAAGATAACTCAAGAGAATAACATTTTATTTTAGTTATTATTTCTTAAATGTAACTAGTAATTTTACTGTTGAGTCACCACTTTCTTTAAAATTTACCAGTGAACCTTCTCCTTCTGTTCTCCCCAAATGCATGCTCATTATACATGTTCTCTACCTTTGCAGGATGTCTTCCTGAGACACATATAGACAAGAACCATTAGCAGAGATTAGATAACAACTCTACCCTGGCCCTTATTAATATTAGGTCTAGCTGCTAACAATTTAATTTCTTCAATAAATTTTATAGCTACTTTCCTGTGACCTTTGAATACCTTTCAGCATCTAATTAGAGTACTGAATAATAAGAAGAATGACATCTCTTAAATTGCACATTAAACACTAAATAGTTTTGTTTTGTTTGTGTTTTTTTTTTGTTTTTTTTTTTTGTTTTTTTGTTTGTTTTTGGGTCACACCAGGCATTGCTCAGGGCTTACTCCTGGCTCTACACTCAAAAATCTCTCCTGGCATGCTTGGGGGACCATATGGGATGTCGGGATTCAAACCACCATCCTTCTGCATGCAAGGCACATGCCCTACCTCCATGCTATCTCTCCTGTCCGACTAGTTTTTGAAGTTTTTGTCTTTTTGATTTGCTGATTGGTTGGTTGGTTTTGGCACCACACCTGGTGTTGCTCAGGGATAATTCCTGGTTCTGCACTCAGGAATCAGTCTTTGTGGGGATGGAGGATCATATGGGATATTAGAGATCAAACCAGGGTTAGTCATGTGCAAGACAAATGCTTTACTTGCTGTGCTATCACTCTGTCTCCTATCCTTGGGTGTTTTTTTCTCTCTTATCTCTATACAATGAGCAGTAATCTCTATTTAGTATTCCATCTCCAGTGGAAACACCACAACTAAGTATGCAAGTGTGCAAGTGCCATAGCCAAGTACCTAGTCATTGTATTAGTAAAGGGAAGTCAGTACATGAATTAACAAATAATGACTAATATTATTCCATATTACTTCTGCCATTCAGTATCAGCATGACTGAGTGGGTCCAAACTGGACAATTGCTCCACCACTAAGCACCACATCCCTGGTCCCTAAATAGTACTCTTTTAAGTGACTCTTCAGAAATAATTTGTTTCATAATTAGTAGAATAATCATCAAAATAGATAGGATAGTGTCAAATCATCACAATAGATAGTATAGCATTCAGAAATAGTTAAATGGTTGATATTTGGTCACAAGATTATCCAACACTAGAGCCTTTAAAGACAAGGTATTTGTTTATTCAAATATAATTATTATGGGCCATGTCCAGTGGAATTCAAAGGACTGGGGACCTCTCCTGGTGATGGTAGGCCCAGCAATGTGGATCTGATACTTCATACTATATATATATTTGTTGGTCTCCAGTGTCATTCTGACTGGGCATAGAGTTCAATTCATATTTGTATCATCTATGCCAAGTAACAGGGTTAAAAATATTGTCGTGGTATACATAGCATACGAATCATTTCTTCTTGAATAGAGAAAGAGAAGCTAGGAAAACTGAGAAGATTCTTGGCTTAGCCTAAGGATTTGCTTTCAGTCAAGACTGGCAGCTATTTTTGCACCTGTGCCTACTCTTATCTGCCAGCCTGGCTTAGCCCCAATTCTGGAGGGTACACTTGCTGGCATTGGCCAATCTGTGGCCTTCAGGTCACAAGGCAAGATAAAAGAGGTCCAAACACCTGCAATTTTTGCTTTACAAAGCCCTGACTACCCTCCCCTTCACTCCTCTCCTCCCTATCCGTTGGTTCTCTTCTGTTTCTCTTAATAAACAAGACTCCTGAAAAAGTAGGTCACACTGTTCTTTTCTTTTTCTTCCAAAAAATAACCTCCCAGAACAAGGAAAAGGGGGGCAGAAGTACAAGGGTCACTTCTGATAAGAACTGCCAGTTCTCTCTTCCTGCCCTGGACTGGCAACGGTAGAGTCCCATGACAGTCTCTGTCCTTTCCCTCAGCCAGAACAGAAATGCAAGGGGAAATGATGAAGAATAGCCATGCCCCCTTCTTGAACCAAGACCCTTGAAAGATCTCTGTAGCTAATCTTGAGTGTAGGACCTGGGTCCTGTAGGAGGAACCTCTAAGTCCTCGATGAACACATCACTATATTTATTCAGCCAGCCGTGGACTTTCCTGGCTCCAAGCTCTGCTACTTGGAACCCTGAGTTCCAGTACAGTGCTATTCATTGTTTACCCTGGACTTCCACATTCCCCAGGAAGGTGGCCTCTTCTGACACACAATTGTCAGAGGGGTTAGGCCTGGGCTGATGAGGGCCCTGTGCATGTCTCTGTCTCATCCCTGACCCTGCTGTCATCTTGGGCAACCAGGGCTACTCATTCTCATGAATCTGGGATGCATGGGTGTATCAGCATGATAGCCTTGGGATCTGTGATCACGAGGTGGCAGCTGTGCTGCTCCCACAGTGATAAAAAAGGGGGTCTCTCTGCTATATAGAGCTGAAGCAAGAGGCTAATCAAGGTGGCTAGTGGATGCACAATGGGAAAAATGCTGCTCTGGGCCTGTGAGTCTCCCAATCTTTGGGGCCTTCTTTCCTGTAACTAGTCAGGGTGTGTCCTGGAAATGAGTGAGAGGGCTCACATTGTTTTCAGTGAGGCTTCTACATGGTATTGAGCCATGAACTGAGAAAAGAAGGCACTGGGAAAGGTCACAGATAAATCCCAGACCCAAAGCTTTTGCCATCTTGAGAGATTCCTCGGTAGCTACAGGGCCTGATGATTTCCTGCCTTTGAATTTGTTTCTTTCTTTGTTTCAGGCTTGGCTGTCCTGCTGCAGGTGCAAGTAGGTAAGGAAGAATATAATATCCTCTATACTCTCAAATCTTCTGAAATTGTGCCTCCTTTCCTTCAGCTCTGTATCTCACAGTTTCAACTTTTTTGTCTAACTCAAATTCCAATTCTCACTGTATAGATGAGAAAGCAGAGAGGAAAGTGGCATGTCCTTCATCATTTAGCATCAGGACACGCCCCTGTGTTCTGAAGCCATGTCTACAGCAGGCTGTCCCACTCAGCATTCTCTGCTTCTCTTTGTCTTGTCTTTTTTTATCATTCAAGTAGTCTCACATTGTTCCAAAAATAGAAGCTCTATGTTCTGGATATGAGACCTAATTAAAGCCCAGATAGCAGTGTTCAGGGGATGATAAGTAGAAAAGTCTGAGCTTTGGAGTAATATATCTTGAATTAGTACCTATGAAATACGTATTTGGGAAAAATGAAATTAGTATCAATTCTAATCTCACATTATGGAGAAAATCCTTCACATTAGCATCTTTGGTCATGGTAGGGCCAGTGGCAAAGAATGAATGCCTACACAATAACTTACTGGGCCTACAATCTAGTCTGAACATTCCCTAGACAAGTGCTGAGATGCTAACATAGCTGTGGTTATAGGGTGATAAGCAATCAGCAAATACCTGTAATGTATAGCATTAAAATGATCTAATCTCTTATTCTAAGCTAGTATGATGTTTCTTGTCTGGACATAGTAAATTTGCAATGCTTATTGTTTAAACTAAGTTAAATCCCAATCTAGGATTTTTTTATGTGGTGGGTGGGCATTCCCCCACTGCATCCTGAACAGTTTTTATGAACTTCATGTAAAAATAAGGAAAATAGTCTTTTCAGCACAAAACTGCAGGAAAATGTAAATTTAAATAGTATATTACATGTAACAGCTTGAAATAAATCTTAAGTGACATCACATGCCACTTACACAAGGGTATGGTGTTATAGGCAACAGATTTAAATAGTCTGTAAAGTTAGGCAGAGTACCCAAGGAGAAGAATTACTCTGGACACTTGATCTGTGATATGAAAGTGATTTACTTTTTGCTTTTTAATTGTGAAATACCACAAATTGACCTATATTCCTTGTACAGGGACACTTGTATCTTTTCTTGTATCATCTCAATTGTATTAGTATACTACCAAAGTGAGATATTATTTTATCTTATCTGTTCACTCTAATGAACATGTAAAACTTTCTGATTCTTGCATATATTTTGGTTTTGCTCATGATCTGTTGAGCAGAAGAATCATGCTCTGTTAAAGATCTTCCTTAAGGCTTGCTCTTCAAGCTCGCTTATCTCTGTGTTTCTTTGCTTGCTTAATTTCATTCTGGAAAAGCCCGTGTTCTTGCTCTCTAACAGGTACTTTTCTCCTTTCCTCCTCTTTCATATCTTTTAAAATAAGTTTCAATAAAACTTTCTTGTTACATACACATACAAACATGCATACACACAAACAATCTTCCTTAAGCATGGGAATGGAGAATAGCATTCATTATCTGCTAACCATGGATAATTCTTTCCCTTGAGAAGGTCACTGCAGGTAGTACAAGCTATTTATCACAATTTCTGCTTTTTTTCTCATAGGATCAGCCTATAAGCTAGTGTGCTACTTTACCAACTGGTCTCAGTATCGCCCAGAACCTGCCAAATTCTTCCCTAAGGATGTGGACCCATGTCTGTGCACACACCTGGTGTACGCCTTTGCTACTATGAATGATAACAAGATCGCTCCCTTTGAATGGAATGATATTGATGTCCTGTACCCTCAGTTTCGAGCCCTGAAAGAACGGTCAGTGGATGTTGAGTCTGCAGTGAAGTATCTCAGTCAAGGAAAGTCCAAGTTCATTTTGAAATATCACTAGATTCAGAGAGGCAAAGTTCTAATTTCTTCCTAAAAAGAATACACAGATTTCTGAGAACTGGTATATATGAAGTAATCATTAAAGTGAAACTACTACTATGTATTTATAAAGTTTCTACTTGATAGTTGTCCTTCCTTAAGGAGTCAGGAGTGAGAAAGAAGAGTCTTTAATGTCTTAAACTTCCGGTTTACAGATATCTCACTGAAACATATGTCTTGGTTTCTTTCTACAGCAATGCAGAGCTGGTCAACTTGCTTGCTATCGGTGGCTGGAACTTTGGCACTCAGAAGTAAGTCCTCCAGGGATAGAGGTTAAGAGTGGAGGTAAAATAAAGCTTCCCAAGGTGGAAAATAATATATATCTATTATCTATAAATATATAGATAAACAACAGGGTATATAAAAGTTGGGTGGTCAACATCCTAAAGAATATAAAGCCATGAGAGAGAAAGGATGATAGATAGTGAAAGGAAAACATGGTCCAGTGAGAATTGCAGAACCTGGTGCTGGCTTGCACCTTAATTATACAAAAGAGTGGCCAAAAATTGCTGATCTGATAAACAAGTGGACTCTGAGCTAGAAAACAGGAGAAAGAAAGATTAGACAAGACTTACATGTAAAAAGGGTCTGAGTCAGTTGTAAATGGTTAAAAAGCGTATCAATATAACACATTCCCATATTATTTAAAACATTAGAAGCACAAAATTATTTGTCATAAAAGTAATATGCCCCTGGTGCCAGAGAAATAGCCCAGCATGTAACATGTTTGCTGATCCAGTCATGAAACATGGCTAATCTAATTCAATTCCAGGCATCTCATATGGTCCCTGAGCACTGAAAAAAGTGACTCGAGTATAGAGCCAGGAATAACCCCTGAGTAACCCCAGGTGTAGCCCAAACCCTCCAAAAAGGTAATACCTCCCTTTCTTTTCTTGACATTTCCAAATAATTTGACTATCCTTAATAGTACAGTGTTAGAAAGGTTGCAAGAACTTTTTAAATATCAAATAGTCAAGTAAATTTTCTGATAACTGCTTATCAGATGGCAAGCAAATTTACCTGTGAGGTTTTACCAATATTTCTTCTGCCAAAGTGCATGTTCCACCTATATATTTTTCCCTCACTTTCCCTATTATTCAAAAATCTGAAAGGCAAACTATATCTTGCTTTTACAAGTGAGCTAGCTTGTGCCAATTTATTTCCACTATTAAATACTCACATTTAAAAAAGCAAAGCAAACAAGAAAGACCCAGATAAATGAAGGAGATTGTGATTTAGTTTACAAATCACAGACTTATATGATCAGGATAATCCAGAGTGTTTGAACATGTTTATAGGTTATACAATTGCTGGTTATGACAGAAAAACTACATTTTTCTAGCTATTAAAAAGCGTTTAGATATAAAACTCGTAACATATTTACAAGTACACTTTTAAACATCATTTTAGGGGGGGGCAGAAGTGCTTTATTACATATATTTACAATTGCAAGTCACATCTTAATTTGGAAATAGTAAATATAAGAAATGGAGATTATTATCCAGATGGTTCCCTGAACATTGCCAGGGCTCATTCTTGAGCACAGAACCAGGAATAGATCCTAAGCAGTGCCAGATGTAACCCAAATATGCCCTGCCCAGTCTTCCTCCGAAAGAGATTAGTATCTTAAAGTCAGAGAAAGCTGGTATACGAATCACTATTCCTAAGAGAGCATATTAATTAGTTTTGTTTTATTCGGGACACATCCAGCAGCTTTCAGGGGTTACTCTTGGCTCTGCACTCAGAAATCACTCCTGGCAAGAATGAAGGATCATATGGGATGCCAGGATTTGAACTGGGGTCCATCCTATGTTGGTCACGTGCAAGGCAAACACCTTACCACTGTGCGATCGCTCTGGCCCCGGAAAGCATATTAATAAAGAAAATGTACAAATATCTTTGATTTTACAAATCAGTAGTTAAATACTGTTCAATGAATATAATGGAGAATTTGCTGGAATTAAAAAATAGCTATCATGTGTTAATATTTTCATTCTATCTTAAACTCTAATGATGTTATTATAAAATACATAAAAATTTACTTTAGATATGGCATAAGGACTCCTGAGATCTGCTCAACTTCTTGCTTTGTTTTTATTTTGAAGGCACAAAATAAGTAGTGTTCTGAGTCTATTCCCAGCTTAGTGCTTAGAGAGAGAGCACCTAGAAGTACTTGAGGGTCATTGTGCTGGGGGTTGAACCTGGACCTCCTAGCAGGCAAAGAATGTGCTAATACTTTGAGTGGTCTTGGTGTGCTCATTCTAATACAGCAATTTCTGCCTAGATTCACTGCCATGGTCTCCACAGCTACCAACCGCAAAATCTTCATCTGCTCTGTCATCGAGTTCCTTCGTCAGCATGGATTTGATGGCATTGACCTGGATATTGAGTATCCTGGATCCCGGGGAAGTCCACCTGAGGATAAGCAGCGGTTCACCATCTTGATTAAGGTGGAAATGTAGCACTAGCTGTGCATTGCATTTTCTTATAGATAGATAGGCTGCTTCATTACTGAATTTTCTGAGAGTTAGTTCTACGTCCCAGTATAGCAAAGGTGCTGCTCTTAGACAACTCAAGATGTCTGGAAATTTCAACAAACAGAAAAAGTCTCTGGATAGTTAATCCCAAAGGAATAAAAGCATCTGAAGAACCCCAATATACTAAATGCTAAATTTAGTATATTCTTAAATGGATTTAAGAAGAATCCATTAATTATGGCCACTCACTAAACATTTACTGAGCACCTAAGTGATCTAGACATGATTTCATACTAGAGAGAGTAGCAAGCAAAGCAACTATCATGCCTATTCTCATAGGGAATACAGAAAAGAAAATGGCATCAAATAATTTCAAGTGATGGTAATAGCAATGGTATTACCAAATTCAATGGTTAGAGTCATCTCAGAGTGGCACTAAAGCTGCAAATCTGATTAATGAAAAGGAATCATACAAAGAGCAAGAAGAAGGATGTTTTGAGAAAGTTTGACAGCAGTTATAAGGACCCAGGGGTTTTAAAATGCTTAGCCTGGCTATAAGCTTCCAGACTTGAACTTTAAAAAATAAGAGTAAAGCCATTATAGGCAGGAACGTTCTTAAATTCTCTTGCTAGGATTTCCTGGGCTTTTTCTATAAAACTGACATACTGTCTGTCAAACTTTGTATATAAAACTATCTGCATCCTCAACTTCAGTTTACACCTTACCAAGACTTCTCTCTGTACGTCAGCGATAATTTATAGAAATGGGTCAATGACAATGAGTTAGAGTATATATAATAAAAAAAGATAATGCAGATGCCCACTAGAATCCATCCTCTTTCCCCAGGAAATGGTTGCTGCTTTTGAAGAAGAGGCTAAAGAAACAGGAAACCCCAGACTGCTGATCACAGCAGCAGTGTCTGCCGGCAAGGGAACCATTGATGCAGGATATGAAATTGCAGAAATTGGAAAGTGAGTAAGTGCTTTGGGTCTTACAAAGTCCCCAGTTTTCTAAAGCAGAAATTCTAAAAGTTTTTGGTGACAGCCATCCCAAGTTAGTACTTTTGATTACAAAAAAAGGTTCAGAAACTTACTACCTTTAAGCTATCATATTAACAAGCCTCATTAGCAATCTCTTTTGAAAAAGCTTAAAAATCGAGAAAGCTAACATTGACAAAACAACAGTTATTTGTGATTCTCAAAGTCTTCAGGTCATGTATTTTGGAGACATATGCTCAATCCCTAATAGTCCAACCTTTTATGAGTTTTTCCTACCTAGCCTTATGGTTTATTACAGGAGGTATAATGGAAGATAAATTGTTCCCTGAAAACTTCCACATCTATTTGACATCTTAGCAGGTTTCCCACTGCTGTTTATTTTTTTATTTAATAGGTATATTCCTTATACCCTTAGTAACAGAAAAATTAGAAATTATACTTGCCAATATAGAAATAAAATCAGAAATAATAAATATAAAAATAGTTCCTAGAAGTTTAAAAATGCATTTGATCGAACGTAAGACATAAAATTTATTGTATTTTAAAGAATCAGAACTGAATTTAAAGCCATTATTTGTTTTACACTCATTAAATCCAGATGAAAATAGATTGTTAAAACATAAATGATACCAATACATTAAAAAAAACAATTTCTAAATACTGTTGTTTCATTCATAACTGGTCCAAATATTTTAATGATTCAGAGCTGTTCTGGTGCTTACCTGCAATTTTAACATATATTCTTAGACTGTTACTCCAAATTTTTTTCACTATAGGAATTTTGCTACCAGTTCTTGCACTTTATAGAATTACAGAATGTTACAGGATCCTGGCAACTCAAAATTTCTCGTTCTAGGCTCCTTGATTTCATCAGTGTGATGACCTATGATTTCCATGGTGGCTGGGACACTTGTACGGGACACAACAGCCCCTTGCATGTTGGATCTAAGGATCATGGTGACTTGCGTTATTTCAACTGTGTAAGAATAAATTCAAATCCTATACAGAGGAGGGGCTGGAGAGATAGCATGGAGGTAGGGCGTTTGCCTTTCATGCAGAAGGACAGTGGTTCGAGTCCCGGCATCCTATATAGTCCCCTGTCCCTGCCAGGGGCGATTTCTGAGTGCAGAGCCAGGAGTAGCCTCTGAGCACTGCCAGGTGTGACCCAAAAACAAACAATCAAACAAAAAATAAATAAATAATAAATCCTATGCAAAAGAAATGGGGAAGGGACTGGGAAAAGCCTTGACTACTGAGATGAAGGCATTCTCTTTCTAAGGGACAGTTAGCTTGACTTTATTATGGCATAGCCCAGGCATTGTTGAGATAATGTTTATGTGGCTTTCTTCAGGAATTTGCTATGAAGTATTGGAGAGACAATGGGGTTCCTGCAGAGAAACTCATCATGGGATTCCCTACCTATGGGAGAACCTTTAGACTCACCACGTCTGACACCTCAGTCTGTGCCCCAGTCTCTGGAGCAGGGTCATCTGGTCCTTACACACGTGAGGCAGGCTTCTGGTCTTACTATGAGGTAACCAATATGGCTTATTCATGCTTCTAATACTCTGGGGGAAATTTCTTTTACTCTCTAAGTCACATTGCAATCCTCTCTTGATCATAGTGGGATTTTCATAGCTGAGAGCATAAGTAGCCTGAGAAAAGACAGGTGATGGTTGTGTAACACTTTTCCTTTAAAATAAATCCATCTGAATTTCCCTTTTTGGTTTTGCAATGTATGCCATTATCTTTCCTGAAGCCCTTAAATAACAATGAAATGCATGTAAATAGATGAGGAAGAATTTCCATACTCTAGCCCAGAAATGGCAATTTTTTTTTGTTTTTGGGTCACACACAGTGGTGCTCAGGGGTTCCTCCTATCACTGCACTCAGAAATTGCTCCTGGCAGGCTTAAGGAACCATATGGGATACCAGGATTCGAACCACCGTCTTGTTCTGGGTCAGCTGTGTGTATGGCAAATGCTCTACCGCTGTGCTATCTTTCCAGCCCCATTTTTAATTCCCTTCCAATTTGAATTGATTACGTTTACTCAAATATTGTGCTGTAAGTTTGATTTCAATATGTGAACATTTGTCAAAAGTTCAAACATTTGTGGAAAAATGACCAGGACACCTGGTCATCCTCATCATTTCTCTGAAAAACTCTGGGTATAAAATTAGAATTATATTTGTTTGTAATTTGTTTTGTGAAAATTTATTCATGTTTTATTCAACAAATTTAGTTTCTAGAGAAGTAGATGAAATTCATATAGATCTCATAATTTCCCTTCTCCAAACACTCATTTCTTTCTATTTATCTCCCATTTAATCCTTTCTCCTCCAATACGTGACACAAGCTGTGACTGCTCAACATTGTCTTCATGTCCCCACAGATCTGTACATTCCTAAACGGAGCCACCACATCTTGGATTGAAGACCAAAAAGTTCCATATGCTTACAAAAACACTGAGTGGATCGGCTATGACAATGCTGAGAGCTACAAATATAAGGTATAATCTGTAAAAAAGTGTTTACCACTCTAACTTTGAATGCTATGCTCATCAGGAACCTATTTTATTATAATTTTTTTCTCTTGGTTTTTAGGCTTCATCTAATGGTTCTCTGAGCCTAACTTGGCTAGTTTTCAAAAGTTGTTTTCCTGAAGTACATAGTGGCTAGATAGTACTAGGGACCGAGTCTAGCCTTCTGTTTGCAAAGGAAGTGCTCAACACCTTGAACTATTCTACTCATATTTTTGGTTTTAAAATATTACATATGCCCAATGGAAGAGTGGTCCAACATCAATTGAACTTTCTCCCACAACAGGGACTACAATGACTAAATATAAATTTAACAATACACAGTATACTATGTAGTGCCAGGTATTTATGTACTAGAATACTCTAATATTACTAAAACATATAGCCCAATTTTATTATGAATATCTACTGGTTAATATGAAGAGTTACAACCTGGCATTAGACCATCATCTTCAAGAACAATAGTTAATAGTTGGTTCCATTTTTATCTAAATATTTTACAACCATTATCTCACTTATTTCTACACAAACAAATAGAGGAAGTGAGGCATGGTCTCTCTCCATTTCACAACTACATCTGAAATCACAGATGCAGTGAGATAACCCTAGCCACATATCAGAACCATGGCAAATACTGTGATTGAATATGTCTGGCTCAGAGTCTAGGTTCTTTCCATGACTCTGTCTGTCAGTTCATCATTACTGAGTCTCAATTTAGGGAAAGGTGGCCATCAAGCAGAAAGCTCTAGAGTGCAGTGGTAAAGAATGTGGGCTTTTAGGACCAGAAATAGCTCAATGGTGGAGCATGTGCTTTATATGCATGTGGGAGGCCCTGAGTTTGATCCATAACACCACATGGTCTCCCCAAGCACTGTGGGGTATGGTTGTGATAGCCCTCAGCACCATAGAGCCCAGAAACCTCACCTCACTGAGACCAAGAACCTAAATACCTAATAGCCAAGCCTGCTTTGGGGGCCAATTATAAGTGTATATATACACTTATATGAGGTATAATATATCTAAGTATATATATATATATATATATATATAGTTACTCATTAATGGGTCTCAAAATTTTGTGACAGATTTTTGGTCAAGTTGTTTTCATTAAAAAGTATTGATTTTAAAAACTAATGTCTTAAACTGCCACACACACAAACATGCGCACACAAAACAACTGGTCCACAAAACATTTTCATTTCGTTCTGAAGATTTTACAGTGCATTGTTATCATTAACCAGTCCTTTACTATTAAACTTAACTGGCCAATTGAGTCAAACAGTTCTGAGACTGTTCATCCACCACTGATTAAGATTGGGGTGGCAGGTACTAGGGATAATATGCATTTAGCCTTCTGAGCCTTCTGGGCTGACTTTGTAACCTTGCCAGAGGTGCCTTCTTGTCCACTACTTTGATGACACTCACACCACCAGTCTGTCTCATGTCATGAACAGAAAAACAAGCCAGGGGAAGGTAATCAGAGAAGCTATAGCTTGCCAGATACTATATCAACAATTGCAGCATCACCAGACTTAAGAAATTTAGGATCATCTTTCAGCTTTTTCCCAGAACAGCTTAACAAAGCACTTGGGCTTCTCATCACAGATGAAGAGCTGGAGAGGCCCCTCACAAATTAGACTTTATTACCTAAAAATTATCTTGTTATAATGCACTAGAACAGAGGTCCTCAAACTTTTTAAACAGGGGGCCAGTTCACTGTCCCTCAGACCATTGGAGGGTCTGACTATAGTAAAAACAAAACTTATGAACGAATTCTTATGCACACTGCATAAATCTTATTTTGCAATGAAGAAACAAAACAGATACAAATACAATATGTGGCCTGTGGGCCATAGTTTGAGGACCACTGCACTAGAATAATAGTAATAGTAACATACTACCATATTATTATATTAATGTTATATTATTTTTGATTCAGGAGTATCTGGTTATGAATCCTGAATCTGAGAATAGTTATTTCCCACAAGTCTGTAAAAGAGATGATGATGGTGATCATTTTTTTTTGTCCCCCAATTCACAATACATACCCGGCAAGGGGCCTGTGTTGAGGTGTATATGGGGTGCCTTTACTGTACCTCCTCTTTCTATACAGCCAGTGTAAAGAACACAGCCTGTGGTAAGATTTGGGAGGCCTTATCTTATCTTTTATTTATTTTATTTTATTTTTTTTTCTTCAGAGCAAACTAAAGTTGTTGTTTTTTTTAAAATAAGAATTCATTTAAGGGACAAAATTGATTAACATAATGAGGTAAACTAATATAACATAATATAGTGACATAATATAACATATAATATAATTGATATAATAATAATACATGTAAGTCAAAGAAAATTTCTGATTAAAAACACAATTTTTTATTTTTCATAATGGCTTACATATCTTTCACTGTAGTATTTTGGGTACATATTCACATTGAATCAGGGGAATACCCATCACCTAATATGTCCTCTTCTCAATCAAAAATCAAATATGCTGAAAATAGGCAGAGTCCTGTCTAGAGGCTTCCAACCTCAGTTTGAGAGAGGATGTGAAAAAAGTAATTAAAATACCACAACAATACAAAAAAAAATATCGAATTAAATAACCGATAAGCACCACAGCAATAAAGACAGGCACCACACAATAATCTCGGTTCTGAAATCAAATCATACTCAAGTGCAAAAAAGAAAGAGAAAGGGGGCCGGGCGGTGGCGCTGGAGGTAAGGTGCCTGCCTTGCCTGCGCTAGCCTAGGACGGACCGCGGTTTGATCCCCCGGCGTCCCATATGGTCCCCCAAGAAGCCAGGAGCAACTTCTGAGCGCATAGCCAGGAGTAACCCCTGAGCGTCACAGGGTGTGGCCCAAAAACCAAAAAAAAAAAAAAAAAAAAAAAGAAAGAGAAAGACAAAACAAAATAAAATAAAATAATATTGGAGACATCAACCGTAATCTCCACACCAAAATAAAGACGTCAAAAAAATAGATCATTTATTCTCCTCTTGCTGCTTTCGTGGTATGTGGAAGACTTCTACTTTATCTTGGATGGTAAAATCAGACCTGTTTCTAAAGATCTTGGTGGCTGTGCAGATCAGGGAATGGAGTTTATGAAGTCTTTCTTTGTGGTTCTAGCAGTTATGCTTCTTCAATGTCATTTTTTTGTTTTTTATGTGTTCTAGGTGTTTCAGAATAGTGCTACCATTCTGTGTTTTTCTTTTGTCTTCTGACTTACTTCGTTTAACATAACATGATCTAGGTCCATCCACGTTGCTGCAAAGTCTGTGATTGTATCATTTCTAACTGCCATGTAATATTCCATTGTATATATGTACCACATCTTAATGATCCATTCATCTGTTGTTGGACATCGAGGTTGGTTCCAAGATTTGGCTATTATACTGAGTGCTGCAATAAATAGTGGGGTGCATACGTATTTTGGAATGAATGTCCTTCCATCTTGGGGATATATGCCTAGGAGAGCAATTGCTGGGTCAAATGGCAGCTCAATTCTAAGTTCTTTGAGCACTCTCCAGACTTTTCTCCATAGATGTTGGACCAAGGGGCATTCCCACCAGCAATGAATGGGAGTTCCTTTCATACCACATCCTCTCCAACAAAGGTTGTTCCCATTATTTTTGATGTGAGCCAACCTCACTGGTGTGAGGTGGTATCTCATTGTTGTCTTGATTTGGATCTCCCTGATGATGAGCGAAGGTGAGCATGTTTTCATGTGTTTGTTGGCCATCCTTCTCTCTTCCTCAGAGAAATGTCTATTCATTTCGTCTCCCCATTTTTTTATGGCTTCGTTTGGTGATCATTTTATGCCTAGTAGTTCTGAAGTAGTTCACTGCTTCAGAAAAATTTAGTCTAAAACTAATATTAAGTAAATATTAGTCCAGTTCATATTGTGGCCCAAGAACTTATTAACTGGAGCAAGTAAACAAACCAGCTAAGTTAGCTATTCATATATCTTGAATCCACAGAATCCACAAGGCATATAGTGTCTTTCTTTTTCTTTTTTATTTTTGGGCAACACCCAGTGGTGCTCAGGGTTTATTCTTGTCTCAGTACTCAGGGATCACTCCTGGAGAGGTCAGGGGACAATATGAAGTGGCCTAGGGTTGGCCACAAGTAAGGCAAGCACTCTGCTCACTGTACTCTCCCCTCCACTCCAAGTCACACACACTTACATAAAAGAAAATTTGATTGAAAGTCCCACTTATGTCTCTATTACTCTTGTCACCTCATGCTTGTTTGTTTCATAGACAAAATTTGATTCTAAAAATTGAGCACTCTTTCTATCCACAGGTAGATTTTCTGAAGGAGAACAACTTTGGTGGAGCCATGGTTTGGGCTATTGACCTGGATGACTTCTCGGGAACCTTCTGCAATGAGGGCAAATACCCACTTATCAGCAAGCTGAAGTCACTTCTGGGCCTGTCCGCAGGTATGTCACAGAACTTGCCATATATTCCCAAAATGGCACAGATCAAGCTTCAAAGAACAACAAACGCAGAAGTGCCAAATTATTTTTAAATTTTTTATTTTTAATTATGAGAATAATGATGCAAAGAGGACAAGGTAAAGTTACAGTGGAAGAACAATCGCCCATAAACAGAGTTCTCAGAAGAAATACCCTTGCTGACACCTAAATATTGAACTTACAGTCAAAAAATCATTAAGAAAAATAAGGCAGAACCCATGTACAATTACTTTGTCCACAAGCCCCCAGATTGTAGTACATTATAACATTTCTTAGCAGTACACAAAGCAAGGTAAAGCCATGAGATTTATGTGACTCCTTAACTTTGAAGTCATAGTATTTTTATATATTCATGCACATACATATTAGTTCAAGTTAACATCAAAATTTAAGAGGTTTTTTTGGGGGGTTATTTAAAAGGGCACAGTAAAAACGGTGTTAGAGTGGCAAATATTGTTTGCATAGGCCCACCAAAATTTGGGGGTCATAGAAAGGAATAGCCTTGGTCTAAATACAAGGAGACCCTACCCCTGAAGTTTCCTGGCATAAGACCAACTCTAGGCTCCAGGCAAACTAGTTTATTCAATCCAAGTCATTGTCTGTAGTGCCAATACACTTTTATTTTTCACACAGTCCTATTGTTGGCATCAGGTTTCTGTATTAAAGATCCTGGAATCTGCACATCCTACATTGACGTCAGGCTGGTGTGGAGTATCCTCTAGTTTCACCTCACAATTAAGGGGCAATACAGCAAGCCCTGTCCAGTAAGGAGGTCATTGTTCTTGTTAAGTCTTTTCAGTGTTAAGGGAAGTCTCTTTTGAGTAGATCCATGTCAGAGCAGCTGTAGGGTCTTCCCTGGTAGAGGATTGCCTCCAGGTGATGTTATAGACAACCTTGGATGTTTTGTAGATGTCTTCCCTAGATCAGGGGTGAATGGAGAATGCCCATTCTTCTGAGGCCTGTGCCAGGTCATTGCCATGTCAATATTCAGGGTGTAAGGTCCCATTGAGAAGTGCCGAATTTTATGAGGCAGTCCCAGAATATCTAGGCCCTCACACTTGACAAAAATCTTTGCAGAAATGTTTCAGTGCAGTATGAGCAGAAAAACTCATTCTCTTCATCTGGTTTTGTGTGTTTAGTTTTTGGGATGTTTTTTTTGTTTGTTTGTTTTTTGGTTTTTGGCACCCGGCAGTGCTTAGGGGTTACTCCTGGCTCTATGCTCAGAAATCACTCCTGGCAGGCTCAAGGGACCATATGGGATGCTGGGATTCGAATCACCGACCTTCTGATTGCAAAGCAAACACCTTACCTCCATGCTATCTCTTCGGTCCTTGTTTAGTTTTTTCAATTTGTTGGCTAACACATAGTCTAAATTCAATAGTTAAAATGGGCAAGAGTTTGAGTTGTTACTTAAGTTTAAAGGTGAGTTGTACTGTACAGAAAAGTCTGAAGATGAATAATTGGAAATTTAAACTCTTGAAAGCAAATCTGATACATAAATGTGCTGAGGATATGCTGACCCAAACCTCTTATTGCAGCACACCAGATCCTAACTTTGAAATAATCAGCATACATAGCCCTTTCTCCACCTGCCTGAGATGGCTCAATGCTATTGTTTGCATGTTGGGAGGGAGAGTCAAAGGCAGGTTTTGAAGAAGAGGAGGAACAAAGCCCAACATGCCAGATAAACCAATGGCTCAGAAGTATGAACAGGGAAACTCATGCTCTTCATGTGACTCTATATTTGTCAACTGACACGGTGGTGGAAAGCAAAAGATAAGAAAGGTTTCTTGGTTCTCTGCTGAGAAAATTAACTGGATCACTGATTCTTAGAACTGTAAAATTTGTAAGAGATACTTATAGAATTACTTGCTCAAATTTATAGTGAAGGATTAAGAGGCAACAAATTACAGCACTTAAGAGCACTGTATTAGCAGAGCAAAATGAAGTTAAAACACGTGAGTCATCACCAGAGAAAGAGCAAAGTTAAACAATAAAGGAGAGTGAGATGACAAAGTCTCAAATGTGTTATGACGGTAACATGTTATATTTCCCCTGTTAACTTTAAATAAGAGCTAAGCCCCAACACAACATCTTTGATCCCTTTCACTGTAGGGCTTTATTCATTTCTCCTCAAGTGAATGTTTGCCAGGGCTGACTTGAGACTCTATTAGCTCCTTTTCTCTCTTCCCAATTTAGACTTCTGCCGTCTTCCAACTAAATGTTAAAGTCTTCACAGAGTTAAGGGTTCTACAAACAAAATCTTTCGTGCATTTTCTTCTATGTTCAAAATTAGCTCCTGATGCTGTCCTAAAATACATTGTTTATACTCATTTTTTTTAGAATGCACCCCACGGGTCGCCAATACCTTGTACGACAGACCACTGAAACCTAGAAGC
Organism: Suncus etruscus; assembly: GCF_024139225.1. Taxonomy (NCBI): domain Eukaryota; kingdom Metazoa; phylum Chordata; class Mammalia; order Eulipotyphla; family Soricidae; genus Suncus; species Suncus etruscus. The sequence continues at coordinate 30,063,385 of NC_064866.1, read as the reverse complement.
GAAGGTTTCTGTGCCAATGTTGGTGGAGGAAGTGGTGGTGATGGAGGAAATGGTGGAGGCAACGGAGACAATGGAGGCAACAATGGTGGTGGGGGCAGTGGAGGAGATGGAAGTTTCTGTGATGGGAAAGCAGATGGTACCTATGCTGATCTTGAAGACAATACCAAATTCTACAAGTGTGTGGGAGGGAAGACCTTCTATTTCAGTTGTGCCCAAGGTCTGGTTTTTGACCAGAGCTGCCAGTGTTGTAATTGGCCATGAATTTAACATGTTAGCAAAAATTTTTCCAAATGTCCTCTTGTGCTTCACATCAAATAATATCCTTCAACATTTCTCATACTACATGTCTACATTAATCAATCTGTGTCACACTGGAAGAGGGACGCACTACAATAGTAGCTTAATAAAGGGTCTTCTATATAATTAATAAACTCTTCTATGTAATGAATAAACACATTTATCAATATACAATAAAGCCATCATCATCATGATTTGACTATAGCAATATGCTGGAAATGCACTCCTTTCCACATAATCCACAGATTAACTTATAAGGTTTCAGGAAGTCGTTCATATGATGCATGAGTGGGGAAAGTGAATTTATTAACCTTCCTGGAGTGTCTTCCTCTACTTGAATCCAGGGCCAAGTAGCCAAGGAATGCATCTATTTTTATTCCTGCTATATCCTTAGTTCTTGCCCCTCAGACTACATATGGTAGGAACTCAGTCTGTAAAATTGACTAAATAGACATGATAAGAAAAAGGAGTTACTTATTTTTATGAGTTTATCTATATTAAATCTGGGAAAGACAAATCAAGACCTTCTTATTGTGTTCCATAGAAACTGAGAAAATAGTCAAGTTCCTAAGACATGATTTAGTTCTTTAAATGGTCTCTGTAACTGGTAAGCTGAAATGTAAGCCCAAGAGAGATCCAATTCTATCCAGAGATGTCATATGTATATAGCTCATTCACAGGACAGTATGCATAAAACTGGTACCTTAGAATTATATTTAGGGCCAGGGAGATAGTACAGAGAGTACACTTGTCTTACACATTCTTTACCTGGGTTCAATCCCTAGCATCACATGTAGTTCCCAGCATGAAAGGAGACACTTCTAAGCACAGAGCTAGAAATAAAGTCTGACATCTACCAGGTGTATCCCAACCCATATCCCCATCCTGGAAAAGAATTAGATTTATAAATTATGGACCAGTGTTAATAATGAAGTTGATCAACTCATTGAAAATTTAATACAAGTTCCGCATTTCTAGTCAACTGTTCCTATGTGGATACAACTCAGCACATAGAGATTAAACACTCTGAGTAGATATTTATGTTCTCTTCTAGTAGTTATGAGCCCTTTGCTCCTGCCTGGCTTCCGGCTGGCAGACATGTTAGCACTGATGAAAATAAGAGTAGTTCTGTCCTCAATTCTGGAGATTTGTGGGCAGGAGCAGTTACACAAATGTAGTAAAAATCCTCAATTATAATACATGCATAGGTAAGCCATACGGTTTCGATGCTTTCTAAATTCTTTGTCGGTGGGGAGCTGCAACAAAAAAAATATTGTCAAAACCAATATTCTCATAAAAACTGTCTGTATGTAGTTTCCTGTGTTTGTGAAAAATATAACTTCACACTATAGTTGTAGTTCAGCCCGGCCCTATTGGAATATAGATGAGTTAGCCTTTCACCACTGCTATATCTACTTGTCAATTTACTTTGTAATATATTGTGCTAAAGTTTGGTTTCCACTTGAAAAATCATTCAGTTTATATGATATTTCTATTGTTTTGGGCTTACACCTGAAAGTGCTCAGGGGCAACTCCTGGCTCAGTGCTCAGGGGTGTCTTCAGAAAGATATCAAGGAATCTAACTTCAGCCTTCTGCAGTAAGTGCATCTGCTCAGCCTTTAAGCCAGATCCCTGGCCTTATGTCTAATTCTTGAATAACCCTCATACCATATTAATATAGTAAACATTCAACACATGTTTATAGAAAACAAATTTCTACTAGGGAAATAAAAGAATATTTCTAAATTGTGATAGCATTTATTATGTTATTTGTCAAATCCTTTCTGCTATCTCAATCTTTACAGCCTTGTCAAATGGACAATGGTACTCATAGAAAAGAAAAAAATAAACTAGAAAAATTAAAGGGTAGCACAAGTAAATCGTGGTCTTTGTAATTGAATCCAAGAAGTCAGTACCTGAAATCCATGGTCTTACTAGAATGCTAGGAAATTTCTTGATGATCTATTGTTCATGTGATATTCTGGTAAGATCTGAATTAATGCTGTGCAAACTGCACAAATAATCCCACTGAGCTTTGTCTTCCTTCTTTATCATATGGGGATAATTCTGCTTAATCTACCACAGAATGTCACTTGATAATTAAATAAGAAAATGTGACTTTTTCAATCCATATCCATCTTTAAGAAACCTGATAAAATTATATAATTCTATAAAACCTTCCTTTTATGTACATATACATAAAGTTGGGCATATAATTTCAAGGAAATGATTTTTGGGGGGGGTCACACCTGCTTACTCTCAGGGATTACTTCTGGCTATGCTCTCAGAAATCGCTCCTGACTTGGGGGACCATATAGGGCACTGGGGATCAGGGATAGAACCAAGGTCCATCCTGGATTGGCCGCATACAAGGCAAATGCCCTACTGCTATGCTATTTCTCTGCCCTCTTTTTTTGCAAGGAAATAATTTTTAAAAGAAGATATCGTGTCTACTTTTATTTATATAAAGTTCTTCAAAATAAAACCACATCTAAATGATAGTAAATAGGCAAACGGTTGCCAAGAGTGGGAAAGAGGGAGACAAAGAAGCCTGAGGAAGCTAATAATATTAATGTTCTGACTGGAAACAAGAAGTTCTTGAAGCTCATTTATAGAATCCTAGTTACAAGTTCCTAATACAAAATAAATTATCCAAAGCAACGTTCTCCAGAAGTCTAACATTACCTCAGTTTTTAGAGTTCTTCTCTGTAGCTGTGGAACCTGAGTCCAATCTGGAGATCCAAATTTCATTGGCCAGGTGATTTTGGAGGGTGACTTTATCTCTGGACTGTATGTACCAGGGCTAGGAATAAATTGTAAATTATCATATCTAGTGAACTAGTAACAACCTAGAAACTTCATCAGTACTACACCTATTCCTAAAATATATCTAAATCTGTAGGAAAAGGGAATAGATTGATTAGCTATATAACATAGGACAAACCCGAGATTCCTTTCTCTGATAGTTTATTTATAATGAGGTGTTACGGTTAAAGGTTTAACTAGTTTTGACTACAATTAAAATAAAATATGGGGCCCGGAGAGATAGCACAGCGGTGTTTGCCTTGCAAGCAGCCGATCCAGGACCAAAGGTGGTTGGTTCGAATCCCGGTGTCCCATATGGTCCCTCGTGCCTGCCAGGAGCTATTTCTGAGCAGACAGCCAGGAGTAACCCCTGAGCACCGCTGGGTGTGGCCCAAAAACCAATAAAATAAAATAAAATAAAATATGGGTTTAAAAAATGTTACACTGGTGAAGGGGGTGTTCTTTTTTATGACTGAACCCAACCACAATCATGTTTGTAATCATGGTGCTTAAATAAACATATTATTTAAAAACATAAAAATATTTCTCAAACTCAGTAAATATACCCTTTTCTGTGTGGAAATAAGAGAAAGACACAAGCATCTATATTCCACCCTTCACTTTCTTACTGCAATCTTGAGAAAGTTACCTCCACTTCCCTACTCTTTTCTTATTTCCACTCTGTGCAGACATCTGCAGCCATTCTTGAACTTTTTCTCACACCAAATTCCAACTCAAATTTCTGCCTTTGCTCTTTCTGTTCCTTTTTCTTGAGATGTGGCCCAGATTTTCACAGGCTATTCAGATTTGTATTTATGACTTCAAGAGCTAAATCCTTCACTAAATCACTCCCTATTATATCGTCATGTTTTATTTTCTTTATGCACATCACTAGGTCATAGGTTTGCCTAGCTAGCTAGTAGCTATTGACTACTGTATCGGTTTAACTATTGATAAGGCGTCCTTTTGCTCTTGGAAATATTTACACTAATAAATTATATGATCACTTCCCCCTTTTTCCATTGGCATTTTCTTGTTAATTTGCTTCTTTTCTTTATTTCCAATTTCCAGAATAGACGTTTCAAGAAATTAGGATATTGTGTAAGTTTAATGCAAAATCTCTAGTATCTAAAATGTTTATTAAATACTTATTAAATTAATCATTCTTATTTATGTCCCAAAACGCCAAATGACATGACAGGTAAGAGATGAAGCCTTTGGAAAAGAGTTTTTTCTTATTTAGTTGATATAAAAATAGATGAAACTCTTTCTGATTACTTATTTTCCCCTAATGCTCTTTGTTAAATTGTACCAGAAAGAGACATACCCAGGGTAAGTGTTCTTCTTTGCAAATGTCCTAAATCGAGGCACCAAGACATTAAATGGAGCAAAATTCGGTTTGTATTTTCGATCCTGTATACTCTGGTATTTGCCTGGGTCAGGTGTCACATCCTGTTTCCAAAAATATTAATGTATTAGGGTTATATATACATATAGAGACTTTGAAGTAGAAAAAACAGAATTTTTAAAATTTTCTACTTGTGTATATACCATGCTTTAAATACACCAAGCTATATAAATAGATGTGTAGTAGATAGAAATTAAGATAAGGTCTAGTTATGTAAAGATAAATCATATTTATTCTATAGAAACAGACAGGTTATGCAGAGAAGCAGGAACTTTGTTAGAGCTATTACCCCCAACATACCACTCAGAATTTCTGGGGTCACACCCTGTAATGCTTAGGGTTTATTCTTGGTTCTGCACTCAAGGATCACTCCTCTTAGGCTCAGGGGACCAAGAGCCCTACCCACTATACTATTTCTTTCAATATCATTCAAAGGTTTATTCGAGCCAGAGTCAAGACTTTGAGCATGCCAGGAGAATGCCCATCAAGAGAGTAAGATCCTGTACTTAAGACTTTGACTTGAAATTCAATCACACAAAGGGAGAAAAGGTGTGATTTTTAAATAGGGACATAGTGTCCTTAAACCTAGTCGTGTTCAAAGTCTCCAGGACCACACTCAGTGGTGCCTGGAGATTGTGCTATATAGCCTTCAGCAATGCATCCAGGATCTTACACATGTAAGGTATGTGGCTCTACGACTCAAGCCTAATTCCGGTCTAGAATGTGTTTTTTAAAGGTCTTCAAGGAGGAAACAACATCCTCCAAACAAGTGGAAGCAGAGATAAACCGATGGGACTATATTAAGCTCAGAAGCTTCTGCGCCTCAAAGGATATAGTACCTAGGATAATAAAGCTACCCACAGAATGAGAGAGACTATACACCCAATACCCATCAGAGGGGCTAATATAGAAAATATACTAGGTACTGATAGAACTTAACAAGAAAAAATATATAACCCCTTCAAAAAATGGAGAAAAGAAATGAACAGGCAATTCCTCAAAGAAGAAATACAAATGGCAAAAAGACACATGAAAAAATGCTCCACATCACTAATCATCAGGGAGATGCAAATCAAAACAGCAATGAGGTGCCATCTCATGCCACAGAGACTGGCACACATCACAAAGAACAAGAACAATAAGTGCTGACAGGGATTCACTGCTGGTGAATGAGAGCCTTTATGGAAAACAATATGGAGATTCCTCAAAAGACTGGATATTGTGCTCCCATATGATCCAGCTATACCACTCCTAGAAATATACCCTAGGAACACAAAAACAATGACAAAAAAACGCCTTCCTCACACCTATATTCATTGCAGCACTATTCACAATAGCCAGGCTCTGGAAACAACCAAGATGCCCTTCAAGAGATGAATGGCTAAAGAAACTGTGGTACAAATGGAATATTATGTAGCTACCTGGAGAGATGAAATCATGAAATTTTCCATTACATGGATGTATATGGAATCTATTATGCTGAGTGAAATAAGTCAGAGGGAGAGATAGACACAAAATAGTTTCACTCATCTATGGGTTTTAAGAAAAACAAAAGACATTTTTGTAATAATGCCCAGAGACAACACAGATGAGAGCTGGAAGGAACAGCTCATCATATGAAGCTCACTACATAGAGTGGTGAGTTTAGTTAGAGGGATGACTACATTAACTCATGACAATATTAATGAGTGAGAGAAGTAGAATGCCTGTCTTGAATACAGGCAGGGGGTTAAGAGGGGGGAGATGGAGGGTATTGATGGTGGGAAAGTTGCACTGGTGAAGAGGGGTGTTCTTTTAGTGACTGAAGCCCAACTACAATTATGGATGTAATCATAGTGCTTAAGTAAAGAAAAAAATAAATGGCATGATAATATGATACATATAAACAAAGATTCCAGTAATTTATATAATGTATCTTAACACTAAGCACTATCATACATTTTCCTTTAAAAAATATTTTACTCTCTGAAGACATTCTATTGCCATATATGTAATGCTAATTTTCTAGATTTTCACAAAGACTTTTAATAGCTTTTGTGTAAATGTCATTTTTCTCATTTTAGGACATATTCTTTAGGTAGTCTGACACTCCCTGTGCTTTATACTTTTCCATGCATATACACACACAGAAACATGAATCATATTAAAATTTAAAATTAGTCAGTGACTTCTAACCTTGTTTAATGGTTTAAATCTCATGGTGGTTCTGGCTCCACAAGAATATCCTTTTTTGCTGGTGGGAATCTTGGTAAGGTTGTATGCCAAGCCACAAGTCTTCATGTAGTTTGGAGGGGAGTAAAAAATATCACAGAGAACATTATATTATCAAACCAAGCTAACTTACAGTGTCCCGTTCCTACTTGTGGAAGTTGATTTTCTTTCTTCTAAGTCAAGAATACCCAAATAATTACATAGAACACAAGTGTATTCAGAAAAATGTAACTAAATAGGGTAAGGGATATTGCTGTGTATTCAAGTGAGTGAATCCATTCCTTTGAGTCCTGAAGAGCTGAATTTGCTTGAATGTAACATTCAGTCTGATTATGCTTCATAAACACACCTACCAGCACACCAATATCCCAAATTTGGACTAATGTGCTGTTATAAATGGAAGCGGAGTAGGGGGGTATATCAGAAATTGTATAGCATTAAGGTTTGCATTTGATGGGTTCATAAAAGGGAAGCAACTTTAATATTTGACATCAGCTCTTGCAACTGGCTGCAGGGGACCAGGGAGTCCCTATAGATCCCAAATCACATTTTTTTTTCTCCCATTAAATCCAGTTTCCTTAAGATAGTCAGAAAAATGAGACCCACCCAAGGGAAGGTAAATACTCACATCTTCCATAATGTTGTATCCAGGCCCTCTGTGGGGTGCCCCCCTAATGGGAAGGAACGTGTGTCCCATCAAAGTTAAGGGGTGATAAAGAGGGAAGATCCTCTTTCCTTGACATGTTCCAAAGGAGTGGTTAACCTGCTTATCTGAAGGTCAGGAAAGAGCAAAATTCCACATGAGTGAAGGTCCCTCACTCTAAGTATGGAAGTTAGAGAAGCAGCAGGGGAAGGGAGACGCAGATGCACCAGGTTCTTAAAAGAAAGCGGGCCTAACTGTAGACCAGTACTCCTATCCCTCTCCTCACCCCCATCTCCGCACCTTACTATCCCCCCTTCCTCTTTTCAAGCCTTCCTTTCTGCCCTCCTCTACCCCAGCCCAACTCACTGCCTTTGCCGAAGCACATCTTGCTACTAGCACTTTGCCTTCCTTTATGTACAGTGTCGCTAAGGGAACCGAGCAAGCCAGCAGAACCAAGGGGCGGGACTTTTCTCGAGGGGCGTGGCCAAAAGTCTGCCCAGTCCTATCAGCGGGGAGAGGTGGGCTGGGCTGGGGTGAAACCTTGTGAATCACTAAAAATTTAGAACTGCATCTTCCTGGCTAGTGGCCCAAGGAGGCTGAACCTCAAGGCTTGGCTGTGGGTAAATGGATTGCTGGATCCAGGTAGTAAATTGGAAGTAGTTATGGCAAGGAAATGGAGAGAAGGTCCTTGGAAACTGGGCCACTGGAAACTCACTACTGGAAAATCTATGCATATTGATGTTATTTTGAGCAAACTTAGCAACTAAGAATATAAATGAAAATTTTTATTTTACCTTTACATAATCTTTAGATATGCTTCCTTTTAATGGAAAAGTGAGTTCCTCATCATCTACCTTCTCTTTAGTGAGCTACTTTTAACTTTTTTGTTTTTTTTAAAAAAAAAACTAGGAAGGTTTTACTGGCAACCTATTTCAACAAACTTCTTGGTCTTGGGAATGTATTTCTTCTTCACTTTTGAATATTAGTTTAAATGCGAGGTGCACAACTTAAGAGACACATAATGAAAAAATTACAACTGTATATTGACTAGAAGAAATGTTCTTTTTAAAAACATAAACTAAAAGTAAGGAGTAAAATAAAACATATGCTATCACTCATGAAAACATATCTTTCTCACTTGAAGCATTCCTTAAGACAAACCATATACTGTGACATGAAACAAACTACAACAGACAGGTATGAACCAAAACAAAAAAAAATAAATAGAAGCAAATTATAAAAATACAAACCTCATAATACTAGAAATTAATAATAAAAATAGAAATTAATAATTTAGAAATGAATAGAAATTAATTATAAAAAGGCGACTGGAAAATTCCAAAATTATGAAAATGAAGCAGTATCCTTTTGTTTTGTTTTGTTTTGTAATTGTTTTGGGGCCACACATGGTGGTGTTCAAGGCTTACTCCTGAATCTGTGAGACCTCAACATGCTGTGGGAACCATATTCAGTGATAGAAATTAACCAGTACAGGGTCTGTACTGCATCTTAACCCCTGTACTACTCTAGCTCATAGCATACTTCTAAGTAATATATTAATTAAAAGAGAAATTTCAGGGAAAAAAATTTGACTTTGAAAAGCATGACATCAATAGTAAAGTAATTAACTTCTATCATGAATGGAAAGATTAAAATGTTCAGAAAACTGAAAACAATAAAATTGAAAACAAAATTTTAGTAGAGAAAACAAATGAAACAAAATCAGGTTCTTAATTGGTGATAGGAAATGGATACTGGTAAAGGGATAGATGATGGAACATTCTATGAATTGAAAATCAACCATCAACAGCTTTTTAACTCTAGCTCATGGTGACTCAATGAAATTTTTTTAATTTATTTAGACACCATAATTACAAGGTTGTTCATAATACAATTTTTTCACACTTGCAAAGCTGTTCATAATTGAGTTTCAGTAACCAGTGCACATTTCCTGCTACCAGGGTCTCCAGCTTCCCTCCTTCTCCTCCATCCTGTCTCTGGGGTAGACTACTTCTGCTTCTTTCTTTTGTTTCTTTCTTTTGCTTTCTTTCTTTTTCTTTCTCTTTCTCTCTCCTCCTCCTCCTCCTCCTTCTCCTCACCTCCTCCACCTTTTCCTCCTCCCCCTCCTCCTCCTCTTCTTTCAGCACCTAGTTCTTGAGAGATTATCTCCGACTATCATTGTCATAGTCATTCCTTCTCTGCCCCGAACTACCCCGAACTACACTCCCCAGCTATTTGTGCCGTTTCCTACCATGGTTGGTTTTCCTGGTCCTCATCTTTTGTCTCTGGATATTAATACTATACTCTATTTTCTTAATCCCTCAAATGAGTTCAATTATTCTATGTTTATCCCTCTCCATCTGATTCTGAGTGTGAATGGAAAGTATTATCTTGGTATTTTAGATAAAATATTATAATTATAGTAGTAGTGCCATAATATTGTTGCTGTTCAGTTTAGTTGGTCATAATAGATAAGATGGGAAGGGGTACAGTGGAGGTTTTGGAATGGTGGCAATCCCATAAAAGTATGTCTTTCTATAAAAATGTGTATATTACATAAGAGAAAAGTAAAATTTGATCATTGATGAATTTGGGTGAAATAATATGTATTTCTTTGGTTTGTTTTAAATGTAAAATTGAGGTAACATTGGTTTATAAGACTTCGTTATCTTGAACTAATCAATATTTACTTATTGTGTTATTATGACCATCACTACAGTGTCAATATACTTCCACTGTAAACCATTAAGTCTCTCTCATACTTTTCAACAACTCTATCTCAATGAGGGCATTCATTGTGCTACATTTGCAATCTTCAGTTTGTAGATATTTCAAAATAATAATTAGAAAGAAGTAGCATTATGAGAGGGAGAAAGTAAGCCAGAGAAAATATAAACAAACAAAAAATCCTAGATCTGCAATGACTAATACTGTAGTTAAAACAAATTATGTGTAATAATTGAGTACATCAAATGTAGTTAATGTAAATTGAGATGGTGTAAGTGTAAATGTCTTATAGACTTAGAGGCCAGAGAGCTAATATAGTGGGTAAGACACTTGCCTTGAATATGGCTAACCTAGACTCAATTCCCACTACCCCATATGGTTTCCCTAATCCTGCCAGAAGTGACCCTGAGCATAGAGCCAGGTGTAATTCCTTTGCACTTCTGTGTGTCCCACAAACCAAATAATAATAATAATAATAATAATAATAAAATAAAAATATTTTAAAATATAGACTTAGATAAAAACAAGAGTTTCTAAAATCTTGATATATTTTATGAGCATTACAGTGACATGATAATATTTTGATATGTGGATAAATAATATATAAAATTAACCGCCTATTTTTCTTCTTCCCTATTTAGGGGAGGTGGGTTGGATCACAAATCACTGTGCTCAGGGCTTCCTCCTGTCTCTGGACTCAAGGACCACTTCTTGTGATGCTGAAGGACAGTAAGGACAGTATGTAGTGAATGTAGTGAGAGGGATTTGCTCTTTACTATTTTTTTGCCATACCTGGTGGTGTTCAGGGGTTACTCCTGGCTCTGCACTCAGAAATTGCTCCTGGCAGGCTCAGGGGATCATATTGAATGCCAGGATCAAACCTGGGTCTTTCCCAGGTCAGCTAATTGCAAGGCAAATGCCCGACTGCTTTGCTATCACTCTGGCCCTCTTAACTATTTTTAAATACAGATACCAGAAAATAAAAAAATTAAACACTTTGCTTATGTGTTACCATTTGATAATGTGTATGTAGAATATGTCACATTATCAAAGAAGAATAAGAATAAAACTAACAAAACAATGGTTAAAGGATCAAACAAATATCTTAGAAAAAATATACAAATGGCTAATAAACATAAAAATGCTGAATTTCAATAGTCATGAAGAAAATTAAGATTAAAGTCACGGGGGCCGGGCGGTGGCGCTGGAGGTAAGGTGCCTGCCTTGCCTGCGCTAGCCTAGGACGGACCGCGGTTCGATCCCCCGGCGTCCCATATGGTCCCCCAAGAAGCCAGGAGCAACTTCTGAGCGCATAGCCAGGAGTAACCCCTGAGCGTCACAGGGTGTGGCCCAAAAACCAAAAAAAAAAAAAAAGATTAAAGTCACAATAAGATACCTATCAGATGGCCAAAATAATATATAACGATGGTGCCAAGGATATGGAACACAAGACATGTTGAATATACTTTTAGTAAATGTAAATTAATGCATTTTCTTTGAAAAACAAGAGTATTCACTGAAGTTGTACATACTGACTGATAATTTCATTCTTTTTTTGGGGGGGGGGGGGTTTTGGGCCACACTCAGTGATGCTCAGGGATTACTCCTGATTATGTGCTTAGGAATTGCTCCTGGCTTGGGAGATCATATGGGATGTAGGAGATCAAACACAGGTCCATCCTTGGTCAGTTGTGTGTAAGGCAAATGCCCTACCACTGTGCTATCACTCCAGCCCCAAGACCTGATAATTTCTACTTTGTGTTATCTATTCAGTAGAAATGCTTGAAATCATGTACCAAAATACATGTACAATAACAGTGAAAGCACTGTGATAATCTCAAGTGAACCAAATGTCTATTACCAGTAACTGAGAAAAGAGTTTCACTATATTCTTACAAAGGAACACTTAAAGCACTAAAAATAAACAAAATATTTCACGTTCAATAAAATAAAATAAATAACTAATAAAATAAAGTTAAAATAAAATAAATAAATAATAAAATAAAGTTAAATAAAATAGTTCAGACTTGAATTTTGACACAATTTATGAATACATTTACATAAAGTTTAAACACAGATAATCTAATTATTACCTTTAACAAATTTCCAAAACACTAATGAGCTAGACATCCTTGTTGAAGATGTGATTACTTTTGAAACTCTATGTGACCGAAGCTGTAAAAATGTCTCAGAGTCTTTTATCCAGGATGGATGTCCATAGGAACTTTCTGAAAAGTTGTTTTTTCACAAATGGTGTTTTTCACAGATACAATTGCCATGGTTCACCATTCTCATATGTCCTTCAACCAAGAAAATGAAAGTTAAAACTGGCTGCTAAGCAACAACCCCACTCATCAAGTTCCTCTTCAAGTTTAATTATGACATTGCTTTCTGATAGGTAGTATTATGGTGTAAAGGAAGTCAGAGAGCAAAAGTTGATTCTTTAAAAAATAAACAGGACTGGGGCTGGGAAGGTGGCGCTAGAGGTAGGGTGACTGCCTTGCAAGCGCTAGCTTAGGACGGACCGCGGTTTGATCCCCCGGCATCCCATATGGTTCCTCCAAGCCAGGAGCGATTTCTGAGCGCATAGCCAGGAGTAACCCCTGAGCGTCAATCGGGTGTGGCCCAAAAACCAATAAATAAATAAATAAATAAAATAAACAAGACTGATAAACCACTGGCAAAATTGACTAACAATGGGAGACAGAGAAACTTAATAAATTGTATTAGAAATGAAAAAGGGGAGATTACTATAGATACTACGGAGATTCAAAGAGTAATAAGAGACTATGCTTACTGAGAACCTGGAAGAAATGGATTAATTCTTGGAATCATAATCTTCCATGGTTGAATCGGGATGATCTAGCACAGGGGTCTCAGTATTCGCGATTATTTGCTTACCAAATAATCGCAATAAAAATCGCATTAGTAAGAAAGAAAAAAATCGCATTAAACATTCGCAGTTCCGTTCGGGGTATGCAAATGTTTAATGCGATTGTTTGCGATTTTTCCTTACTGATGCGATTTTTTATTGAGAATATTCAGTAAGCGAAATCCCTTATGCGGCCCCACCTCACCCCGACTTTGCCTCCTGCAGCCCCCAGGTAAACTGAGTTTGAGACCCCTGATCTAGCATATCTAAATATACCCATTGCTATTAATTAAATTAAAATGGTAATCAAAAGTCTTCCAAAAACAATAGCCCAGGCCCAGGTGGATTCACTAACAAAATCTTTCAAACCTTTCAAGCGGTCTTACTACAAATCATTTTCGGGTTTTCCAGGAAATTGAAGAAACAGAAGTACTACCAAATACTTTTATAAAGCTAACATCACCCTGATACAAAAACCAGAGATGTTGCAAAAATAGAAAACTATAGACCAATACCCCTGATGAAAATAGATGCAAAGATACTCAACAAAATTTTAGCAAATGGGATCCAATGATTCATCAAGAAAGTCATACACCATGACCAAGTAGGTTTCATTCCAGGATTGCAAGGATAGTTTAACATATGTAAATCAATCAACATAATACGCCATATCAACAAAAGAAAACCATATAATCATATCAATAGATGCAGAGAAAGCATTTAATAAAGTCCAACATCCATTCATGATAGTCTCAACAAGATGAGAATGTTAGGAACTTTTCAATATAGTCAAAGTCGTCTACCACAAGCCAATGGCAACTATTATTCTCAATGGAGATAAACAAAAAAACTTTACTCTAAAATTTTGTACAAAACAAGACTGCCCCCTCTCACCACTCATAACGGCCTTCTTATACACCAATAATTACATAGAAAAAAAATGAACATCAAAAAAATCCAATTCACATTAGTGCCACAGAAACTCAAATACGTTGGAGTCAACTTAACTGAAGAGTTGAAGGACCTATACAAAGAAAACTACAAAACATTGCTTCAAGAAATAAGAGGACACAAGGAAATGAAGACACATATCCTATTCATGGATCAGGAGGATTAACATCATTAAAATGGCAATACACCCCAAATCATTGTACAGATTTAATACAATTCCTCTAAGAATACCCATGACCCTCTAAGGATATTCATTAAGTATTCTCCAATGAAGTGGATCAAACACTCCTGAAATTCATTTGGAACAATAAGTACCCATGAGTAGCTAAAGCAACCTTTTGGAAAAAGAAGGTGGGAGGCATCACTTTACCCAAATTTAAATTGCACTTCAAAGCAATAATCATTTAAAAAGCATGGTATTGGTATAATGACAGACCCTCAGATCAAAGGAATAGAACTGAGTCATTCAGAGAATGTTCCCCAGACATACAATCTGTTCATTTTTGATTGTTGGAGACAGTGTCTTGTCAGAGATCAATTTTTCTGTCTTCTGTCTTTATGCAGCCTTTTTCATCTAAAAGCTGCCTACGTGCAGGCTTTGCTGTGAGCCCTTGAGCTAACAGGAAAGGTATTTACAGCTGCAGGATATTCTCTTTGAAGCCCCGGAGAGAAAGTAAACACCCCGATACCATTCCCAGATTTAGGCTACTCCCTTTAACTTCATTCCGGAGTTAATGACTATGCTACAAAACTTGCCCCATCACAAACTGCTGCTAGTTCCGGATAGTGAGCTGCAGACCCCACTTTAGGGTCATAGGGCAATCCCTTGAAAGCTGCTGACTTGGGAATGATTGTAAAATTGTCACTCCTTCTCCCTCCCCTCTGGAAGACGATTTACTGCCTTTGTCTCATGGCTTTCGCGCCAAAATGTATGATTGACACCGTCTTTTTACCTGCCCATTTCTCCTCCTCTATATAAGAGATGCTGGACCCCAATAAAGATTGCCTTAGACCGGTTATATCGCCTGAGGTCATTATTACTAACCTCTCTCAGATTTTTAACAGGTGTGGTTATTCTTCTGACCCAGCCAAATAAAGGTGCGGCCGTCCGGCTGGCCGGGCCCCCCCGGGGGGCTTATAGGACCCCGCATTTGATAAAGGGCAAGAAACAAAAAATGGAGCAAGAAAAGTCTTTTCAGCATGTGGTGTTGGGACAATTGATCAGCCATAAGCAAAAAAGCAAATTCAGACCTCCATCTAACACCATACACAAATGTCAAATGTAAATGGATTAAATACCTTGACATTAGACTCAGAACCATAAGATTTATAGAAGAACACATAGTAGGTAAAACATTCCATGGCACTGAGACTAAAGGCATTGTCAAGGAGAAAAATCTCATTTTTCAAACAAGTGGAAGTGGACATAAACAAATGGAACTATATTAAGCTGAGAAGCTTCTGCACCTCAAAGGAAATAGTGCTAGGATAAAAAAGCCACCCACAGAATGGGAGAGACTATTCACTCAATACCCATCAGACAAGGGGCTAATATACAAGTTACTGGCAGAACTTAACAAGAAAAAACATCTAACCTCATCAAAAAATGGGAAGAATATATGGACACTTTCTCAAAAAAGAAATACAAATGGCCAAAAGGCACATGAAATGATGCTCCACTATTCATCACTAATGATCAGGGAGATTGCAAACCAAAACAACAGTGAGATATCATTTCATGCCACAGAGATTGGCACATATCACACACACACACACACACACACACACACACACACAAGAACAATCAGTGCTGGCAGAGATGTGGGGAGAAAGAAATTCTCATTCACTGCTGGTGGGAATGGCATCTAGTCCCGTCTTTATGGAAAACAATATGGAGATTCTTCAAAAAACTGGACATCGGGCCTTCCCCCAGCCTCCTTCTGGGTTCCAGTGCCATCACTATTTGTCTGCCCTTTGGAACCAGCCAGGTAGTTCACCATTATATCATAATTTCATGATTTTAGATTGCTTTTAGGAAAGGAACCTGGATGCTCAAAACCTGCTAGATGATATTTCATTGTGTAGACTCCTCTTAGAGTGCTCATTACTATATCTCTTAGTTTTTTAGACTTAAAAATTATGAATATTTTTTTAAGAATGCTCTATATACAATCTAATTCATGAAGCCTTTTTTCAGTAAAGTTTATCCTCACCAATGATAATTGATCTAGAAAATGGAAAAGCTTTCTATCTGACTTGCCTACTTTATATTTTTCAGTGTTTTGTCCCATTTCACCTGGGTCAGCTTTTCAACTGTAACACATGGATTGATTCAAGTGTCTGTCTACGTGTGTGCATGAGTGTATGTGTTGTCTACCTCAATATTTGTCTAAAGTCTGTCTGTAGTATACATAATGTCTATCTATGGAACACTTATTCACAGCTTGTGGTAATTCCATCAAGTTTAACCTTTATGAAAAACAATATGAAGCTACTTCAAAAACTGGAAATAAAGCTCCCATATAACCCAACTATACTACTCTTAGGGAGATACCCTAAGAAAACAAAAACAAAATACAAAAATGCCTTCTGCACACCTATATTCATTGCAGTAGTATCGCCAGAATCTGGAAATAATCCAGATGCCCGACAATGGATGAGTGTCTAAAGAAATCTAAATGCAAACATGCTTGTAATCATGGTGCTTAAAAATATCATGAATTAAAAATAAAAAATTTGGGGGACCAGAGAAACAGCATGAAGATAAGGCATTTGCTTTGCATGCAGAGGACTGTGGTTCAAATCCCGGCATCACATATGATCCCCTAAGCCTGCCAGGAGCCATTTCTGAGCATAGAGCCAGGAGTAACCCCTGAGGCCTGCCGTGTGTGACCCCCCCCAAAAAATTAAATTAAAATAAATAAATTTGTTTAAAAAAAAAACAAGTATTGATCAGAGAGAAAGTGCAATGGTAGGACTCTTGCACATGATCAATTGGGTTCAATCCCTGACACCCCAAATGGTTTCCCAGCATTATCCGGAGTGATCCCTGAGCATAAACCCAGGAGCAAGCCAGGAGCCCTGCTGTGTGTGGGCCCCAAACAAAAAAACAAAAAAAAAATTCAAATAGATGTATATTTCCTATGAAAATACAACTTTTAAGGCTGGATAAACACCCCAAACTGCCAATCCAGAAGATAACTAGAACAGTTCTGATATGTCAGTCGAGGTGGTCCCTGAGTAAACCAGCAGGCTTATGTTCTCAGGAAATAGACTCACTTGGTTCCTTCTTAAAGTTGGTCACCAAGTTACAAAACTATATGCTCCACGTCCTCATTCCATCCTACTACCAAATTCTTAAACAGCTTCTCAGCTTTCAATCTCAAACAAATAAAATAAATGTAGACAGATAAAGTACAGCTATGGTGTTGGCTCCACCTCTTAAATTCACACTTTTTTTTTTTTACCACTTACCCCCATGCACAAATCTCTTTTTTTTTTTTAACTCAAGAAAGTTTTTCACCCAAATCACTTAAAACTAAGGAGACTCAAATTTTTACATAAACGTTTTATTGCATAACTTTAGGTAGGAATAAAGTGTGTTCAGCAAAGAAACTCTTCAAAACACAGGGGGAATGGAGACACAGAACTAATTTAAGGCCAGTTGCAGCACTCACAGCTGGGATCAAAGACAAGTCCAGCCTGACAGTTCTGCTGATAGGTAATTCCATTCAGGCAGTGCCAAAAGGCATTTCTGTTATTTGCAACAGGATAGAGGCCATTGGCTTTGCCAGCACAGAATCCACTTCCTCCAGAACTGCTTCCAGAGCTTCCAGTTCCACTCCCACTTCCACTTCCACTTCCACTACCACTGCTAGGAGGAGGTGTTATGGGTTCAATGGGCTGGTCAGGGGCACTACAACCTGAAACAACAAAAGAGCAAATTGATTATGAGATGTGACTCCTAATATAATCTAGACTTCTGGGACTTACTTGGAGGGATGGTCTAGAGGTGGGTTAAAGTTAGATCCATAAAACTGAAGTTGTCAAAAATAATTCCATATTAAGGAGTCAGAATAAAACATCTTTTTAAGTCATTCTGACTTTAAAATTTAGTTCTCTTCCCTTATGCTGTCATTCTACAGAGAATCTAGAAATGTAATTTGCTCAGCACACATTTTAGCCATTATGTGCAAAACACTATTCTAGGATATGTGCATAGGTGACAAGCAAATAAACTCTAAGAGAACATTTTGATAAAAAATAGATACTTAGTGCTTTCTCTAAGTGAAATATATGTATTTCACTAATATACATTAGAAATTAGAAAATTTGGAAAGAATAGACTGCTTCCTCTAAGTGAGATATATGTATTTCTAATACACAAGAAATATATGAACAGGGGCAGGGGAGATAGCACAGTGGTAGGGCATTTGCCTTGTAAGTAGCTAATTTGATCAGATGGTTGTTTGAATCCCAGCACCCCATATGGTTCCTAGTGCCTACCAGAGCTACTTCTGAGCTCAGAGTCAGGAGTAACCCCTGAGGGTCGCAGGTCTGACCCAAAAACCAAAAAAGAGAAGAAAGAAAGAAATGAAAGAAAGAAAGAAAGAAAGAAAAGAAGAAAGAAAGAAGAGAAAAAGAAAGAAAGAAAGAAAGAAAGAAAGAAAGAAAGAAAGAAGAAAGAAGAAAGAGAAAGAGAAGAAGAGAAGAAAGAAAGAAAGAGAGAGAAAGAAAGAAAGAGAGAGAAAGCAGAAAGAAAGAAAGAGAGAGAAAGAAAGAAGAAAGAAAGAAAGAAAAAGAAAGAAGAAAGAAAGAAAAAAGAAGAAAGAAGAAAGAAAGAAAAAAAGAAAGAAAGAAGAAGAAAGAAAGAAAGAAAGAGAAGAAAAGAAAGAAAGAGAGAAAGACAGACAGAAAGAAAGAAAGAAAGAGAGAGAAAGAGAGAGAGAAAGAAAGAAGGAAGGAAGAGGAAGAAGAGAAGAAAGAAAGAAAGAAAGAAAGAAAAAGAAAGAAAAAGAAAGAAAGAAAGAAAGAAAGAAAAAGAAAGAAAGAAAGAAGAAAGAAAGAAAGAAAGAAAGAAAGAAAGAAAGAAAGAAAGAAAGAAAGAAAGAAAGAAAGAAAGAAAGAAAGAAAGAAAGAAAGAAAGAGAAAGAAGAAAGAAAGGAAGGAAAGAAAGGAAAGAAAGAAAAGAAATAAAGGAAGGAAGGAAGGAAGGAAGGAAAGGAAGGAAGGAAGGAAGGAAGGAAGGAAGGAAGGAAGGAAGGAAGGAAGGAAGGAAGGAAGGAAGGAAGAAGAAAGGAAGAAAGAAAGAAGAAAGGAAGAAAGAAAAGAAAGAAGAAAGAAAGAAATGAACAAAATCTAAAAGAGACTTTAATAAGAATGGTAGTTCCTTATATAGAAGGTCAATTTAATTTCTTAGGTTTTTATACCCTTAAACCGGGGCCGGTGAGGTGGCGCTAGAGGTAAGGCTAGCAAACGCTAGCCAAGGAAGGACCGCGGTTTGATCCCCCGGCGTCCCATATGGTGCCCCCAAGCCAGGGGCAATTTCTGAGCACTTAGCCTGGAGTAACCCCTGAGCATCAAACGGGTATGGCCCCCCAAAAAAACAAAAAAACAAAAACCTTAGCAGACCAAATAAATCTCATTACCCCCAATCCTATCTTTCAAGATAAGCCCAAGAGCATACAATTCATGACATAAACGTTCAAGGGTAAGGAAAGATGTGATACCAATATCTCAGTTGGGTATCAAAGGTGAGAGAAATGAAAAGCTGCTTTCTTGGCAGTGGGGGGAGTAGCTGTTATTGCTATTTTTTGAGTTGGGGAAAGAGTATTTATACACCCTTGATCTTCTGCTGTCACGTACTTGCACTCCGCAGGCCAAGGGCATTCTTCAGGGTAGAGATTAAGGGGAATTTGCCCTGGTTGCAGAAACTTCCGGTGAAATCATCCAGATCGATGGCCCAGACCATGGCCCCTCCAAAATTGTTCTGCTTGAGCCACTGAGCCTGTTTAAGGATAGAATTGATCAGGAGTCATTTTACTAACCCAGACTTAAGAGCTGTGTCTGAGCATGTCAGAAAAAAAAATAAATAAAAGACTGGCCTTACCTTGATATTGAAACTCTTGACATTGTCATAGCCAACCCACTCATTACCCTGATAGGCATAGGGCACATCTTGAGGGGCGTCCCATGCCTCTGTAGCTCCTTTTCCCAGGAAGGTGCAGATCTTTACAAAAATAAAGTATGTTAATCTTCTAAGTATGAATTGTGAAACAATATAATATTGTCTGACTTTTCTTTCCCATTTTCAACTGGGATTTCTCCCAAGTTTCTGATTAAGGGTGCTTATTTCTAGCAAAGAAAATAAAGTTCCTTTTCAAATATTTGTATCTAGTTCCTAGTCTTAATGATAAACTTTGGAAACCCACAGTAATTTTGTGATATGGTTATTCCCTGTTTGTAAATACAAATGGCCCTTATCTATATTTTATTGAGAATTAGCATGCATAGCACGCATTACTTAGTGCTCTCTCTACTAGATTAGATAGAAACTTGAAGTAGTTAGAGTGATGTCTGAGTTTAAAGTAGATAGATAGTAAGCAGAACAAACCTTTAGTCTTTCTGCAAATACTAACTCTAAATAACTGCTCAACACATCAATTTACGGAACAGTTTAGTACCTACCTCATAATAGGCCCAAAACCCATCCTGCCTGGTGTAAGGCCCAGGAGCACCAGCTCCAGAGGTGGGGGCACCAATGCCAGTATTGGAAGGGTTGCTCAGAATGAAGTTGTGTCCATAGGTTGGGAATCCAACAATGAGCTTCTCAGCAGGGGCACCATTGTTCTTCCAGTAGTTCATGGCATATTCCTGCAATGGTTACAAGTTAGCTAGGGGCCCCACTCAGCTTAGAACCCACAATTAGGAATAGCAATTAATTCCCTGGTATTATTACACAATGTTAATGACAAATGCTCTCATTGGTATTCTTCTGAAACATTTTTATAAAATTGTAGTTCAGGAGATATGATCAGCCAGATGAGCGGACAGTATCCAAATTGACAGATTTATAGAATTTGTTTTCTCCCCCAAATATCCATATGATTGGCAGTCTCATCTTTAGTTTTCATCTGCAATTATATTGGAACTCACCACATTGAGGTAGGCATTGCTGCCAGTATCGGTTGGGTATTTGTAGAGAGGGCTGTTCTCACCAGTGTATCCCTCCCAGGAACCATGAAGGTCATAGGTCATGACATGGATGAAGTCCAGATATCTGAGGTGGAATAAGAGCTTTCAGTACCTTTCTAAAGGTCATTTATCACTTTTATACAAGCAATAGATAGCAGTTCCAAAGCCTTCTCTCTAGAAAATGTCTCTCAGTAGCATGGCATGCTAATGAACAGGTCTGCTTGGAACAATAAATCCTATAGGAGGAGAATAGAGCATCACTCACTGGGACAGCTGAGGTATTTCATAACCAGACTCAATGTTAGAGATGCCAGCAGCTACAGCAGCAGTCACCATCAGCCTGGGCTTGTTGACTTGCTTAGCTTCCTGCTCAAAAGCTTCACGCATTTCCTAGAGAACAAATATATATAATCATGTATATACAAATATTGTTCAAGGTTAGCTAGTAATAATACATTTTGCATGAGGCTCTTGATTTATCAACTGCTTTCTCAAATTTTCATACTTTTTTTTTTTTTTTTGGTTTTTGGGCCACACCCACGGTGCTCAGAAGTTACTCCTGGCTGTCTGCTCAGAAATAGCTCCTGGCAGGCACGGGGGACCATATGGGGCACTGGGATTCGAACCAACCACCGTTGGTCCTGAATCGGCTGCTTGCAAGGCAAACGCCGCTGTGCTATCTCTCTGGGCCCCAAATTTTTATACTTTTATCTCTCAAAATTTCTGTAAGTAGATAGAGATAAATCAGTCGTCTTAGTCTTATAGCAATCTAATATGCATGAAAGTTGAATAAATTTACTAACACCTCATAGTAATTTATTAGATAGGTCATAAGTAGAACTCATACACCAGAGAGTTATACTACTGTTCCCAAAGCATTTCTTTTTTTTTTTTTTTTTTTTTTGGTTTTTGGGCCACACCCAGTAACGCTCAGGGGTTACTCCAGGCTATGTGCTCAGAAGTTGCTCCTGGCTTGGGGGACCATATGGGACACCGGGGGATCGAACCGCGGTCCGTCCAAAGCTGGCGCAGGCAAGGCAGGTACCTTACCTTTAGCGCCACCGCCCGGCCCCCCCAAAGCATTTCTAAGTATGATTGTTGAACTCTGTGGTCCAGCAGTAGAACCCATAATAATTTCTAAAATTAGGATATATAATTGTAAGAAGAGAAATTAAAGGGGGAAATTATAGCTATCTTCAAATATTGAATCAATATATTTCAAAAGAGGCAGTTTGTTTATTTTAATTTACTTAATGTTTTGCTTTTTGGGTCACACTCTGCAGTGTTCAGTTTTTACTCCTGACTCTGTGCTCAGGGATAACTCTTGGCAAGGCTTTAGGAATATATATGGTACCAGCAATTGAACTGGGATATGCTACATAAAAGCTTTATCTACTATACTTGTTATTCAGCCCTAAAAGGTCAGCTGGGAACAATGACAGAGGGAGGTCAACACTGGTGGTGGGAATTGCCCTAATTTACTGTCACTATGTACCTTAAATATAACTGTGAAAAACTTGTAATTCAAAAAAAAAAAATCTTCATATAATCAACCTAGAATTTTCTTCAGATCTAACGTGTTACTTTTTTCCTTTGAAGAACTGCTTGCTTTTAATCTAAGTCCATTAAATTTATTTTTAAATATTTGGATGACTAAACTTCACTTAGATCCACCAATACAATAAAATAAACTATTTTTTCAATAAAAAAGGTCAGTTTTACCCTTTGTTATTTTATGTATAGGTCTAAAACCAAAGACTAAAAAAATGTTTTAGCCAAGATTAGAATATTCTTCCTGACCACCAGAATTGTTCAACAAATAGATTAATTTTTCAACTGGAAAGTTCCTTAATATACTATTCAGAGGATAATTGACCATCTGGGATGGAATAGAAAAATATTGGGGTAACAATAAATATTAATGTTTTTCTCATTTCATTCACCTTTTCTTGGTGATCACTTAATCACCTACTCTTGTCAATCATTGCAATGAAATAATAAACACTTTTTAGGGGGTCCTAATTTCAAACAGGTCTACAGGCAATATTTACTGTCATTCCAGAAGACCTTCCTACAGATTCCTTTTACTCATTTTGTTCAACGACAGCCATCCTTCTGGCTTCAACCATCTTAATAGATTCATGATGAAACCAGTGCATCAAGTAAAAAAATACTATCTTTATTTCCATTTGATCTCTAAATTCTATTAATCTAGTTTCTAAAATCATTTGTTTATATCCCATTTGTGTCCTCACTGGTAGAGTCTTGGTATCCTTAACATTATTTAATGAAATAGCCTCCCAATTCTCTTCTGACTTCCATACCTAACTTTTAATTCATTTGCATGGTTAATACCACATATTTTATTATGTCTCTTCACACTTAAAAATTCTCCAAATATGTCCCATGTTCTTGAGAGTAAAACCCAAGTTCGCTTCTTGGTGCCAGGTGGATTCTTGTCTTGTACACAGCTGAGCTGGGTTCGATCCCTGGCACCATATGTGGTCCTCTGAGTCTGCAAGGAATTATTCCTGAGTGGAGAACCAGGAGAACCCCCTAAGCACCATAGGGTGTAGCCCCAAAACAAAAATGTGAGCCTCACCTAATCTGATTCCTGCTCTCTTTGTAGCTTCTCTCACTCACCTACTTATCCACACATCTCTGTTTGCCTTTTTCGAAGTAATTTCAGTCCATCCTTTACTGCTTGACTCCAATTTCTTTCAAGACAAAGTTCAAATATTGCTTTCTCCAAGGATATCTTCCTAATTATATTCCAGAGCAGAATTATGTACTCACTATTTGTTGCTTTTGCATCCTGCATACATCTCTCGTATGGCTTGCCAGAATGTACTTTAACTGTTTTCAGTCCTCAACATCAGATCCTGTGGTCTTTAAAACAGTCAAATATTGTGCCTAATTTGTATCATTAGCCTGTCACCTAATCCAATGTCAATTATAGAGTACATATTCAATAATAGTAACCTACTTTAATGGTTAGGTTCAATGAACTCTTTGCCACCTGGGCTCTTGAATGGCCAGGAAACTTACAATTATGTGATATTAGGTATAATTCTTAAGCTCTTCATAACTTATTTTTCTCATCTGTTAGTAAAGATGACAAGATATATCTTAGATATTACGATGAGAAACATCATGATTTCTCAAAAAGCATGCCTGTCACACAACATTCATTGTTATTACCATATGCTCTTTGAGTGGATGCATGACTGTATTTAAGCATGGCTACAATTCTGACTACCATATTATTTTGAAAGAGAATGGGTGAGTAGGTTTTGAATCCTCATGGATCAAATATAGTGGCCACATCCCTCCTCACCTGCACCAGGACTGTGAAGAGATGCTTGTCCTGTGGAGGGCTCCCACGAGAGCCAGGATACTCCCAATCAAAGTCCAGCCCATCGAACTCATACTGGCGCAGGAATTTGATGACTGAAGCAATGAAGGTCTGGCGGTTCTCAGGAGTGGAAACCATAGTGGTGAAGCTGAGGAGACCCAAAGGTGGCAGGGTGAAGCCTTACCTCAGTGTTTCAATCGCTTGCAGTATAGTCAAATACTTTTTCTGATTCTACACCAGAACCTGTAAACCTGACTAAAATCACTTTTTGTTTTCTTCTTTCCTGCCTTTGTAATCAATCATAGTCAAGATAGCTCAACACACCCTTCTTTCATTATCCACCTAACTTTGTCCTTCCTTTTTCTTTTGTTTGTTTTTTGTTTTGGGGTCAGACCTGGTGGTGCTCAGGGGTTACTCCTGGCTCTGCATTTAGAAATCACTCCTGGCTGGCTCGAGGGACTATATGTGGTGTCGGGATTTGAACCACTGTCTGTCCTGGGTCAGTTGTGTGCAAGGCAGAAGCCCTACTACTGTGAAATTTCTCCAGCCCATTATCCACCTAACTTTGATCTCTCTCCCAGATTATGCTAGTTGCTATTAACACCTGGCTACCTTGATTAGCTATAATCTTTCCAAATTTCTCACTAAATGTGTATGCACTCAAAGTATACAAGGTTTGTATACCATGATGTACTCTTGTATATATCCTTCAAAGTTTGTATATCCTTGTTTATTTGCATAACTTCTTGTTCCTTTTCCCAAAGAGGTAATGGAAAGAGAGTCCTGACACCCTTTTGGGGGAGTGTGCTCTTGAAGTGGTATAGCTTGTTTAGGGATCTTAATTATTAAGTCTCTGTAAACAGGGTTCCCAAATAGCCATCCAAACATAAGTATACGAAATATATTATATTAAATATAATATTGAAGTTCTGATATAGTAATTAATTTATATAGATATATGTCTAATAAATAGTCTTAGTAATGACAGAGGAAGCCTCAATTTCCCTGCACCATATGCCAGGAATGGTTTCATTTTAGCTGTTTCCACTGTACATTCTAAGTACTTCTGCAGTTTTCCCATTATCTTTGAGACTGAGGGATTGTCTAGTTTGTCAAGGCCTTACATAAGACAAATGAACTAAGTTAAGCACAAGGCCTTGCTAGGGCTGGCTATTAGGAGGTGGAGAGATAACAAGTTAGACTATGATAGTCAAAAGAGTACCAAACACATCTACGATGACAGCCTCTCTGGCCTTAATGGGAACTTAACTATAGGAAGGAATTTAGTTGGGACTGAAGTGATATCAAGGTGGGTAGGACATTGGTCTTGAATATAGATGATCCAGGCTAGATTCCCAGCACCTCATATGGTTCCTTGAGCCTCCCAGGAATAACCCCTGAGCTCAGAGTCAAGAGGAAGGAGTATTTTTGAGCAAAGCCAGGGGTCACTCAAAACACAAACAAGAAAGAAAAGGGACTCAGTTAACAGAGTTTTTAATTTGTGGAGAACAAATGGGAATCTTCTCCATATTTTGTAACAATTACTTGGTAACAAACACTTGGTAAACTAAGTTTCCTATGAAATCCCCTCTAAAAGGCATCACATTGAATTTAGGGATCTTTTCCTGGCTAGTGAATTTTTTCCTCTTTTACTTTTCAATAAATTTTTTTTATCTCTTTAACTCTGAGCATTTTTATTACTCAATATTTACAGGGATGAAATGCTAAAGGCCTGAAAATATTGAAGTACATGGGAATGATGGATGAACAGAGACCCTCTGCCACTGCTCCTGCATCAATACCTGTAGCTTCTGAAGTCTAGGTTGTTAGATTTTTGTTTGCTTGTTTTGTTTGTTTTTGGGGCACACCCAGTGGTGCTTAGGGGTTACTCCTGACGTTGTGCTCAGGAATCACTCCTGGTAAGCTCTGGGGATCATATGGGATGCATAGGATCAAACTGGGGTCAGTCGCATGCAAAGCAAACGTCCTACCCACTGTACTATATCGCTCAAGTCCCAAGTTGTATTTTATGAGTGACAGAATACCCATATCTCTTGGAGGACTTACGGGGCAGTTCCGAAGTTCCAGCCTCCAATGGCCAGTAGAGTTTTCAGCTCGCTGTTCCTGGAAAGCAAAGGTAGAAAGGAGATATTTCAAAATCCTGGAGCGGGGTCTGCCAAGATGGAGCAACCTAGGAGCAAATGGGATGGTGCTTGCTCTCTCTGTACCCAAACACTGACTCAAGGGACTCTGAGAGGAGATTGTCCTCTCCACCAGGGCATTGCCTCTTTTCTCTGCTCTTTCTCTGCTCTTTCACTGTGCCCACAATTTTTTTAAATATAATTTTTATTTTGATCATAGTGGTTTACATGTTGTTGACAATAATATTTTAGTTAAATATTTACATAACATCTGGGGGGATTCCCATCACCAAATTGTCCTCCCTACACCTCCGTTTTTGTCCTATCTCCCGTATCCTCTTCCCTCACCCCCAGGGCTGCTAGAATATGTGGTCCCCTATGTACCTATCCTACTACATAGTAGTCTTGCATCTGGTTGGTCTAGGTGTCTCCCTAATTTCCCCCTCTAACTGGGAGGCAGGCCTAGCTAGTTAAATTTGCGTGGTTTGGTTTGAAGAAGAGAAAAGTAGTAAACTGGGATAAAAGTCTAATACTCTGAAAGTGGGCAGAGTCCTTCTAGAGGCTCTTATCATCGATTTGAGGGGTGAAGGAGGAAAAAGAAAATGAAACATTCCATCAGTACAAAAAAAAAAAACCAACAGAACAAACAAAACAAAAACAAAAACAAACAAAAAAAACCGCCATGGTCTTGAGATAAGAAACATGACATAGCCCATAAAGAAAGAAAAGAAAAGAAGAGAAAAAATAAGTATATCTGGGGACAACAGCTTCAATAACCACACCCAAACAGAGAAATCGGCCAAAAATAGTTAGGTAAGTAAAAATAATAATAATAATAATAAAATTAAATGAAGGTAAAAAATAATATATAAAAAGTAAACAATGTTTTGTGCTTTTTTTTTCCCCCTCCTGCCCTGGCACAGTAAATATTGGGGTCATTTGAGAAGGAATTCACTTGGCCTAGGAGTTATGGGTTTCTCCGTCCTTGGAGTATATTGTCATGGGATCAACTATAATTTTTTAAAACTTCCCTTGCCTGGTGGTCTAAGGAAGTAGGACGGATCCTGCAATCTGCCTCATCAACAGAACAGATAGGTATATGCAAGGGCTATATCTGGTCACAAAAAGGCCACAGATTCATTGCTCCTGGGAATTAGAAAGGGCTAACCATGTGAAGCTGATCCTCTTCATCCAGGAAGCTGGAAGAGGGCACAGTGGAAGAAAGATTGGAAGCTCAGAGAAGCCCAGAAAGAGAAACAACTGCCCAACCATTAGGCTACTCACAACCCCACTGCTGAAGAAACTGAAGATTATTTTTTTTTCTGGTTCAGAAAAACCTCCTACAAACACCTGCCAGAAACTCAGTGGGTCTGACTGACACACATGACTTTTGACATATGACTGGCTGCTCTCACTTCAGCAAAGGATTGAGCCAAGAGGGCCAAACATTGGAAGCTAAGTCTCCAAAGATAATAAACCATGAATCTGCAACCAAAGCTGCAAACATGGGATTCCTGTGGCTGAGAAGGAAAGATTAAAAAAAGGAAACAAGCAACTTGAAACTGAAGAGGTCAGTCTTTTTTTTTTAAGCTCCAAAAGAAAAGGAGTTGAAAGTAGATGCTGATTTTGCAGAAAAGCCAGAGCTATGAGAGCTTTTACGAATGCCACTGCAGGGCCTGAGAGATAGCATGGAGGTAAGGCATTTGCCTTGCATGCAGAAGGATGGTGGTTCAAATCCAGGCATCCCATAGGGTCCCCCAAGCCTGCCAGGAGTAACCCCTGAGCACTGCCTGGTGTGACTCAAAAGCAAAAAAATAAAAAAAAATAAAATAATGCGAGAATGCCACATCTTCAAACTTGCAGAAGTTTATAGCAAATCATTGAAATGTCAAACATTTTCTAATATTTTCCAATATTTTTCGATCTTTGTCTCTTTCTGGAAATTTTATATATCCAGAACTTCCCATTATGGAACTCTTTGAGGATATTTTGAAAGGATTTATGAATAATTAAGGTGAAGACCGTAAGTGAGAAGATGAAATAATACAGAGGTACTGGCAATCCACAGAAGGTTAAAAAAGGGGAAACCACACACAAGGGTAATCCAAGAGCTGTTTCACCATCAGAAATACTGTGAAGAAGATGCTTTGCCAGTATCTGGAACACAATCATTGTGAGATATGCCGCCTATTTAATTTACTGAATGTAGCTAATGATTCCAGATTTTGCAGCTACTAACTTCTAGACGTTTACTTTCTCCTGATATAAACCAGTGTCTACCTGAAATAATTCTTTTCAAGAACAAGTATCCTTCTTATTTGCAGGGTTCAGGTGTCTTATGGAATGTTACGTGTATTTATTCATCAATGTTATAAATGATAATGCAAAACCTAAAATGTATGGTAACCTCAGGAACTTCCTTTTATGTGACACATGCATTGACTATACGCATTTTGTTAAGCACATTTTGCTTGTTTACACATTGTACTACTCATAACATAATGATACTCTCAAGACTATCAGGATATATATTTAAATTCTATTAAAATAGAGCAAACTCTTCTGACTTAATAGTTTTCAGAATGGCAAATCTCACGGACTCTTATGAAAGTAAATACTGTATTTTCCGGCGTATAAGATGACTTTTGAAACAAAAAAAAGTCAACCCAAAAATCGGGGGTCGTCTTATACGCCAAGTATATCCCGAAAAATGCTTCAATATGCCGCTAAACGAAACAAAAAATATATCAGGCCGCAGAGTTTCCAAATCTCTTTCTTGGGGGCTCCCAAACAGTACTCAGGAGATCTGGGGGCCACTTCTGGCAAAACCCAGCTAACCGTGTTGGTGGTTCAGTGCTAGGGTCCCAGGATGGGGTGCTGTTTGGGGAGATTAACTGACGCCACCAGGGAATTGCCAGAAAAGGTGCCTATGATAAGGGACCAATCACTGCAAGGCTGCTCGGACCGCCTCTCTGACTCAGCCAATCCAAGCAGGCTTTTTATGCATGCAAATTCGACAATGTTCTGGACCCGAATCTACACTGTCAAAAGCTTGCTCAGATCGGCCAGAGTCAGAGAGGAAGTCTATGACAGTAGAACCTTTGAACCTTTGCTTGTTGTGATTGGCTCACTGTGGTACATACAGTTGCAGCACAGGAACGTTCTGTCTGATACAGCGAATATAGGCCTAAATCTATGTTTTAACTGCAAAATTAGGGGGTCGTCTTATACGCCCATTATACGCCGGAAAATACGGTAAGATGAGATGTGAACTAATAGTTTTTGAATATCTGCTAGAACAAGCAATGTGCTCCATTGTTTATATCTTTGGTACTTCAAGTGTAGCTCCTGGATCAAAAGTATCAGTAACACCTTTGAAAGCTTGTTGGAAATGCAGTCTTTGTCCCCAACTCAGACAAATGTGCAGTTTTAAGATCTCTGATTATTTGCACATTACTTTTGAAGTACCTGAGAGATACCAAATTACTAAATCACCCCTCTTCTCTTACTTGTTTTTCAGGCCATTGAAAGATTGGTAAAGGGTGACATCATTCCACTCGATGGTGGTGATCTCATTGTTCCTCATTCCAGCAAAGGCGTAGATCAAATGAGTACAGAGACAGGGGTCAATGTCATCAGGCTTGAAGCGCCCCAAACCAGGCCGATACTGGGCCCAGTTGGTGAAGTAGCATGTCAGCTGGTAGGCAGAACCTGTAGGTTATTAAGGAGAAAGAACAATGGCTGACTTAGATGGTATTATACTGTACCATGACTTTTTTTTTAATCTTTCCTCTGTTTCCTTTTGTCTCAGATGCCTGCACAGGGGTGTTGATTATTAATACTCTTGCACATGAATTAAAATGTTCTAACTTAAAAACTAGGCATTGGGAGTAGTTTTAACTTTGACAGATTCATTTTGGGATCTTAGATAAACCTATTAACCTATTTAAAAATTCCAGTAGTTCTATGAAACTCAAAGAGTACCAAATTATAACTCCTAGGTGGTCATGCTAAATAATATAATAATGGAAGTCAAAGGCCAGAGTGAGAGAGCTTAATGGGATGTAGCAAGTATTTTGAGTACAGGAAGCCCAATCATGATTCCTGGCATTGTATGCTTCCCTATATACTACTGAGACTGACTTTCAAGAGCGTGGAGTCAAGAACAGCTCTAGAAACAACAATAAGGCTATAGCCCTCATACATATAGACAAAACAGTGGTATTTAATACCTAATAATAGAATCTTCAATGGTTAATATATATCTCAATGAAGTAGATATTAGCTCATGCCCTAGTCTGGCTATACATCAACAGATAATTTTAGATAGAATTTTTAAAGGTGGTACTATAATATTAAAAATCACATATAACATGAATCAGACATTAAGTATTATGACTAATTTGTAGAACAAAATTTATGTCAGGAGATGGTCAAATGTCAAAGATGAAACAGTATTAGTCCAGGACTTACCAAGCTGAGCATTCAGCAGAAGAACCAAACCTAGAGGTAGAAAAATACACATACTCAATAAATTTTAAAATACTCTGTATCATATTCTTATAGTTTCATCTTACTTATCATAGGTTTTCTTAGTCTGCTGCATTTACTTAGGAGTTATTTAAAAACATAGGAGCAACAATGAATCTCTGCTTTCCTTTTTTTCAGTTAAAAAATAATCATGCCTTTCCCTTCTATCTTTCATGTAAAATATTATTGTTATTGACAGTATTTAAATAAAAAAGAAAAAATATTGTTTATGAATGAAGAATTTTAAGTCTACTATCGGTGTTAGATAAACATACTGGAGTAACTTAAAGTGTACTATTCTCAATCAATAGGCATGAGTACATTCTTCCAGTAGGGGAGCCTCCAAAATAGTACATTAATATTTTCTGGAGCCTTTGGATTTAGGAGGGAACCACTTTTAGTTCTTGTGCTAGAAGATAAGGATTAGGAGTACAGGTGAGACTTCTCTCTTTGATTTCTGCCCAAGACCTGATAGGATTATTTTATAATATAGTTAGGGTTCATTTGAAAAAGAATCTGAAATTATACAGTCTTTAATCATAATTCCAGAACAACTATAAACAACTGGATACAACTTTTTTCTAAAAAAAAGTTGATTAACTAAAAATTTGAATGTTCAATTTTGTAATAGTAACATTTTTATGATATATTAACTCAGCAGGACAGTAGGATGTAAGATAAATAATGCCTCAGTTTCTAGAGATTTTCATTGTAAAAATATTATACCCAGAAAAAAATTATACCCAGAACACAAGCACATTGTGTGTCTATATTTTTTACATTTTACATTGTTTGTATCATTTTAACAAAAGCACATTGCAAAAATAATATCTAAGTGGTATTTTAATTAAATGAGACAGTGCAAGAAAATGAATAAGAAAAAATGAGCAATGAACAGGAGAGTAAGATGAGCCCTAGAAGAAGTCAAGTCTTTCTTTTAGAACTATACCCATGGAAAAAAGGAATACAGAAAATTAGCAGAGTTAACTGAAATTAAGCTAAGAAGAGGTAGAAAGATTAGTATATGTTAGGATTCGCCTGAAAATTTAAAATGATGAAATAAGAATCATTGAGATTCAGTAACAAGACTATTTCATGGCTGTAAGAAAGAAAAAGAAGTCAAGTTAAGAATAAGGCATTATTTTTGACTACAAACTAACCTGTGAGGAGAATAAGCTTTGCCATATTTCCTGGTGGTGTTGGTTAGCGGAGTGTGGATGTGCTTTTATATTCTCAGTGATCTTGGTTATCACAATGGCTTTGGAGTGGGGGACAGTAAGCCCAGGTGTGTTGATAGCTAATCAGTAAATCAGTAAATATTCTCACCTACAAATATCAGTCCTTGGATTGTCAAACTATGTTTTCCTACCAACACCACTACTGATCTGTTCACTCACTAAGCATAAAACAGGGTGGGTGCTGCATCACCATATAAAATAGCAACTAAATAGCTTTTCTGGCAGTTCTCCAAGCTGATAAGCATCTTTTTATATAGTGAGGTAAGATTTCTAGGATGTAGACATTTCGTGCCTAGTATTAAAACCTAAGTCTTTATTGAAAAGTAAATAATGAAACCTTTGGAAGTTATTAGTTGTTCTTAAAATCTTTTATTCTTCATGGAATATTCATATGTAATTTGTACAGTTGGTGTTTAATGTTACTTCGTCAGACAGTACTTTTGAACAATGTTTGTACACCTGTTCCTTGGAATCATTACTTAACATCAGGTTTTTTTTAAACCAGGAATAGTGTAAGTCCCCAGGATATTTCAAGAGAGACCATATCATAGAACCTGGGCACAGAGGTGGTGGACAGAAGAATGAAATGAAGGCAGAAGTGGGCTATAGTTGGAAAAAGACTATGAAACACTACCTTACTTAAGATTATGTAATAATTTAGTGACTTTGGGGGGGTAACTTTGGGGTCATTCCTAATGGAGCTCAGGGCTTATGTCTAGCTCAGGATCACTTCTAGAGAGGCGTGGGGCTCATATGGAGGGCTGGGATTGAATTTAGATCAGCCACATGTAAAGCAAGCACCCTTTTTCTTACTGTGCTACTTCTCCAACCCCGTTATGTGATTATTTTATCAAAGAAAATATAGTTCAAAATGCCCCTTTGAGGGCTAGTATGTAAGATATACAAGGTACTGACATAATTCAACAAGAAAAATAAAATCTAACCTCATCAAAAAATGGGGAGAAGGAATACAGATGGCCAAAAGCACATGACAAAATATTCCACCTCACTAATCATCAGGGAGATGTAAATTAAAACAACAATAAGGTACTATCTTATGCCACAGAGACTGGCACACATCACAACAAAACAAAAACAATCAGTGTTGGCAGGAATGTGGGAGAAAGGAACTCTCATTCACTGCTGGTGGGAATGCTGTCTTGTCCAGCCTTTATGGAAAACAATAGAGAGATTCCTCAAAAACACCCTGGAAATTGAGCTCCCAATATGGTATGTTCCAGCTATACCACTCCTAGGGATATACCCTAGGAACACAAAAACTCAATACAGAAATGCCTTCTGCACACCTATATTCATTGTAGTACTATTTTTTTTGGTGGTTTTTGGGTCACACCATGCAGTGCTCAGGGTTTATTCCTGGCTCCACGCTCAGAAGTTGCTCCTGGCAGGCTTGGGGGACCATATGGGACGCCGGGATTCGAACCGATGACCTCCTGCATGAAAGGCAAACGCCTTACCTCCATGCTATCTCTCTGGCCCCATTGTAGTACTATTTACAATATCCAGAATCTGGAAATAACCCAGATGTTTGACAACAGATGGGTGGCTAAAGAAACTGTGCTACACATGGAATATTATGCAGCTATCAGGAAAAATTGAGTCATGAAATTTTCCTATACATGAATGGACATGGAAACTATTATGCTGAATGAAATAAGTCAGAGGGAGAGAGATAGACACAGAATAGTTTCACTCATCTGTGGGATTTAAGAAAAATAAAAGACATTATTGTAATAATACCCAGAGACAATAGAGATGAGGGCTAAAAGGACCAGTCCACGATATAAAGCTTGTAACTCCAATTAGAGCACTGACCACATTGACAATTGACAATGACAGTGAGTGAGTCAAATCACTCAGAAATCACTCCTGGCAGGCACGGGGGACCATATGGGATACTGGGATTCGAACCACCATTGGTCCTGGGTTAGCTCTTGCAAGGCAAATGCACTACCTCTGTGCTATCTCTCCAGCCCTCCATTTCTGTCTTGTAATGTTTTTTCTTTATCTTCACTGCTATCCCAATCTTAAAATTTTCAGATCCAAGTTCACATTCTCTTTCGATTTCTCCTGATAAAGCTATGTAATCTGGTACTTACTGTTTTTCCTGCTTCTAAAAGGAAACTTTTGGGGGTGGGTTTGCATATTCAGAGGTGCTAAGGGCTTATTTCTATCTCTATGTTCAGGGATCTCAGCTGGCAGTGCTCAGAGTAACGTATGTAGTACTGGGAATTGAAGTGGGGTCAGACCAAGGCAAGCATCTCAATACTAATTCTCTGGACCAAGCAACTTTAAGGAGCCACATTCAAGATTCAGTGCTATAACTAGCTAGCTACAGATCAAAAATCTAATATTCACAATTAACTGTGTTTTATTTATTTTTTTAGGTACTAAAATACAAAACTATTAATAGAGTTTTAGGGGTAAGTGAGATGGTATGATGGTAAGGCACTTATCTTCTGGGATACTGGCCCCTACTTGGGTTCCCCCATGAACCCTGGAGCCCACCTGGATTGATACCTGAGTGCAAAGCCAGGAGTATCCCAGAAGTACTAACAAGATGTGTCCAATCTTCCATCCTCTTACAAAAATTTATTTACATAGTATTTCAACTCCAAAACCATCACTAGTGTCAGCATCCCTCCACTAATTCCTTAGGTTTCCTTTCACCCTCATGCCAACTCCTTAGCAACATAGTATTTGCTACTTAATTTTAATTACTTTAATGTGTGTCTCCTGTTTACAATAGTGTTGATTCCTGGTTTTAATGTACAGGTATTTTATCTCTGCAGCACCAAAGTGTTTAAGACTCCTTAAACATAAGTGGTCCTTATGTGACCACTAGCCTTTTCTTGTTCACCATATCCTCTGACTACAACCATTCTCATTTTTATAGCTCAGGACCAAGTGTATGCTCACCTTTGATATTCTTGTATTACTAGTCTATTTGTATTCCAGAGGTAAGTGATGTCCTCCCTCTGTCTTGTTTCCCTTAACATAATACACTCTAGTTCCATCCAAGCCACAGGTATTTTATCTTTTCTATAGTTGACACAACTTTTTATTACTCATTCATATGCCACTGGATATTTGATTTGTTTCTATATTCTGGCTATTGCACTAAGCACTGCAATGATCATCTGAAGGGAAGTCTGATTTCAATCATAACAGGCCTGTCTCTAGATTCTGCCTGTATCAAGTTTCTGTCTTGTCTCACCTTATGGAAGGACAATCTGGTCCCAATTAGGGGAAGCCTACAAGTTACTATTGACTAACCCCAACATCTGCTATCTGTAATACTGACCCTGTACCTTTCCTTCTCCAGATACAAGTACAGAACCCCAAAATAATCTTGAGAGGCGCTCAGGTTTTAGAGATGATTCTGAAGAACGTACACCCTTGGAAACAAATTGTGTTTTCCTTGTTCCTCTGATTGTATCTTTGTTTCTTTCCTTCACTGAACAATTTCATAATAAACATAGATATACATTTGGTATATCTTATAGAAATAGTTTTTTTGTGCCTTTGGGGATGATGCGAAGAAATGGAATTTCTGGATCATATAGGAGTTCCATTCTTACTATTTTTAGGAAATTTCTGTATTATTTTCTAAAGAGGCAGAACCAGACATTTCCACCAGAATTATGAGGAGAGTTCCATTTTATTGTATTTATTTATTTATTTTTACAAAGTAGGTATCCTACTCAAAATATTTACAGTCATTAAATCTCCATCAAAAACCTATGGCATTCCTCAAAAATTCTGGATTATCATTAAAAAAAATTTATGCAGGCTCATAGAATTCTTTGAGTAGTCAAAGCCTTTGGGGGTAAAAGAAATTGAGAAGTATAATTTTTTCTGATTTTAAACAACAATAAAAGTAATTAACCAAAGCCACATGCTACTGGAATAAGGCTAGATCATCTAACAAAAAATTTTTATTTGTATCTCAGATTATACTCTAAAGATAATTCAAAATAAAATTCTTCCACACTGGAGAAGCCTGTGTTCTCTTTTAAGCACATTTGTCTTTCTTTCTCCTCACATTTGTCTCTAAAGTTTTTTTGATGAGAATTAATTTGCTTCATTAAAAAATTTAGCTCAAAATGGTATAAATACTTCAATATTATATCAGAATCTATAAAATATATTGAAAAAATGTAAGCATAATTCTTCAGGATATAGAACTCAAAGATGTTTTCAATGATATGAGTCTATTGGCAAGGATAATAGAAACAAAGATAAACTGAACAATGGCAAATTAAAAAGTGTTTGCATCATAATACAGATTTGGGTTGAAGTTAGGGTTAATGGGAGAAGATATTTGCACACAATACATCAGACCAAGGGATCGGAGCCTAGATATGTAGAGTACTCATAAAGTTCAGCAACAAAAAATAAATAAATAACTCATGAAAAGTGAGGAGGAAATTCAAAAAGATCATATAGGTGGTAAAGTGCTTGCCTTACACACAGGTTCAGGTTCAAACCCTCCAGTATAGAAAATGGTCCTCTGCCAATAAAAAAGCCCTGTTCTAGGTTTTGATCTACGATCTATTGGTACAACAAACAAGATCTCTAATTCCAGAGGTCTGGCTGAGACAATTGCAACTGAACAGATCTTCTGGAAACATAACAAAAGACTCTATCCCAGGCTCCATACTAAGATCAGCGCAATGACCAAGACCACCAACTACAGAAGACAGATTAAAACGACAGGGAAGGAACAGAACTTCTAGAACCACAAAGAAAGACTTCATCATAAGCTCCATTGCTTGACCTGTGCAAATACCAAGATCTCTGGATACAGAGGTCTGACATTATCACCCATGATGGAGCTGAAGCCTTC
Organism: Suncus etruscus; assembly: GCF_024139225.1. Classification (NCBI taxonomy): domain Eukaryota; kingdom Metazoa; phylum Chordata; class Mammalia; order Eulipotyphla; family Soricidae; genus Suncus; species Suncus etruscus. The sequence goes on along the minus strand of NC_064866.1, from coordinate 30,026,143 downwards.
CATACAACACAAAGGCACTGAGGAGAAAGTAAAAGAACATGCAAGGAGTCTATAGTTATTCCCATGACAGTATACTTCAAAGGTGGAAAAACCCTGTAGCTTTTAGGTCAAAGGAATTCCCTCTCTAATGTCTCCAATATTTACTGTGCCTATACAGGGAAAAAAAAAAACAGCACAAAATAATCATTTTTATTTATTTAACTATTTTTTTTATTTCTATGTTTTGGTTTGGATATTGAAGTTGTGGTCTCCATTTTTTATTTCTTCTTTTTTTTCCTTTTTGTACTCTGTTATGTTTTTATTTCAGGACCATGGTTATTATGTGCTTGTCTTTATTGCTGTAGTGTTCACTGGATTTTTTTTTTAATTTGATATCTCTTTTTGTATTGTTGTGGTATTTCACTTCTTTTTTCGATTCCCTCTCTCAAACTGAGGTTGAGGGCCTCTAGAAGGACCCTGCCCATTTTCGGCTTATTTGATTTTTACCCCATTTAATTGCTTTTCTTTTCTTCAGACAAAACCACATAACTTGAACCATCTAGTTCCGCCTCTAAAACAGAGGGGGAAATAGTGGAGGTACCAAGGCCAAACAGTTGTATGATCACTAAGTAGTAAGCTAGACCCAGAGGGGACCACTTATACTGGCAGCCAAGGGTGAGGGTGGAGGAGATGGGATGCAAGATGGGAACAGGGGTGAAGGGAGAACAACTTTGGTGATGGGAATTCCCCTGATTCATTGTTAATATGTACCTAAAATATTACTGTGAAAGATATGTAAGCCAATTTGGTCAAAATAAAAATTATTAAAAAAGAAAGAAAAAGAGAAAGAAAGAAGGAAAGAGAAAGAAAGAAAGAAAGAAAAAGAAAGAAAGAAAGAAAGAAAGAAAGAAAGAAAGAAGAAAGAAATAAAGAAAGAAGAAAGAAAGAAAGAAAGAAAAGAAAGAAAGAAAGAAAAGAAAGAAAGAAAGAAGAAAGAAGAAAGAAAGAAAGAAAGAAAGAGAGAGAGAGAGAAAGAGAGAGAGAAAGAGAGAGAGAAAGAAAGAGAAAGAGAAGAAAGAGAGAGAAGAAAGAAAGAAAGAATGAAAGAAAGAAGAAACAGAGAAAGAAAGAACGAAAGAAAAAGAAAGAACGAAAGAAAAAGAAAGAAAGAAAGAAAGATAATAAAGAAAGAAAAAGAAAGAAAGAAAGAGAGAAAGAGAGAGAAAGAGAGAGAGAAAGAAGAAAGAGAGAAAAGAAAGAAAGAAAGAAAGAAAGAAGAGAGAGAAAGAAGAAAGAAAGAAAGAAAGAAAGAAAAAGAGAAAGAAAGAAGAAGAAAAGAAAGAAAGAAAGAAGAAAGAAGAAAGAAAGAAAGAAAGAAAGAAGAAAGAAAGAAAGAAAGAAATAAAGAAAGAAAGAAAGAAAGAAAGAAGAAAGAAAGAAAGAAAGAAGAAAAGAAAGAAAGAAGAAGAAAGAAAGAAAGAGAAAGAAATAAAGAAAGAAAGAGGAGAAAGAAAGAAAGAAAGAAAGAAAGAAGAAAGAGAGAAAGAAAGAAAAAGAAAGAAAGAAAGAAAGAAAAAGAAAAAAGCGAGGGAGAAAGAGAGAGAGAAAGAAAGAAAGACAAAAAGAAGAGAAAGAAAGAAAGAAAGAGAAGAAACAAAGAAAGAAAGAAAGAAAAGAAGAAAGAAAGAAAGAAAGAAAGAAAGAAAGAAAAAGAAAGAAAGAAAGAAAGAAAGAAAGAAAGAAAGAAAGAAAGAAAGAAAGAAAGAAAGAAAGAAAGAAAGAAAGAAAGAAAGAAAGAAAGAAAGAAAGAAAGAAAGAAAGAAAGAAAGAAAAGAAAATGGTCCTCTGAGCACCTTCAGGAGTGATCTTTAAACACAAAACTAGGAGTAAGCCCTGAGCACAATTGGTGTGGCCTGAAAACAAACAAAAACAAAATGTAGAGAGTTGAAGGACACTTGCATGAAAAAAACAAAGGGTAGATATTAAGAATATTAAAACACTCATCACCATCACCACCCAAAACTACACAGCAAGGTACCATATCACACCAATGAGAATCACATATTTTTAAGAGGATGAAAAAGAAACAATGTAGTATATATATATATATATATATATATATATATATATATATATATATATATATTGTTCCCCAATTCACAATACAGACCAGACAAAGGGCCTGGGTTGAGGTGTATATGGGGTGCATTTACTGTGCCTCCTCTTTCTATACAGTCAGTGTAAAGTGCTTTCTTATTTTAAATAGGCTAGTTTGTGATCTAAACAAAACTACTCGAGACAGTTCTTTGATGCACCAAAGAGAACCAAAATGAAACTGAGATAGAATTACGTCAAATCATGTTTAAATACAGGATTATATAAACCAAATAATAAGACCAGTGGTCCTAGGTTATTTATCATGACCAGATCGAGATGCTATTTAGATTTTGGGAAATATTTCTATTAAATTTGGCACTACCAATCCAAATAAATTACCAATCCAAAATAAATAAGACATTACTTATTAGTAGCTTCTAAAGAGCTCTAGATTTCCATCATGTTTAATTTACAACTGTGTGCTTAGCTGTCGGAAATAATTTCTGCCATCATAAAACCCATAAAGTAAATAAAGGTTTAAAAGTGTTAACCTCAAGTATCTTTCCATTTGGTTTAATAGATTTTCTTTTTTTTATGAATATAGGTAGCCTCTCATTATTTATATCTTTATTTATTAATAAATCTTTGTACATTTCTCCATAATTACCTTATATACTTTTTGAAAAATGTAGTCCAAGTATCTTATATATTTATTTCTATTAAGTTGTCATTTATACTGCACTTTTAGTTAATGCTAGTAAATTGTCTAAATGCAATTATTATAGGATTTTATGCATATGTGAAGCATAAATTAAAGGCAGAAAACCGAAAATGTAATTCCTAGATTTGGTAAACTCTTTGGTAGTTTCCAAAGGAAAAGGGAAGTGGAGAGAGACGAATGAAGGAAGAGTCATTTTGGTCATGGGATAGTGCCAGAATTTTTGTGTGGGAGTGGTGATTAATCACGCACATAGAGGTATGAAAATAGACTCCTGGAATCCCATAGCATTGTAAACCAATAATAATAAAACTATTAAAAAGATAAACTAATAAAAATTTATCCTAGCAACAATATTAAGCATGCTTATTAATGGAATTTCCTATACATTTGTTTTGTTTACTTACATAATGAATCACATCATTTGAGAAGAATGGCAGTTTAATTCTCCACATGTAATATGCTTAGCTAAAGTGTCCCCCAGATAACAGAGCAATGCGAGACTGGCTCTTGCTATTAGTATTAGTAATTTATTCTAAAAAAAAAGAATAATAATTTATCAATATACAAAGATGGGATAAGGAATAAGTGATGGAATAATCAATGTCGTTCGAGAGTTTTTCAATATATGCCTCATATTCATGAAATAATTAGGAGGATCAGAGAGACCCTAGAATCACACATTTTAAACAGTCTAGTTCTGACTTCTGAGATACGTTCATTTAACAATTTTATTGTTAATTTAAATTAAATTAAATAAAATTTAACAATTTTATCTATTAATGACAATTTTCTCAATTCTAACCTGCAGACAATAACTTCTTATCTCAAAAGGTTAAGATTAAATGAGCAAAATTTTGCGAAACACCATTCCTGTTCATAAATATTAGGTATTTAGTAATTTTCATTGTTACATTACCAACTTGATATAAAATCTTGGGGTAGTCAGAGGCAGTAATTCTGGAAGTAAAATTGTATACTAAATTTTGTGTATGAATTAAATAACATATTGCTATTATTATTGTTGTTGTTGTTATTATTACTATTGGTTGGGGGGGCTACACCTGGCAGTGATCTACTCTTGGCTCTGCTCAGAAATTGCTCCTGGCGGGATCAGGGACCATATAACATGCGAGGGATTCGAGCTGGGTCAGCCAAATGCCAGGCAAAAACCCTACCCAGTGTGCTATTGCCCAAGCCTCTATTTTTATTCTTTGATTTATTCCAAAATGTTGAATTTCAGATTATGTGCATATTATAATCCATCATACTCAGCATTCCTCTCTAGTAACAGTTAGTCTGTCTTCTTTAAATGTGTTTAATTTGTTCATTTGTTCTATTTCTCTAGATTCCGTACATCAGTGAACTACTGTAATTATATGGAATTAGAGTTTTGTTTTCTTTGTAGTGTCAGAGAGTGAACAGAGAACTCATACAAACCAAGTGCTCTACCACTAAACTATATCCCTAGTATGATACTAGTCTTTGTTATTTCACTTACTTCATTTAGCATAATACCCTTTAAATATCCTTAAAATTCACCCTTGTAGTTGCATACGACAAGATTTTACTTTTGGGGGGAGAGGACCACATCCGGTCATGCTCAGAGTTTGCTCCAGGCTCTGTGCTCCTGGCAGGCTGGGGAAGGGGAGCCAGGATGGAATCTATGTCTGTCTTAAGTCCGTCTGGGTCAGTCGCGTGCAAGGCAAACTCCCTACACTGTGCTATCGTTCCTGCCTCACATTAGTTAAATGAGGGAAGAGGAGAGGAAACAGAGACAGAAAGAGACAAAGACAGAGAGAAACAAAGACAGAGAAACAGAGACAGAGAGACAGAGACAGAGAGAGATTACAGTGGGCAGAGCACTTGCCTTGCACACAGCCAATTTGGTTCTAATCCCCAGAACCCCACAAGGTTCCTCTACGTCTAGCCCTTCAATAATGATTCCTGTCAGAGCCAGGAGTAAGCCTGAGTACAGCTGTTATGGTCTTCAAAACTAAAATAAAATAAATAGCTAAATAATATAACTTTATCCTACACACACAAACACATACACCAATTCTTTAATGGGCACTTACATTTTTACATATTTTGACAATCATAAATAATACTGATAAACATAGATATACATGTATATTCCTTTTAATTTTTTTGTTTTTGTTTTGGGGCCACACCTCACATTGCTCAAGGTTTATGACTGGCTCTGTGCTTGGAATTACTCCTGAAGATCCCCGGGGAATTATATGGGATGCCAGGGTTTGAACCTGAATAGGCGAAATGCAAGGCCAACACCCTACCTTCTGTATTATTGTTCCTGCACTCCTCTTAATATTTTTTATGTTAAAATATTATCCTATAAGAATGTAAATATTTCATGTTTTAGGAACACAATCTTTTTTCACCACCAAAGTGCTTACGTTTCTTCACTACAAAGAACCATTTGAATTAAGTGCTTTCCTGTTCTTAGAAAGAAACAGAGGTGGAATAGTTGAATCACATTATATATCTATTCTTAATATACTGAATTAATTGCTATACTGTTTCCATAGAGGCTGCATCAATTTACATTCTCACCAACAAAATTATCCTTTCTTCACATTATCATCAACTCTTGTTTTGTTTTTATTTTTGTTTTTTTTTTTTTTTTACCTTTTTTGCTATGGTATGAATGATATCTTGCTAATTTTAAGATCAGGATTTTTGAATGGTATTTTTGGTTGAAGTATATGTGTTCTTTATATAATTTGAATTTTAAATCTGTTTAGGTATATGCATTGAAAATATGTTTTTATTATATTTGGAGCACCACCTGGTGGTGCTCAGGACTTATTCCTCCCTTTGTACTCAGTGATCACTCCTGGTAGTGCTTGAGAAACTTATGAGGTGCTGGGGATTAAATCTAAGTTGGCTACTCAGCACAACCTTTGCCGCAGGTACCCACATCCTGGAACAAGGAAAAATTTGAATGCTGCAGAATCCTAAAGGTTTTTGTTATTTCTTTTTAATCAGCCAGATTAAATCAGCTGGTCTTCCTGCCTGCCTTTCCAGCGGTGTCAGAATGAGGAAGTTACCTAACAGGGAGCTTTTCTTTCTCTTTTAATTTTTTAAATGATAATTTATAGTTTTTTGAGGAATGTCAATATCTGTAGCCATCAGTGGTGTGTCCGGGCTTGTTCTAGACAAGGCCCAGGGAAGAACAGCCTCTTGGCAAGGGAGGGGCAAACAGCATCATAGGGCGAAGTGCAGCAAACTGGACTGGGAGGCATTAAATTATGTAGAACTTGTTATTGCAGTTGAGGCTGAAATAAAGTAAAAGTATAGAGAATCTGAAGTTGTACTAAGATGTTTCATCTATTCCTAGAGTTCCAAAGAAAAGAAGGAGCTTGTCATATTGTATTCTACCATAATCTTCATAAATTTTTAAATAGAAATCAAACACACATATGTACACAGTGATGAAAATTTTCCATTTAATCACTATATTGTTAATGTTAGTTCCTCTGGTAAAGTAGAAGGCAGGAATTGGAATAGCTGTAGATGATTTTTCCATTAACAATACACTATTGTGCTAAAATAGCCTATATTGATTTTAAAATTCTCAAAAATCTAATAAACTGCTTTAGAAACTACCAAAAATAAAAACAAATTCAAATAAAATTATTTACCTACTTAAAAACTTTAAAAGCTTTTTTGTTTAGGAGTCACTGTCTAATGACCAAATTGTATTTTTTTTGTATAGTAGGTAGTTCAGTATGGTTTTCACATTTTTAAAAGCTCAGATAAATGTTTAATAACCAAAATGCATACATTGTTCACAAAACTCAACAATAGAAAACAATAACCACATCAAAATAATTAGAAATAAACAATCCCTGTGGTGAGCTCATGTTGGGACTGGACCCTCCAATCCTCCTCTATTTTGTCTCTGCGAATCATTACACAAATGTTTTTCATTTTTCTCAAAACCCATAGATGAGTGAGACCATTCTGTGTTTATCTCTCTCCCTCTGACTTATTTCACTCAGCATAATAGATTCCATATACATTCATGTATAGGAAAATCTCATGACTTCATCTCTTCTGATGGCTGCATAATATTCCATTGTATATATGTACCATAGTTTCTTTACCCATTCATCTACTGAGGAGCATCTAGGCTGTTTACAGAGTCTGGCAATTGTAAACAGTGCTGCAATAAATATAGGTGTGAGAAAGGGATTTTTGTATTCCTAGGATATATCCCTAAGAGTGGTATAGCTGGATCATATGGGAGCTCAACTTCCAGTTTTGGAGAAATCTCTATATCGCTTTCCACAAAGGTTGGACTAGACAGCATTCCCACCAGCAGTGAATAAGAGTTCCTTTCTCTCCACACCCCTGCCAGCACTGCTTGTTCTCATTCTTTCTGATGTGTATCGATCTCTGTGACATGAGATGGTACCTCATAGTTGTTTTTATTTGCATTGTTTAGTGCAGTCATAGAAATAATTACATTGAGTACTGTCATAAAAAAATGTGACTGAATGAGGGAAGTAGAAAGCCTGTCTAGAGTACAGGCCAGTGTGGGGTGGGGAGGAGGGACACTGGGATATATATATATATATTTATTTTTATATATATAAATCATTTGTTTCTAGGAAGGTTTTTATTTCCTTTTTGATTTCATCTCAGACCCACTGGTTATTCAGTATTAGGCTGTTTAACTTCCAGGTATTGAAGTTTTTCTTCTGTGTCCCTTTGTAGTTCACATATAATTTCAGGGCCTTGTGGTCAGCAAAGGTAGCCTGCAAAATTTCTATCCTCTTGCTATTATGGAGATATGTTTTATGTGCTGGCATGTAGTCTATCCTGGAGAATGTCCCATGTACATTAGAGAAGAATGTGTATCTGGGCTTCTGGGGGTGGAGTGTCCTGTATATATACTAGGCCTCTTTTTCCATTTCTCTTTTCAGGTCTAGTATATTCTTGTTGGGTTTCAGTCTGGTTGACCTGTCAAGTGTTGACAATTCAGTGTTGAGGTCTCCCATAATTATTGTGA